>NC_139629.1:51957788-51987788 GCF_964638095.1 Poromitra crassiceps | reverse complement strand
CATATTCAAATATTCTTTTAATTTTTTTATTCAAATATATATTTGAATATAGAATATTCTTTGACAGCCCTAGTTCAAAGGTGCAGTCAAGAAGAGGCTGTTGGCCAATCAAGTTAGATAGCCCCTCTAGTGGAAGGCCCATTGTTTTTCCGAACAATCTACAGGCACATAACTCATTTACTGTATGCATAATTGATGGTGTTTGATTTATGAGTGTTGTTGCCTTGTTTTCGTGTTGCCTTCTCTGTCATCATGAGGACCATCATGAGGACCACAGTGGAAATAAGTCCTGGACTTTTCTGTGTTTTTATCCTCGAATGTACTGGAATTGCATTACTGTGGCTTTCCCTGTGGGAAGTGGGGGCTTTTTGTATTTATTTTTATTCCTTTAACTTTCAATAAACCTAATACTGGATTTCTTTGAACTTTAAAAATTGAAAAACCGAAATAAATAGGCTAACTAAAATAAAAAATATATAAAGAATAATTGTTTTATCTCACTTATCTTGTTTTCATAATTAAATAAGACTGTAGTAAATACATTGCACATTCATAAAACAAAAAAATAGATAGATTTTGCCACGGTAACACGATACTTTTGGCAAGTATATCATTGCAGGGTCAAATATTGGTGTGTGTGTGGTGTACACATATTGTAGGTCCCAGCAGAGCCAGACAGTGTGTGTGTGTGGTGGTGTACACATATTGTAGGTCCCAGCAGAGCCAGACAGTGTGTGTGTGTGTGTGTGTGTGTGTGTGTGTGTGTGTGTGTGTGTGTGGGGTGTACTGGTACATACTGTAGGTCCCAGCAGAGCCAGACAGTGTGTGTGTGTGTGTGTGTGTGTGTGTGTGTGTGTGTGTGTGTGTGTGTGTGTGTGTGTGTGTGGTGTACTGGTACATACTGTAGGTCCCAGCAGAGCCAGACAGTAGAGAAATGTCCCCAGCCCAGTTTCCTGACAACATGATACCTCCCATTAAACAGGTCACCAATCTTCACCGGGTAGTAACCACCTACACACACACACACACACACACACACACACACACACACACACACACACAAAGTAGTTAGTTTTTTATATGTATATATATATATTTTTTTTTTTTAACAAACACAGAAAGACATACAAAAACCACAAACAACTACAGTAGAGAAAGGCACCATACACATGGCAGGTGCCATAAGAGAATTACAACTAGCCAACAGAGTATTTAGTCAAAAGCTGACAACCAGTAATGAGCTCGTCTCATGCACCTGCAGCCATTACCGAGCCAATGGCAGAGCTTGTAGGGAGCTGCCGACTGAAATGGTCGGCACCAATAGGAGAGCTTATACCAGCAGCCAGACTTCTCTCCCAGAAGGGGCAGAGAGGTTTCTGGGAGAGAAGTCTGGCAAGCGAGACTACCTTTACAGTAATCCATTACCTTTACAGTAATCCATTACCTTTACAGTAATCCATTACCTTCACAGTAATCCATTACCTTCACAGTAATCCATTACCTTTACAATTATCCATTACCTTCACAGTAATCCATTACCTTCACAGTAATCCATTACCTTTACAGTTATTTGGTTGCAATTGTTTCAACTAATATGTAAATACACAATGAAATATTGCTGCCCTTTATTCACTGTAGCCATTGTAATTTTAGTTGTTTTATCTACATTGTGACCTAATGTTGTTGCTTTTAGGTGCTTAGTTGTAACTATTGTAGCTGTGTTGTGACTTATGCAGTCCTGTTAATGTTTTGTTTTAGTCCCATCTATGTTGCTGTGTGTCTGTAACTTGATGTCATGTGACCCTGTCTTGGCTACGTCTCACTTGTAAAAGCGGTTTCAACCTCAATGTGACTTCCTGGTTAAATAAAGGTTAAATCAAAGTAGTTAGTTTTTTATATATATATATATATATATATATATATATATATATATATATATATATATATATATATATATATATTTTTTTTTAACAAACACAGAAAGACACAAAAACCACAAACAACTACAGTAGAGAAAGGCACCATACACATGGCAGGTGCCATAAGAGAATTACAACTAGCCAACAGAGTATTTAGTCAAAAGCTGACAACCAGTAATGAGCTCGTCTCATGCACCTGCAGCCATTACCGAGCCAATGGCAGAGCTTGTAGGGAGCTGCCGACTGAAATGGTAGGCACCAATAGGAGAGCTTATACCAGCAGCCAGACTTCTCTCCCAGAAGGGGGAGATAGGTTTCTGGGAGAGAAGTCTGGCAAGCAAGACTACCTTTACAGTAATCCATTACCTTTACAGTAATCCATTACCTTTACAGTAATCCATTACCTTCACAGTAATCCATTACCTTTATAGTAATCCATTACCTTCACAGTAATCCATTACCTTTACAATTATCCATTACCTTCACAGTAATCCATTACCTTTCCAGTAATCCATTACCTTTCCAGTAATCCATTACCTTTCCAGTAATCCATTACCTTTACAGTAATCCATTACCTTCACAGTAATCCATTACTTTTACAGTTATCTGAATAATCGCTCCCAGATTGTCAAAGACAGCAACGTCATGTCTGACCCGGTCACTGTAATGAAAGGTGTCCCACAAGGATCAGTTTTGGGACCCTTGCTTTTTTTAGTCTACATCAATAATATTTGTGACAAGTTAAAATTTTGTAAGTACCATTTGTATGCTGATCATACAGTCATGTATGCCTGTGCTCCCACTGCCGAGATTGCCTTTTCAAATCTGCAGTCCGATTTTAACACCCTGTAGCTTGTAACTCTCACCCTGTAACTCTTAAACTCAAGCAACTAAAATGATTTCCTCTGCAAAGGTTCCAACACTCTCCATCAATACCTTAGGCGGTGTCGCTATCCAATCTGTTGATACTTATAAATACCTGGTTATTTGGTTGGACAAAAGCCTAAACTTCAATTTCCATATTGACCACCTCGTGAAGAAATTAAAATTCACTTTAGGTTTTCTGTACAGGCTTAAGTCCTGTTTCTCCACGGTATCAAGAAAACGCTTAGTTACTGCACTTTTTCTTTCTCAGATTGATTTTGGCGATAATATATACAGGTTTGCCTCAGCCTCCATCTTGTCCAAACTTGATCCTCTCTCTGTATCATTCAGCATTGAGGTATGTAACCAACTCTGGGTTCAGGACCCATCATTGCACCCTGTACAGCATGGTAGGATGGTCATCTCTTACTTTGCGCAGGCTTCAACACTGGTACATTTTAGTTTACAAGATTATTTCAGGTAAATTACCTTCTTATTTAAACCGTAAGTTTACACCCCTGGAAAGCAGCCATAACCTTAGGTCACATCGTTGGTTTCAATATAAATTGCCTCCCATTAGAACAGAGGCTGGTAAAGCAAGTCTGTTCTACTATGGTCCTTGGTCCTGGAATGATCTGCAAGCCAAACTCAAACTCGAGACCCTTATCTCCTTGCATGATTTTAAACTTAGAATTAAGGAAGTGGCATACATTGTGACATAATGTCGTTGCTTTTAGGTGCTTAGTTGTAACTATTGTAGCTGTGTTGTGATTTATGCAGTCCTGTTCATGTTTTGTTTTAGTCCCATCTATTGTTGCTGTGTCTGTAACTTGATGTGGTCATGTGACCCTGTCTTGGCTACGTCTCACTTGTAAAAGAGGTTTCAACCTCAAGGTGACTTCCTGGTTAAATAAAGGTTAAATCAAAATAAAACAGTAACCCATAAATTACCTTTACAGTATCATTACCTTTACAGTAATCTGTGGGATCTTCCTGCTCCTCATCGTCTGAGCCCAGCAGCTCCGGAGGGGGCGGGGTGAAGTCGGGAGGGGGCGGGCTCAGAGTCGGAGGGGGCGTGGCCTGTGGAGGGGGCATGGACAGGACGGGCGGCAGACCGACAGAAGCAGCGATGGGTGTGGCCAAAGGGCCTGGGGGGGAGAGGAGGGAGGGGGAGAGAGGGGGGAGGAGGGGGGCGGAGTCACTCGGGGTGCAGGTCACCGAGCTCAGTGGGAAGGGGTCTGGGTGGGTGGGGCTTAATGCAGGAGTGGGAGGGGCTTTGGGGAGATTCCAGGCATCCTTTTTGGGAGAGGGTGGGGGTGACTTACTGGAAGTTCCGGTAATATTTTGGTTGAATGTGAGCGGTGATTGGCTGAAAATCTGAGTTGTTAGCGGGGAGTGGGGGGGCGGAGTCTGAGGAGCGCTGGGCGGAGACTTGGAAATATCCATGGTCATGTTTTGGTTCAGAGTGGGCGGTGATTGGCTGAAACTGTGCAGGGGGGAACTCTGAGATGGGGTGGGAGGTGATTGGCTGAAAATCTGAGTTGTTAGCAGGGCTGGGAGGGGGGGCAATGAGTGGGTGTGGGGGGGCGGGGCATCTTCAAGGTTCAGGAGGTCACAGAGTTCATCAGACCTGAAACAGACAGGAAGGTCAAAGGTCAAGATAACTGTAGCTCGTTAACGAGAGATGTTCGCGAGAGCAGAAAGTAGCGAGGAAAGCTGTTTTGGGTCTGTTGCTACGGCCAAAAACCGTTTTGCTCTGCCTAGCAACGGTTTACAGCTGCCGTAAACCGTTCGCTCTATAGCAACAGACCCAAAACAAGAAGGACGGCTTTCCACGCTACTTCACGGGGCTTTCTACACTCACGAACATCTCTCGTTATGTTCTAACAGTTTGTTTGAAAGTCATTTTGTGGTTATGGCTGAAGTGGCTGCCGTAAACAGTTTCGTTTCACTTCCTGATCTGCCCGGCCCGCACACAGACTATAATCATCAAGACAACACTCGCCAATTCACTCGGCTTTGGTCTCATCTACTATTAGAGGTAAGATGTGAGGCATCGATATTACATTTAGACCGTTTAATAACAATCGAAAATCTTGCTCGTAGTTACTTTAACAAAGTGTTTATTTAGTGTTTTTTGCCCGTTTTAATTACCAAGTCCATTTGTTTTGGGGAGGAGGGGACTCTAATATAATCCGGCTTGCAGTAGAAAACTTGTGAACGATGAACACGAATGAATCCAAAGCTTTTACACAAGCTGAGCAGCTAGAAACAAGCTGAGCACCTAGAAACAAGCTGAGCAGCTAGAAACAAGCTGAGCAGCTAGAAACAAGCTGAGCAGCTAGAAACAAGCTGAGCTAACGTTAGCAACAGCGCGGCTTGCAGCCCTCGAGCACCGTCCGCCAAATTCCGTTTGGCGGGCCTTTAACTCATTCACCGCCAAAGACGTCTTTGACGTCTTATCAGAAATAGCCATCCACGCCAAAGACGTGTTTGACGTGTTTTTGTTTTTATTACTGCAGCGCGTATTTCAAACACTTCCCCAGCCTCTGACATAGTATCAGGTCCCTAGCATCTAAGACAACACGTGAACAAACACATACCGCAGCTGTTGTTTTGAAATTGAGCAAGAGGAAAAGCAGAAAACGGATAAGGAGCTTGCCTTGTGCAGACAGGAGAAACGCCATTGAAACGCCCCTCGCGCGCTGCAGGAGCTGGTCGCTTTCCTGTGTGCCAGCCGGAGAAAACGGGAGAAAGTTCCAGAGATGCGTTTGATCATCGGAGGAATGAGGAAATGATCGATCAGTTTGACGGGTAATCCAGAGGGCGGTGAGGAAGTGTTGAATAGCCGAGGGGAAAACGGGAACGATCAAACAGCAGCGAGTATAGGACAGGGAGGCAAGAAGACAAGCCAGAAGCGGCAGTCACAGCAGCCCGCTGTCCTTCTCAAGAGCTATTCAGTTGGTTCATGAAATCGCTGGGCTGCGTGCCCTCCAGTGTTGCTCCTGGCCAATCCCGGCGCCACAGGGCGTGGTTATTGCTTATCCTATGTGGGGTTAGAAATCACGCAACGAAGGGGGATCGTGTGTGTGTGTGTGTGTGTGTGTGTGTGTGTGTGTGTGTGTGTCTGTCTGTCTGTCTGTCTGTCTGTCGGTGTGTCTGTCTGTCTGTCTGTCTGCACACTCACTCACACTGCTGTATTGTTGAATGTAAAAAAAAAAGCACTTTATGTGTATATATATATATATATATATATATATTTTTTTTCATTTGTGTCATAACGAATAGTATTTACATGTCTGATGTCAATACAGTTCAAAATAAAAGAATTGAGAGCGAGTGCTGCTTGAGAATGTGTATTTTACAGAAATTGCCTTTTCTCCTGTTTGTCATCTCAGAGAGACCTTTTGGGCTAAAACAGGGTGTATATAAATGGATATAAGTAGAGTACAGAACATGCTAAAAGCTCACTTTTTTTTTCTGGTGAACCCAGAGACATACATCTTCATTTTGAGGTATTGCAAATCACTCTGGTGCTAATAGATAATTTACTGTGGGTCTTGAAAGATGACCAACAATTATGAAAATCTTTGGCCTGTGCTAAATATTGGCAGTCCTAAACTGGCCATGAATGAGTTAAGATCTCTTACCGGCTGCTCTCCCCTGTGGGGGCGGGGCTTTAAGATCTCTTAACGGCTGCTCTCTCCTGTGGGGGCGGGCCTTTAAGATCTCTTACCGGCTGCTCTCTCCTGTGGGGGCGGGCCTTTAAGATCTCTTACCGGCTGCTCTCCCCTGTGGGGGCGGGCCTTTAAGATATCTTACCGGCTGCTCTCCCCTGTGGGGGCGGGGCCTTTAAGATCTCTTACCGGCTGCTCTCCCCTGTGGGGGCGGGGCTTTAAGATCTCTTACCGGCTGCTCTCCCCTGTGGGGGCGGGGCCTTTAAGATCTCTTACCGGCTGCTCTCTCCTGTGGGGGCTCTCTGTCGGTGCTTCTTGCCCTTCCTGCGTTGCTTCTTGGTGGTCCGGGGTGGGTCACTGCCAGGGTGGAGTGGGGGGGCAGGGCCGGCGCTGACCGCTGCTGCCAGGGTGGGGACAGGAAGTGACATCATCAGGACAGGTAGTGACATCATCCAGTGTTTCCCATTCATTGATATATTTATGGCACACCACCACAACAGGATTTTGCAACATGTCCTCCAACTTATACGACCATATATCACGTAGCAGTGCAATACAATCCACGTATCACATATGCTAGACTAGCGCCCCTCAGTGGCAGAGAAAAAGTACTATGCTACTTCCGCACAAAAGCAAGTTGAAAGCAAGTTGAAAAAGCAACTTTCATCGACTTTTATTCCAAAAAAACAAACTGACAAAGAATGAGATTGGGTAATTGCTTGAGCAAGGCGTGAGCATGCCCTGAGCGTGACATGTGCGCTGCTGGTGTGAACAGGCGGCTTTAGCTCAGGAGGTAGAGCGGGTCGGCCAATGACGCAAGGGTTGGCGGTTCGATCCCCGCTCCCTCCCAGCTGCTGTTGCTGTGTCCTTGGGCAAGACACCTAACCCTCCTTGCTCCCGATGGTGTGTAGGCACCCTGCGTGGCAGCCTGCCGCCATCGGTGTATGAATGGGTGAATGTAGACTATCTACTGATTGTAAAGCGCTTTGGATAAAAGCGCTATATAAATGCAGGCCATTTACCATTTACCATTTAACAGCCTCACCTGTTAACAAGGATGCCTAAATGTGGGTTCAGCTTGTGGGTTCAGCGTAGGTTGAGCTTAGGTTGAGCGTTGCTTCGGCGTATGGTGTGAACGGCCACTAGATGGACAGTCCATCAGACAGGCTGCTAAGCTCAATGGCGTGGTTTCCACCACTTTAAGTGGCCGAAGCAACGCTCAACCTAAGCTCAACTTACACTGAAGCCCCAAGTTTCATTTAGGCGTCCTTGTTAACAGGCGAAGCCGTTCACAACACCATGCTCAAGTCTTTCTCACACGATCGCTCAGGATTCAGTCCTATTTCCCAAGCGTGACGCGTGAAGCTTGAAGCTGCCAGGCATGAAGTCAATGGGAGTTGTGGGCGGGTTCAAGGCGTGCTGAGGAGGCGCTGAGAGGAAAAGAGAAGGCTTCTTGTGTGCACGGTGAAGTGTCAGCTCAGCTTGAGCCTGCCTCAAGCTTCAGCTCTGCTTACGTTAGGCGTCCTGTGTGAACAAAGGCTTAGAAGGTATCGAAAGAGGAAAGCCAAGGACCCCAAAGCACCACTGCCAGGATACAGGGCTCACAACAACCCTAACCCTAACAACAAGGTATTCTCTCCAGAGCAAGACGCTGTCCTGACAGAGATGATCTCATAAAGGCTTCAGAGATCTATTATGGTCTGAGTCCTCCTAAGGAGGTCAGATTAGATGATGTTCAATGAAAAATTAGAATGAGAAGTGTCCAGAGAGTAAAGAGAGTACCCATGATGATGTCATCCTTCCTGGCTGAGGCTATATAAGACCACTGTGTTCCAGCAATTAATGAGGTTAAAAGAGGCCTGAACAAGAGCCAGCACTCCAAATGTCTTTTTGTTGATTTATTTCCTCATGTACCTGGGCAGCAGCAACGAACGTTTCAGTCAAAGACCTTCCTCAGCGTTGAAAAAGAGGCCTACCCTACATAGATATTAGGCTACATACAGTTCATTAGTTAAAAATGTGCATTCATATATTATTCATATTTATGTATTCATATTCATAAATAAGTTAATAATTGTGTTAAAAACTGTGTAGGCTAGATATTATATAGTTCATTGACTACAATTTGTAATAATTCACTGTGGCCCTTTGATGTCATCAGGTTCGTAGGCTTGCCTTCCAGCTGGCCAGCTGGAGAGATGGCTGGGAAGGACTGTCTGCTTTACCAGCTTCCTGGAGCAGAATCTGGAGCAGGCCACCAGCCTTTCCAGAGAGACCAGCTTTAATCCTACAAATGTAGGACATTTCTTCTCCAACCTGTCCAAAGTCTTCACCCATCACCGCTTCCAAGCCAAAGATGTCTGGAATGTCGAGGAGATGAGCACCATCACTGTCCAAGTGCCAGACAAGACCCTAATGACTAACCATAAACCCTAACCCCTAACTAATGCCAGCCACAAAATAAATACCACCTTAATACAAAATACATGTTTGTGCTCCATCTATTGTTCAGTCGTCTTGTAGACTGATGTTCTAAACAAGTGACTGAATGAAAATGCCCTTGATCAGTTTTAAGCTACTTCATTGATTGTCTTTGTGTCTATAGGTATATGGTTAAAGGGCCCATATTTTGCTAATATAATGTATTATTATTTAATTGTTGGCCTCCAGTAGAGTAACTTATTGCATCATTCATAGTTGAAAAAACTCAGTGTTTATCTTGTACTGGCTCTCACTGCCCCCTTCAGTTCACCCTCTGTCTGAAACGCTCTGTTTTAGGTCCTGTCCCTGAACCCCCACCCTCCGGAAAATACTCCAGGAGGGCAGCGCGAGGAGTTTTTGTGTTTGCAAACCTCTGCCCAGAGAGCCAGCGCTGTAGAAGCGAGAATATCTGTCTATCTATCTATCTAGATAGATAACGATAGATAACGATAGATAGATAGATAGATAGATAGATAGATAGATAGATAGATAGATAGATAGATAGATAGATGCCTAAACCTAACCTCCCCCAGACCCTAACCCGGCACAGCCCGGGCCGAGCGGAGCTGTAGATAGCTAGGGGGTTGTTGATATATCAATTGATAGCCTTGCTTGTTACGCCCAAGTCACGTTTGTTATCGATGGTCAAATTCGTTTTGACAATCCCTTGCTCGTTTATATAATTGTAGCTAGTTAGCTAGCTAACTTCCCAAATGCTTGTGACTACAAGTGTGCCTCTCCTAGCAAAGGCTACACGGACCAAACCAAAATGAGGACTTGGAGAAGTCAGCAAGTTGGACTAACGTTACAAGTTCTGAAAATGTGTGCATTCGTCATTCATCGCTTGTTCATGTCTATGAAAGGCAGCTGTGCTGCTAGGCTAATAGCAAGTGCTAATGTTACCCAGCTGGCGGTAAGTAACGTTAGCGCTTCCTAGCTGCTAGGTACAACCGATGCTGGAATGAGACACATATTTTCAGAACTTACCACTTCAGTCCTACATCCTGGCTCACTTCCAAGTCGTCTCCTTGTTTTTGTGGTCTGAAATCCGTTATTCCATGAGACTACTGTTGTAGACAGCCAGGTTGGAGAGCGCCTGGTGACGCGGGGTTAGGTTGACAATTCGGCAGTGTACTGGAGCAGTCAGAACAGGGAAGGGAGGGGCAGGGTGAAGGCTATGGCGCGCGCACCAGAGCCGTATAATAGAAGAGTTCCGACATCTCCATTCACTCCAATGGACCAGTTTTTTTCCAGGAAGTAGAAAGTGGAACTCTTCAGTAAAAAAAGCAGCACTGTCAAGTTGCATCAAAATAGACAGTGTTGTACTTTGAAAGGGTTTTTCATCCCTTGAAATGAATCAAATTGTACATTATCTGCTTTATTTTAGCATGCAAAAGTAGCGCGAGACCCATTCCTGGCTGTTCATTGGCTAATGATTCTTGCATTTTAGTCCTCCGCTGACGCCACTCTCTCTCTAGAGGACACTAGCGCGCACGCACTGCCGGCCCGGGCTAGGCTTGTTATCACCATGGTAACATACCTGACGTCACTAGAACTATGTTCTCGCACAAATCCATGTGCTCTCGTCTACGAGACTTCATGGGGGGGAGGGGGGTTCCAGGGTGGTAACAGTAAAACACTTTCACCTATTTATTTGAAGCTTAGCCCATGTTTAATATGACCATCCAAGATTGTAACAACATATATATGTTATAAAATTAAGAAATGCATAATATGGCCCCTTTAAAAAAAAAAAAAGGTTACCTGAAATAATAATAATTAATTAATAATAATGATCAAATTTGTCTTAAGTGAAGCCTTGCTGGTCTACTTCTTTAATTGATCACCTTTGTGTTTAGGCCTATAGGGCAGTGGTTCTCAACCTTTTTCATTATCAAGGACCCCTAAATTAGTCTAGTAGCCTCGGGCCATGGACCCCCATTTGATGATATTTTGTCTATGACCCAAATAGCCTATGAGAATATGTTTTATTGTTAGGCTATATGATTTTGTCCAGAAGTCCATGACCAGTCTACCCCTAGCCTAACTCCTATTGTAGAGAGAGAACTATGATCAGAACAGTCATTCTTCTAATCTACTTGTCTAATTGTGTTAACTTAAGTTATTCTAACTGAAATATTGATGTTTAATTATCAATTAATTATCAATTATCAAACCCCCTGGAGCCTCAATGGCCAATGGTGGTCCCCGGACCTTATGTTGAGAACCACCAACCTAGGCTTCAACTGACATTGATAGGATAATGAACCAACTAGCTCCAGCATGATTTGCAGATGGAGTGGACGTGATGTGTAACCCTGCACAGAGGTGAGTTTGAAGCATTGGACTATTTCAGACAATTTCAACATTAACATGATACATTTATTTGACAACCAGCATGGTCATTTGCTCGGAGGATTCGAATGAAGCAGCAATGAGCGTTAGATGACAGAAATATGACCTATGTAGCCTACTTGCTTTAAGGACGATTTGTCCATCCATTTATCCATTATCGGGGGTGGCTGTGGCTCAGGAGGTAGAGCGCGTCGTCCACCGGTGGTTCGATCCCCGGCTCCTCCAGTCCGCATGTTGAAGTGTCCTTCCTTGGGCAAGACACTGAACCCCAAATTGCTCCCAATGGCTGTGCCAGCACCCTGTGTGGCAGCTGGCCGCCTTCGGTGTGTGAATGGGTGAATGTAGGCACATTGTAAAGCGCTTTGGATAAAAGCCCTATATAAATGCAGTCCATTTACCATCCAACCGCACCGTTCGCCCTCCCCCAGTAAAGGCGTTCGCCCCGACAGACAGCGGTGTGAGGAGATCAGCGTGAGATCAGTTTACTTCCTGATTGCCTGACTCGTTTCACCAAAATAGAAAAACACGGTTGTTAGTGGGAGACGAGGAGTGTCTCGTTGTTCACAATAAAGTATGGTTACTATAGAGAGAGTTCACAGCTCACTGTAGTTAGCTCTAATAAGTGAGCAATAATAAAATTCACACATTTTTTAATGGGATTTGGTGTGACATGTATGGGGGCCCGGTGGTTTTAGTGTGTGTGTGTGTGTGTGTGTGTGTGTGTGTGTGTGTGTGTGTGTGTGTGTGTGTGTGTGTGTGTGTGTGTCAGTGACAACAGGTGTGTGTGTGTGTGTGTGTGTGTGTGTGTGTGTGTGTGTGTGTGTGTGTGTGTGTGTGTGTGTGTGTGTGTGTGTGTGTGTGTGTGTGTGTCAGGGACAACAGCTGCAGTCACAGGCTGGTACTGTTTTAGCTCATGTTAGCTAGTATGATAGCCTAGCTTAGCACAGCAATGAGTGAGACAGCAAACTGTGATAAACAACAACAACCAGATAACTTACCTATCAGCATCCTGGCCCACGGTCCGCGTGCCAAACCGGGTGGAAGCGGTACTGTATATCCGGCTGGCCCCTGTCAACCTGACAGCTAGAAACAGCTGTTAGCACAGCTAGCTAACTGTTAAGTAAACTCCAACACACACCACAAACTAACTCGGGTGGGCGATGCGGTCTAACGTTAGCCTGATGCTAGTGTCTCTCTCCCGGTATATAGGGAGATAGTCTGGCAAGCGATACTAACTGCGAACGGTCTCCTGTCAATTCAGCTCACTGCTAACGGACAGTCAGTTAGCCTGTGTGTGTGTGTGTGTGTGTGTGTGTTATCGTCACTGCTAACGGTCAGTCTGTGTTCTATCTGTCCTACCGTTCATGGTCTTATTATCATCAGCTGCTGAAACAGGACACCACAGCAGGCAGTGCGCATGCGCAGCGGCTGGCCACGCTGCCACTGGGACTCGGTGAACCAAATTAGGCCCAGTGGGTGGGTACTGGTAGAGTGAGTGAGTGACGTTCCTGGACGCGATATTTTTTTTCCCCATGATGGCGAAGGCATGACCCGCCCCTCTCTGCCTCTGATTGGCTGACTGTACTCGGCTGCTGCTCTCGCCTGCTTCCCAGGCGAGCCAGAAGTCATCTCAAACAAGCCTAATATATTCTTTCATTCAATGTCACTAGGGTGACCAGATCCCAGCAAAGCAAATGTGGGACAAAGAGTATACCTGTGATGTCACAAGGAATGCAAACTCACCTTTAGGTGACTATAAAAAAAAGTGACAGTCACCTGTTTCATCCCAAGATAGGAGTGGTTTTTATGTCTGCCATTGGTGGAAATGGGGAGGGGGTGGAGTTCCCCGATTATGCAGAAATATTCAAATTGGAGAATATTATTCTGATTCTGATATGAAAATAACAAATGTATAGCCTACTGCATGTGTAAAGTCTGTAAAGAGGAGACTCATGGGTCCCCATAGAAACCATTCTCATTCAGAAATCCTGAGGTGAGAGCTCAAGGGACCCCAATCTGGGTGGGGAAAGTGAAAAAGCTTGCAATTACTTACCCCTCCCTCATTACCACCACTGAGGTGCCCTTGAGCAAGGCCCTTAACCCCAACCGCTCCAGTGGCCAGCAGATCAGACTGTGGTTGTACTGTTCAGCTTCCAGGTGTGAATGTGGGGCGAACAGGGCACTCCTGATAGAGAGTATTACTCACAGTGAGACTCCCTCTGTATAAATAAAGGTTAAAATAATAATAATAATAATCACCTGTTGTGTTTCCCTTTCCTATTCTAATCCTCAGCAAAGAAAGGAAACATAGCATTCATTCTCCTTACCGTTCAGTGGTGTAATGTAACTAAGTATAAATACTTAAGTACTGTACTTAAGTATTTTTTCTGAGTATCTGTACTTTACTTGAGTATTTATATTTCTGTCAACTTTCACTTTTACTCCACTACATTTCTCAAATAAAATGGATACTTTTACTCCACTACATTTCCCTCAAGCATCTTAGTTACAAAGTAAAATCAGAAGAAATTGCGTAGCCTGCAAGCAATCAGGTTTGGCAAATCAGTGCTCCTAGTTTGCAAGTTACGTTAATCACAATCCACACGCCATTCCATTTGGTGGCTGTAATGCAACATAACGTTGTTTGCCAGTGGCTATAAAAGTCAAGAAGAAGAAATAGACTTCCACTCAAGCCCAGGCATGTCTTTTGCTTGATTTTTTTGCAGCATTTAGCTACTTGTATTTTTTACTTTCAATACTTAAGTACATTTAAATCAGAAAATTACTTTTGATACTTAAGTACAGAAAATATCAAGTACTTTAAGACTTTTACTCAAGTAATATTCTAATGAATGACTTTGACTTTTACCAAAGTCTTTTTCTGGGAAGATATCTTTACTTTTACTCAAGTATGGTTTTCGAGTACTTTATACACCACTGCGTTTAATAGTCTATTCTATACTGTACCATGTGTCGTGTTTGTCCTTTGTCTGTTGCACTTACGCGTCCCCGCCCCTTTAGTGTTTCTTTTTGTACAGCGTCTTTGAGTCCTTGAAAAGCGCTATAGAAAACACATGTTTATTATTATTATTATTACCACCTTGTACAGTGTAAGCTACATCATTGACACAAGGCAGTAAGAAAGACGCTCTCTGTTGTAGGCTAATGGCTTGTAAACATGTAAGTTCATCCCTCAGACGGAAATGTACACCACAAACTCTTCCCATTAGGTAACACACCATTGCGTGAACGGTCAGATATCATGATTTATTCACATTTCTTCAAATGATAATTATGTACATAGTTACAGCAGGGACAGCGTGCTTTCCTCAATACTCCTCCAAGTAGAAGGAAAAGTCCCTTAAGTACATTAGGAAATGAGCTTTCCTCATACTGTATGGACTGGAGTGAAGGCTGGCTTCCTGAAAGTGCAATGGCTCCCCTTTTCCAACAGAGGGCAGTGCACCCTCATAATTCACAAAAGGCACATACATACAGTATGCCTTGAAAGCCTTCAGGTAATACAGCAAACATCCAACCCTCTAAAAGAGCAGGAATATGCAGCGAGTACCTCCTGGAGTCCTCAATGACACAGAGTTGAGAGTACAGATTTGGTCACAAGGTTTACGCCCAGGTTGACAACAGCAAACACGTTTCTGACTGATGGTCGATTCATCTCCCCATGGACTTCATCCTCTCTCCTCATACTGATAGAATCCATTGCTTGGCAGAGTTGGTATTATTCCTGTAGGACTCGTCTGCGGCTGATTGGTTCACGACTGGCACAGCGCTCTCGTGTCGTCCGTACTGCCACACCAAACCTGCGCCGGGCCCCACCGCTGAGATCTGGACCAGGCCTGAGTTCTGCCTTTGACAGGAGGACCAAGATGGTCCAACGTACTGAGGAGGGCCGGGGTACTGCTCCCGATCTGAGTTTGGGGGCAGGAGAGGCTGGTCATAGCCACGCCCGGGCAGGAGAGGCTGGTCATAGCCACACCCGGGCAGGAGAGGCTGGTCATAGCCACGCCCGGGCAGGAGAGGCTGGTCATAGCCACACCCGGGCAGGAGAGCTGAAGGCGGGACAGTCAGACCGCAGGTGTCATTATGCTGATATCTGTGGAGGAAAAGACAAGCAGAGAGCGGCTCTTTACTGCATCTGCTGGTCTGTCTCTTGCTATTCTTCTCCCCTTTTTGAGCAATAAAGCAAAGGTGTTAGGAATGATAGGGAGGGTTATAGTCCCTCTTCTCCTTTCTTCCTTGTTTCCTTTCCTAAACACTTTGGAATGGTTTTCATTGAGAAATGAGGTGTGGTTAAAGGAGAATTTCGTTTTTTTTTCAACCTGGACCCTATTTTCCACACTGTATGTGTCTAAGGGACTCATCGTGACATACTCAGTACTCACCGAGATAGCCTTGTTTACAGCTCGAGCAATGTGCTCAAACAACTATCAGTGTAACTACACAGGGCAATCCTGCACCGCATCGTCAATACACGTTCGCTAATAAAACTGCTTGTTTTGCCGTCTGCGGGAAGCCTCAAACTGTCAATAGTGTTTGGCAACATGGAAACGCCTCTATACATGAGTATTATTCTCCAGACAGAGAAAATGGGCGTGAACAGGCGAGGAAAGAAAGAGAGAGAGAGAGAAAGAGAGAGAGAGAGAGAAGCAGGGAAGCTTGCACTGTGTCCACACGGAGGATTTCACCTCTCGTCAACAGCGTTGTGCTGTGCTTCTCTCTCTCTCTCTCGCCTCTTCATACGCACATTTTCTCTGTCCCACAGTAAATCCCGGAGAATAATACTCATGTATAGAGTCGTTTCCATGTTGTCCCTTAGACACATGCAGTGTGGAAAATAGGGTCCAGGTTGAAAAAAAACGAAATTCTCCTTTAAGCTGTGTGTCCGGATGACGTCACTGAGGTGCGCACGCAGCCACTGGAGCCGTTTTATGAATGAACGATGCCCAGGTGTGTGTGTGCGGCAGATTTGGATGAGGGCTCTGGGACACGGCAGCTCTCAGGACGCTACGCCACGTCACACCAAGCCACGCCACGCCACGCCACGCCACGCCACGCCACGCCACGCCACGCCACACCACGTCGTGCCACGCCACACCACGTCGTGCCACGCCACACCACGTCATGCCACGCCACACCACGTCGTGCCACGCCACGCTGCTCTTGAGAGCAAAGACGGTGCTGGCGAGGCCTCGTCAGAGGGACGCTGCCGCTAATGTACTCAACAACCTAGCATCAATCTACGGTAAGCTGACCCACCTCTCTCTCCACTATTTTTCGTGTGGAAACCAGTCCTTTGTTTCTTTCCCCACTTTTTCTCCTGTTCACATACTTCAGGTTAGCTTGACTAGCTAATGCTAAGTACACTTCTTCTTGTCCCCTAGACCAGGGGTTCCCAACCTTTTTTGTGCCAAGGACCGGTAGATACAGTACATGGAAAAAAAAGTCACGGACCGGTTGTCAATTTTAATGGTTTTAGTTACATATATATTTACTCACCAGGTGGTGACAAAGTGTAAATAACAGCCTTTTGTGTTGTACTGTATGTAGCCTATACAGTATTTATGTTTCAACTACAAACATAAATAAATGTCAACTTGAAACTATGTTTCAACTACCACACACAGCCTATAATATTATAGCCTATGTTTATTAACTTTTTTTTTTTTTTTGGACCGGCTCGCGGCCCGGTTATGCGTTGCGGCCCGGTACCGGTCCGCGGCCCGGTGGTTGGGGACCACTGCCCTAGACTGTCTAGTCCGTAACAAAGGTTGAGTGGACTTCTCACCTGCAGGCCCTCTTGTTGTCACACAGGACATGGTCATGGTCATGGTCGTCCCACAGTGAAAGCACCTTCTCCTGGGTGTTGTTGTTGTTGTTGTTGTTCCTGCCCTTATGACTGTAGTGTGACCTGTTCTCCACACGCTCCTCCTGATGCTGTAGATCTGCCTCCCTAGCAAAAGAAAAGATGAAATCAGTGTATGTGTGTATGTGTATGTGTGTATGTGTATGTGTATGTGTATGTGTATGTGTATGTGTGTGTGTGTGTGTGTGTGTGTATGTGTGTATGTGTATGTGTGTATGTGTATGTGTGTGTATGTGTATGTGTATGTGTGTATGTATATGTGTGTATGTGTGTGTGTGTGTGTGTGTGTGTGTGTATGTGTGTATGCATGTGTGTATGTGTGTATGTGTGTATGTTTGTGTGTATATGTGTATGTGTATGTGTATGTGTATGTATGTGTGTATGTATGTATGTGTGTATGTATATGATGTGTGTATGTATGTGTGTATGTATGTGTGTATGTGTATGTGGAGTTGAAATTGTATCGCAGGAAATTGGCTTTGGTTTTCGTCTACGCCTCACTCACTCACTCACTCACACACTCACTCACTCACTCACTCACTCACTCACACACTCACTCACTCACTCACTCACTCACACACTCACTCACTTACTCACTCACTCACTCACTCACACACTCACTCACTTACTCACTCACTCACTCACACACTCACTCACTCACTCACTCACTCACTCACTCACACACTCACTCACTCACTCACTCACTCACTCACACACTCACTCACTCACTCACTTACTCACTCACTCACACACACACTCACTCACTCACTCACTCACTCACACACTCACTCACTCACTCACACACTCACACACTCACTCACACACTGACTCACTGACTCACTCACTGACTCACTCACTCACTCACTCACACACTCACCTCTTCTGCTTTTTCCTTTTCTGCTCTTTGACACAGCTGAGCAGGCAGCAGGTGATGAAGGCCATGGACATGAGGAGGATGATGGCAGAGCTCACAATGGATGCCAACAGAGCCACTCGGAACCCATATTCCTCATAGGGAGAGAGGGCTGAGGAGAGGAGAGGAGAGGAGAGGAGAGGAGAGGAGAGGAGATCCATTCAGTGATTCATTGAGAGATTGTTCTCCCCACGTGATCAGCCCACATGGGTTTACAAGAGGCCTCCACATGTCATCATCATATCATCATCATCATCATCATCACACTGAGATGGGTCTTCCTGATCAAACTCACACAAAGTGCATCACCACTTTGCCCAAAATGTACAGATCAAGTCTGGCAGGTGGAATGCAAATACTCTTTTCTGAAATACATCTCAAGCCCTTCATGATCATCGAGCCAAAAGCAATTAGAAGAAATAGAAGTCATTTGGCATCAAAGCTCACTTGCCAGCTCATCATGGAAACGACATCAAACATAATAAGACTTTCATTTTTTACTTCTCCCAAATTTCACATCACACAATCTGCGCTCACTTTTTTCGATTCAGTAGGCAAAAGAATAACTAACTGTGCAGCGACTCAAAATGATTCATCTCCACCTGCATTAGCAGAAACATTTACTTTTTAATGAGATATAGCCTCAAGCAATACATTACTTTCTTTCGAATATATTCTGTCCTAATTGAGAGGATTAAGTACAGTCACAACAGTAAGTAGGCTACACATCTTTATGTGACAGAGTGCCCATCGCCTCATCTTTCATATATATTCCCTCTCTTCAGAATAATGAGAAGACAGTTAGTTTGGGTGAAAGTTTTGCAGCCTCTGCAATTTTCCCAGTGATGCATTTTGAACGTTTGATTTGCCACCCCACCCACACACTTTGGTTCTACGCTATGTGAACAGTAGCTTCAGAAGATGACATGCAGCCTGCTATGTGTTTGGTTCTGTCTGTGGTGGTTGTACATGCTGTAGGCTGTAGGGTTCGGTCTCCATTGCTACTTACGTCGACAATAGGTCTCCCCGACCCAATGGGTGTTGTTGGTGTCCATGACACAGACCACGTCGCTCCCAATCAGCTTGTGTTTGTCTGGACAGTGCAGGGAGAGGACTGTGCCCACATTGGTGCCGTTGCCCTTGTCGATCCTCTGGGTGCCGAGGGCCGGCAGGGGCCTGGGCGTGCACTGACCCCGGGAGGCACCTAACAGAAACAGTGATTACATCAACCAAAGCACTGACTCCGATTGGCTACAGCTACACCATGTGGCAGGCCAGCGATCACCAGAGGGGATTTAGATGTTGCATTCATTAAAAGTTTCAAAGTTTACACAGTCATGTATAATTCATACATTTTCAAAAAGAAATTTGAATTCACGGAGAAGATCAGACGGATCCAAATGCAAAAAAAGCACCACAACAAAATCCAGGGTGAACAATACGAACAATAAACGGCGGCGCACTGCAGAAAGTGCAGAATGGGACAGTCATTCCACAGCTATCAGTGCTGAAGCGCTGTAGGGGGTGTGGCTGTAGGGGGTGTGGCTGTAGGGGGCGGGGCTGCACAAGACACAACCCCCCTCTGCAACCCGCCGCTGTGCACTTTGCTGCATCGAATGCTAACTGTATCCAAGCAGGACATGTGATCAAAAGGCCCACAAGGCCTGGTGGAAATGCACAGGCCGTCTGGAGCCATGTTAAACAACCAGTTATCATCCAGCAGAGAGCTCAGCAGCACCCTCTATAGGCCGGGGTGAGGTCCCACAACGGCAGGCTGCCAGTGATGTTTGAATGTAGTAGATGCAACACTACTTCATAATGACACACAAGCTGCTGGAATGTAAAGAAACACTGACACCACTAACAAGACACTAACGATACACTAACGAGACACTAACGAGACAGCACTAACGAGACACTAACGAGACAGCGAGGGAGGAGAATCTGAGCAGGTCCAAGTCTGAATCAGCCTGTTTAGTGAAGGAAAACAGCTTCTCTTTTCCAACAGAAAACAACAGACTTGTGATGTGAGAGATCACTTGTTGCTCTTTGTCACTCTAATTGATGAAGCTCTGTGAGATGGGATGTGGAGTCGCCTGGTTACAAACCACCTGGATCTGTGAGTCGCCTGGTTACAAACCACCTGGATCTGTGAACTCACATTCTGTGCCGTTTCACACATGTGAGGTCACGTGACCGGATGCTTCACCAGGCTAGGTAGGAGTGTAGTGCAGCATTGCCACCACAAGAGGCACCCCGTCCTTACAGTCAATCACACATGATTACAGGGAAATAAAGGTAGAGAGATTCTGGTTCAGTGCAATAGAGTGCTCCACCAACCTCCCTGCTCTGCGCGCGCGTGTGTGTGTGTGTGTGTGTGTGTGTGTGTGTGTGTGTGTGTGTGTGTGTGTGTGTGTGTGTGTGTGTCTGAGAGAGAGACACACAGAGAGAGAGTTACTGACTTCTGATCAAAGAGCTCTGAACACTGTGAGAAGGTGAAACTGGGCCTGGCTGAATTGGAATAAATAAACCACTCAAGGCCATCAGCATTAGCTCACCATTCAGGTTTATGTAACACAAGGACGTGCAAGCAGAGAGCATCACTTTTATGTAACTTTTGCGTGTGTGTGTGTGTGTGTGTGTGTGTGTGTGTGTGTGTGTGCGTGCGTGCGTGCGTGCGTGTGTGTGTGTTGTATACAGCCAGCTGTCCATTGGCCTGAGGTTTTCAACGAAAGCACAGTGTTACTGATGTGAAAGTATATGCCTCCTCCCTCACTTCCTCTTCCTTTGGTTATGCACTACTACAACAGACATTGCATGGTTTATTTTTACACTGTTGTGTTCATTCAATTTTCAGTCAAATATCCCCAGACCCCAGATCTGACTGAACCCAGACCCCAGATCAGATCTGACCGAACCCAGACCCCAGATCAGATCTGACTGAACCCAGACCCCAGATCTGACTGAACCCAGACCCCAGATCTGACTGAACCCCCCCAAAATAAACCTGCCTTTTGTAGCCTATTAAGCCTATATACAATATAAATGAATGTATATATTGTTATTTTTTACCCACAGCAACAAAACAACAAAGTACAATAAAATCAGTATGACACATTTGAGTCACAGCACATCTAACTGGAATATTATAGTGATGCCACTCGAGATAAAAACACAACAGCTCACTAAACGCACACTCACTAACTATACATCCCTACTATGGGAAGGGGAGGGGTATATTTTGAATGGCTGAATTGCTCAAAAAGTCTATGTTCTTCTTACCTGCTCCCTGGTCTCGCTTGCCAGACTCTCTAGGTAAGTCTGGAAAGCGAGACTACCTGCTCTCAAATGTTGGTGTAAAATGCAATAGTAGGTACTAGGTAGGCTATATCGCAGTAGGTCAGGTGATGACTGACTGAGCGCAAATAACACATGTCTATCCCACTCCCTCCCACACACTCGAGGAGAGTGCATGGCTCACAGGGAGCATTTGTTTATCTGTCTTACCTGACTTATTCCGGGCACGGTTGTCATTTCCGTTTGTAAAATCAGTTCTTGACACATCAGCTACTGAAGCCGTTGCCGCTGACATGCTGGTGACGGACAGACGGTCCTCAAACTCCGCTGCTCCGGACGTGCGTAAAAACTGCGCAACGGTGCTCCTTTGCGCCCGGCCGGTACCTAACGGGTAAACAAATCGGGATTCCGTCGCTGGTCCGTGCGTGAGCGTCTCCGAGCAATTGTATTCGTCCCTCTTTCTCTCTCCCTTCTGTTGAACGGCTTGTCGTCATCTACAGAGTTCCTCCCACAATGCCCGCTGTGGAGAGCGCGCATCATGAGAGCAGAGGCGGATGCAGCTGTCAGACCAGAGATGCCACCGACCTGCACCGCACACTGTGCTAGAGCTAGAGCTAGAGCTAGAGCTAGAGCTAGAGCTAGAGCTAGAGCTAGAGCTAGAGCTAGAGCTAGAGCTAGAGCTAGAGCAGGGGTGCCCAAATTCTTTCCCATGAAGGGCCAAAACTCAATCTGGGTGGAGGGCCGAGGGCCAAAAATAAATGTTGTGGAATTCCATTAAAATGTATTGTGTTTTATAGAAAATTAACATTCTAAATCTAAAATAACATTTCAATATAGAGCGAAGCTCTTAGGGGGGCCCCCCATCCCAAAAAAAAAGTTTTTAATTAAAGCTTCACGGCAGTCCATCTCCCTCGAAGCCGTCCTCCGAAGCGTTGTTTTGCCCCACCCACCTCCCCAGTCCGCCACCAACGAGTCTTGACTCCTGATCCCCCACGGGGGGGGGGGGGGGGGGGGGGGATCTCCTAGCCTATGCAGGTGCCCTCCTCTTGCCTCAAGAGCAGCGCCACTGGCCAATGGCGGCGATTTTTTTTTGTTGCCTTTTTTGCATGTTTGAATCTGTTTTAGCCATATTTAGTGGAATATCTCATTTTAAACACACCAATGTTATTGCTCTCACACTCAGGCCTGGCCTGGCCTGGCCTGGCATGCAAAAAAAAAATGCATTTTTTCCCCCAAATCCGTGGCGGGCCAAAACAAACAGAGCTGGCCCGCGGGCCCCAAATTGGGCACCACTGAGCTAGAGCTAGAGCTAGAACTAGAGCTAGAACTAGAGCTAGAGCTAGAGCTAGAGCTAGAGCTAGAGCTAGCTAAAAGCTTCATTTCCTCACTCAAACACGTGAAACCACATGCATGCATACAGTAAATGTCTGGCAAAGTTAAACTTTGTGGTTTATGTGAGATAGGGTCAAATGTTATAGATTTCACCTGAAACTTCCCCAGTTAATTACCTACCTTCATAAATGTTTATGTTTAAATATGCAAATGAGGCATTATCTACTTAAATATGCACTAATGTGCATACATGTCCAGAAGAGAAATCTGAACATTGGATGAAGCCAGGTTCAAAGTCTTGTTTCATCTTGACATAATATAGCTCAGGTTTTTACAGAGGGGATTTTTACATCTCTTTTTATCACTCCATAAATCAGAAAACGCTGTCATAATTTATTTTATTTTGGCCATGTTTTTAGAAGTAAAATGTGATATAAATCAGGCTATGAACGATATATGAACAAACCCCTCTGTAGAAAAACCTTCATAATAAAACTGGAAAGTTTCTTTCTGGCTCAGAGTATGAGAAAAGAGAACACTGCCTTTTTACCCTATTCAACTGGGGTGTCTGGTGTCTCAGCATGCTCACAGTTCAATTAGGTTTGTGCTAAACCGACCAGCTAATATCAATCATTTCACTCTATTTACTGCTGCTGACAGGTTTCTTAATAGAACAACTATTCAGCCAGCCAAGAGCGATGTAGCCTACTCACAGCACAGAGAACCTGAAAGCAGCTCCAAGGAGCAACTTCCTGGTTCCAGAAGAGTAGTCACTATTCTTTTGATGACAATGATTTATTAACATGAGCAATGATATATTTACATGATTATGAATAACAGATTATGATTGTTCAATGGTTCAATGGTCGTGAAAAGTTCAAAGTCTTTGGCGATTAGACTCCATCACAACTCTGAGACGTCATGGTGATTATGAAGGGGGTAGTGAAGCCGTGAGTAGAATAGGATATCCCCCCGTGGAGTCTAGACCTGGTGGTGGTGAACTAAGAAGGCTTCTGGAGATCTCTGACCTGGAGGAGAATGGGGTGGAGGAGGGTTGCAGCAGCGCTGAAATGACAGCAGATATGAGAAGGGAACAGCTCTTAACCAGCTGTGATTGGATTAGCAAAACCTCCTACGCCCCCTTAATCAGGTAGATGCCTAACACCTGAAGGAGAGAGGGAAATGTGTAAGTGAGAACATTAAAGTGACTCTTTCTGAAATTACGTTAAAACTTCACTTGCTATAATATGGGAATGTAATGATGAGGGTACAGAAGTATAAAAAAAAATCATATAAGATATAGCTTTTCGTTGCAGAAAATCACTATTGAGCTGGGCAAGCACACGCGCACACACACACACACGCACCCACGTAAGAAAGTTTGAAAGCCTGTTTTCAGTTTGTTTTCACATACGGTATATAAGCCGCATGGTGCATCTCTTCAGTGATCCTGGAATATGGTGTTTGCTATGATCTCTATGTTGTGTTATTATTATTGGAGTTATTATTCAGTGATCCTGGAATCTGGTGTTTGCTATGAGAGTAACAAGCTCATCAAATGATAGTGCTGATGAATGTGTTACATTATGTTGGCCTGAACATGTGACCTTGGTATTTATAAGGTTGAGGTGATCTGACCTTTTTGTGTGTGGTCAAAAGAGTTAATTGCATGAACCTATTACATGAGAGGTTGACATAATGTGGTGTTATTATTTGAAAATAATCTTTTTTTTAGTCTGTAATTTCCAAAACAAAAGGACCCATCTCCATTTAACTCAATGGATGCTGAAAACTTTGAAGCTCAATATCTCAGATCTATGAAGGCAGATAGAAACGTGTTGCCCTGAAGCCCATGCAGGCCGGTAGCAGAGGGGACACTCTCTAATTTCACACAGCAACAGAAGTCCCTATGAAGGGAGGTTGGAGTTCAGCTCAGTGGTGTTGATAATTACAGTACTGGATCGAATAGAATTGTGCTGTTATGGTATGAGAGATTGTATGTGTCATTTCCTTTTTTACAAGAGTGTTGTGTTGAATTTTCATGAAGACATCATAGTTGGAGGCAAGAAAAGAGGGAATGAGCACATTATGAGATCTGCTCGGTGGCAGAAAAGATCTTCCACTTTATCAGCTGCATCCTCCACCGAGGCAGGTGTGCCGTGTTCAATCCAATAGACAAGCATGCAGGAAGCTTGCTAATGAAGTCCAGGACAATCAATACGACTGTTTCACTGTATCAAAAGGGACCAAATGAGATAGTGATTACCTTTACTTACCAAGAGGTGTCACTGTCATGACCAAAACAATGTCAATGTCCACACAAAGAGTGGAAGAAAGTAACAAGTAGTAAAAATAAAGATAACAAGGACAACTTTGGCGCAGGACCACATGTGTCAGCAACCAGGCGACCTCATCCAACTCAAGCCCATTCTTCTTCTTCTGTGGTGTTTTATGGCAACTTTGGCATCCTTTAGGTTGCATTACCGCCTCCTTCCAGATTCATCCATCCACCGTTTCCCTACATTCTGCACGTTCTCAACCCTAACTCACTCAAGCCCATTCGAGGAAACTACATCTTTCAACAGCCCAAGTTTGCCACTGATGACATCACTGATGACACCATCACTGATGACATCATCACCGTTTCAACAGCCCAAGTTTGGCACTGATGACATCATCACTGATGACATCATCACCGTTATCCATTCCTGACTGAATGAATTAATGAATGACAGTTTTTGTTTTCTTGTGTTCAGACATATAGGTTTATTAGATGTTGTTTTACCTTGACAGTTTCGGGGATAGCTCTCGCCTTCCTCAGAAGCAGTCTACTGACAGCTGGGTATGACGTGTCAACCAGTCGTTTTTACACGACTGGCTGGGTGCCAAAAACGACTGGTTGACACGTCATACCCAGCTGTCAGTAGACTGCTTCTGAGGAAGGCGAGAGCTATCGCCGAAACTGTCAAGGTAAAACAACATCTAATAAACCTATATGTCTGAACACAAGAAAACTAAAACTGTCTAATTGTTACGAAGACATGACGAACGTCATTGAACTATTAAGAATGAATGAATGGCTGACTCACCCCAAAACGCCTTCTCTTGACCACGCGCTGTGCAGGCTGCACATGTGGTAAAAACAAGGAGACAGAGGAAAGACAGTCAAATACTTACTTAAACAGAGGCATAAGCAACAAGGCTTTCAGGTGGCTGAGATGATATGAATCTGATCTGACGAGACCGACAGAGGAAGGTGAGTCAGGTAGAGCGGTCACCTCGGCGTGTCCTCCCTGCCCCTGACACAGTGTGGTGACACGGGAACTCTGCCGGGGGAGAACCACTCCATCACAGAGGAGGGGCACCATCTCACACTGCCAACAGGCCCATCAAAACTCCCACTATAGAACTGGGCCACATATGGCTGGAGGTCTCGGTGGAGGAGACTGAAGGTGCCCTCCTAATTGTCCTAGGTTGGTTCCTAAAGTGACAAAGTAGTCATCCAATGAGACTGACTGAATCCAAAGCCTTCTACATATAGAGTATGCATCACTGCTACAGGTACAAGTATATTAGTACCACCTTTTATTGTGAAATAAGTCTGTTTTTGAGGATTGAATCATCTCAACCAATTGGTTTTCCCTGAGTGAGAGAGTCACATTGAGGATATAGCGTGCTTCTACCACGTCATTCCACTTCTCTATGTGAGGGTGGAAAAAAGAGGGACAAAATCTTATAGGCGAGGGAGAAAAATGCCTGAAGAATCTTGTGGGTCCTGACAGAAAGATGTCATACTTTACTTTACGATTCATTACCATCTGTCCATCCCCCTCTATGACACCAATCAATGCATGGGGAAAATAGCTGAGGATGCAGCTTCCTGATGAGACCTGGGAAGAGAGTCATTCAGTTTTGTGTTATCCACAGACTCCACTATTCAAAATTAAAGCTTCACCAGCTGTTTCCAGACATCTCCTCTCAATATGACAAATGCAATATAGCAGAGGAAAATCTTCATAGCTTCGCTTTCTGCCGCAGGATAGAGAGGTATTAGACCATTTTTGCCAAGCAGCTGGCTACCAGTCTGTCTGAATGCCAGAAGTTGACTCACAACCTGCGTGTGTTGTGGCAAATATATCCCGCTGCTCAGCAGTTATCCCACTCGGCCTGCGGCCTCGTGGGATAACAGCTGATCAGCGGGATATATTTGCCACAACACAGTGGCTCTCATGCTATATTGCTTAAATATATATAGTCCCTATATATAGTATGTATATATATAGTTATATAGGGAGACACTGAGACAGTGTAAATGCATCAGCTGCATTGTGCCATGCATGGCTATACCCTGCAGGTCCCGGGACAGAGGGCGGCCATGTGTCTCTGTACCCTGCAGGTCCCGGGACAGAGGGCGGCCATGTGTCTCTATACCCTGCAGGTCGCGGGACAGAGGGCGGCCATGTGTCTCTATACCCTGCAGGTCCCGGGACAGAGGGAGGCCATGTGTCTCTATACCCTGCAGGTCCCGGGACAGAGGGCGGCCATGTGTCTGTCTCAAGCAGTGCTAATGGACCGGGTACAATAGATAGAGGACACTTCTCACTGTGGTATTGACAGAGAGCTCCCAGCAGGGCGGCGTGTGGCTGCTGACAGGACAGCAGGCCAGAGGACAGACTGGGAGGACAGGAGTGGATGGATGTGCTGAAAGAGAGAGAGAGGGCAAAGCCATGAGGCAGTTAGTCCTGAACAGAATATAGCCTTGGCGGAGGTAACAACCATAGACTGTAAATATGGGTAACAACACAGCAACTCTTCGGCATATCAAATTAAACCGTTTTAAATAGTTTGTTTGAAGTGGTTTCGGCTTCTTGTCTTTTACTATGGTGGGTTTCCCCTCAAAAGGGGCACGGCCTTGGCGTTGGACGCTGGTCTATGTTACCTCTCGAAAATATATTTTCTTTAAATCCGCAGTTTTTTATGTTTTGGTCCAAGTGAAATGTTATGCCCTCTCTCCTGTTTCTAAATATATCTGAACCGTTTGGTTTGAACGAGTAAAACTATTTTTACAAGCATTTTAGGAAATGTCTATGGGAAAATAAATGGCAGATGAAAATTTCTGGTACAATGCTGAAGCAGGAAGTGACATTTCACTTTGGCTCTATATCATTGGATAAACAAAATATAAATATATATATATATATATGAATCTACGATATATAGCTATACTGTATATATATTCCTGTTATTCCAAATGACCCGTTTCTTTCAATAAGCTTTAGATGTTGCCCTGTTGTTCTGTGTCAAGTCAAGTCAAGTCAAGTCAAGTCAAGTCAAGTTTATTTGTATAGCACATTTCATACACAGAGGCAATTCAAAGTGCTTCACATAAAATGGTTGACAGGAAAATGAAAGAATAAAAGAAGAGAATAAAATGGAGTGGAAATGGTGTCATTTCACAAGTGCTGCACACAAGTTGATGAGATGTTAGACATTCAGTCAGGTCTGGTGTTTTTTATAAGGCACTTTCATTTGTGCAGTGGCCCAGCACAGTAGACAGGGTTCTGCAAAGGCTGGTGTTTTCTTCATTAGATATGCTAATTTCTGAATTTATGCAGCAACATAATTTAATTAAAGGTGTGTGTGTGTGTGCGTGCGTGCGTGCGTGTGTGTGTGTGTGTGTGTGTGCGTGCGTGTGTGTGTGCATGCGTGCGTGTGTGTGCGTGCGTGCGTGTGTGTGCGTGCGTGTGTGTGTGTGCGTGCGTGTGTGTGCGTGTGTGCACGTGCGCGGGGGCGTGTGAGTTCACACACAGCCACATGAAGCAGGTGTGCAGCAAAGGGAAGTAAATGAGTTATGAGGTTGACTTAGTAATGCTTTGAGAGCTGCACTAATGAAATAGGGGAGAGTTTTGCCTTGTGGGAGGATTTGGAGAAGAGGGAGGAACGCCACGGGCACTTTATCTCTATAGATAATCCAATAATAATATAGCCATAATATATCTCTTCTCACTTCAATAAACCTCACATCATCATCTTCTTCAAATTCAGCTTAACGATTTCTAATGAGCATAATGATATAGGATGGCCCATCTCCTCTCGTGGCTCTGAACCTGAACCCCTTTCTTCCCCACGTTCACTCAGGATGTGATGGGGCAGTGAATCATATCCTTCTATTACATCTATTCATCATCTAGTGAAAGTCTGATCTATCGTGGATCCGCAGGTTCGATGATTAAATGCAGGACATTTTCACCAGGGGTTTTCTGGTGGAGGTCACAGCGAAGAGACCAGAGTGTGACCGCTTTGGATCCAACTAAGGTCATCCGCAAACGAAGAACACCGACTTATACTGAACCACCATAAACCACATTCAGTACTTTACTTCCAGAAAGTGATGATGTGTTTTGGATTTCTGAACGATTTCTTCCCCATCTTGTCTGCATCCTGATGTGGTGACACGATGACTCACAGATAGTGTTTCCTGTAACATTGGAGATGTGTGAGCGACGCAGACAAACAACAACAGCAACCGCTGCGTGCGCACAGGAGCACCGAAACCGTGAAGATGGCAGGAAACTGTTGAGGAAACTGTTGGAAACCACTTCCTCCAAGTTGACAGGAATTGAGAAGTGTCTTGCCACACCAAACAATGCAAAAAGAGTTTCAGCATTTGCATGAGTCTGTCTCTGTGTGTGTGTGTGTGTGTGTGTGTGTGTGTGTGTGTGTGTGTGTGTGTGTGTGTGTGTGTGTGTGTGTGTGTGTGTGTGTGTGTGTGTGTGTGTGTGTGGGCGTTGTTGCAGTTACTGTATGTTGGCAGAAGGCAGTTTAATATCACACATCCTGTCTGTGCCATTTGGTGCTACCATGTGAGACTTTCCCCCCGTAGGAATACGACTATTCTGGTCATGGGTTTCAATTCAATTCAATTCAATTCAATTCAATTCAATTCAATTCAATTCAATTTATTGTTGTCCACAATGTGGAAATTTGTCTTTGGCTTCACAGGTTTGCTTGCACACATGAAAAGTACAGTACACAGCACAGGAAATGATAAGGTACATAATACAACATATAACAAGACAACAGGACAACAGCACATTACAGACAGTGATAACGGACATGGTTCTGATGTGGATGAGTCTGACGTTTATGAATTTAGCAGATTTATTGCGTTTGGTATGAAAGATTTTTTGTAGATATTCTTGGTTGCTGCAGGAACTCTATAGCGTCGTCCCGAGGGCAGTTTTGTGAACTCATTAAAAAGGGGATGTACAGGGTCGC
>NC_139629.1:51953018-51955088 GCF_964638095.1 Poromitra crassiceps | reverse complement strand
TTGGTTCCTAAAGTGACAAAGTAGTCATCCAATGAGACATAGAAGTGTTTTGTCCATGGACTGACTGAATCCAAAGCCTTCTACATATAGAGTATGCATCACTGCTACAGGTACAAGTCATAGTACCACCTTTTATTGTGAAATAAGTCTGTTTTTGAGGATTGAATCATCTCAACCAATTGGTTTTCCCTGAGTGAGAGAGTCACATTGAGGATATAGCTTCTACATCATTCCACTTCTCGATGTGAGGGTGGAAAAAAGAGGGACAAAATCTTATAGGTGAGGGAGAAAAATGCCTGAAGAATCTTGTGGGTCCTGACAGAAAGATGTCATACTTTACTTTACGATGCATTACCATCTGTCCATCCCGCCTCTATGACACCAATCAATGCATGGGGAAAATAGCTGAGGATGCAGCTTCCTGATGAGACCTGGGAAGAGAGTCATTCAGTTTTGTGTTATCCACAGACTCCACTATTCAAAATTAAAGCTTCACCAGCTGTTTCCAGACATCTCCTCTCAATATGACAAATGCAATATATATAGCAGAGGCAAATCTCCATAGCTTCGCTTTCTGCCGCAGGATAGAGAGGTATTAGACCATTTTTGCCAGGCAGCTGGCTACCAGTCTGTCTGAATGCCAGAAGTTGACTCACAACCTGCGTGTGTTGTGACAAATATATCCCGCTGCTCAGCAGTTATCCCACTCGGCCTGCGGCCTCGTGGGATAACAGCTGATCAGCGGGATATATTTGCCAAAACACAGTGGCTCTCATGCTATATTGCTTAAATATATATAGTCCCTATATATAGTATGTATATATATAGTTATATAGGGAGACACTGAGACAGTGTAAATGCATCAGCTGCATTGTGCCATGCATGGCTATACCCTGCAGGTCCCGGGACAGAGGGCGGCCATGTGTCTCTGTACCCTGCAGGTCCCGGGACAGAGGGCGGCCATGTGTCTCTGTACCCTGCAGGTCCCGGGACAGAGGGCGGCCATGTGTCTCTATACCCTGCAGGTCGCGGGACAGAGGGCGGCCATGTGTCTCTATACCCTGCAGGTCCCGGGACAGAGGGAGGCCATGTGTCTCTATACCCTGCAGGTCCCGGGACAGAGGGCGGCCATGTGTCTGTCTCAAGCAGTGCTAATGGACCGGGTACAATAGATAGAGGACACTTCTCACTGTGGTATTGACAGAGAGCTCCCAGCAGGGCGGCGTGTGGCTGCTGACAGGACAGCAGGCCAGAGGACAGACTGGGAGGACAGGAGTGGATGGATGTGCTGAAAGAGAGAGAGAGGGCAAAGCCATGAGGCAGTTAGTCCTGAACAGAATATAGCCTTGGCGGAGGTAACAACCATAGACTGTAAATATGGGTAACAACACAGCAACTCTTCGGCATATCAAATTAAACCGTTTTAAATAGTTTGTTTGAAGTGGTTTCGGCTTCTTGTCTTTTACTATGGTGGGTTTCCCCTCAAAAGGGGCACGGCCTTGGCGTTGGACGCTGGTCTATGTTACCTCTCGAAAATATATTTTCTTTAAATCCGCAGTTTTTTATGTTTTGGTCCAAGTGAAATGTTATGCCCTCTCTCCTGTTTCTAAATATATCTGAACCGTTTGGTTTGAACGAGTAAAACTATTTTTATAAGCATTTTAGGAAATGTCTATGGGAAAATAAATGGCAGATGAAAATTTCTGGTACAATGCTGAAGCAGGAAGTGACATTTCACTTTGGCTCTATATCATTGGATAAACAAAATATATATATATATATATATATATGAATCTACGATGTATAGCTATACTGTATATATATTCCTGTTATTCCAAATGACCTGTTTCTTTCAATAAGCTTTAGATGTTGCCCTGTTGTTCTGTGTCAAGTCAAGTCAAGTTTATTTGTATAGCACATTTCATACACAGAGGCAATTCAAAGTGCTTCACATAAAATGGTTGACAGGAAAATAAAAGAATAAAAGAAGAGAATAAAATGGAGTGGAAATGGTGTCATTTCACAAGTGCTGCACACAAGTTGATGAGATGTTAGACATTCAGTCAGGTC
>NC_139629.1:51930518-51948018 GCF_964638095.1 Poromitra crassiceps | reverse complement strand
GTAGTGTAGTGTAGAGTAGTGTAGTGTAGTGTAGAGTAGTGTAGTGTAGTGTAGTGTAGTGTAGTGTAGAGTAGTGTAGTGTAGTGTAGAGTAGAGTAGTGTAGAGTAGAGTAGTGTAGAGTAGTGTAGAGTAGTGTAGTGTAGTGTAGAGTAGTGTAGAGTAGTGTAGTGTAGTGTAGTGTAAATGGTAAATGGTAAAATGGTAAATGGTCTGCATTTATATAGCGCTTTTATCCAAAGCGCTTTACAATGAGTAGATAGTCTACATTCACCCATTCATACACCAATGGCGGCAGGCTGCCACGCAGGGTGCCTACACACCATCGGGAGCAATTTGGGGTTAAGTGTCTTGCCCAAGGACACAACGACAGCAGCTGGGAGGGAGCGGGGATCGAACCGCCAACCCTTGCGTCATTGGCCGACCCGCTCTACCTCCTGAGCTAAAGCCGTCCCACTAGTAGTAGTGTAGTGTAGTGTAGTGTAGTGTAGTGTAGAGTAGTGTAGTGTAGAGTAGAGTAGTGTAGAGTAGTGTAGTGTAGTGTAGTGTAGAGTAGTGTAGTGTAGTGTAGTGTAGAGTAGTGTAGAGTAGTGTAGTGTAGTGTAGTGTAGAGTAGTGTAGTGTAGTGTAGTGTAGTGTAGTGTAGAGTAGTGTAGTGTAGTGTAGTGTAGTGTAGTGTAGTGTAGTGTAGTGTAGAGTAGTGTAGAGTAGTGTAGTGTAGTGTAGTGTAGTGTAGTGTAGTGTAGTGTAGTGTAGAGTAGTGTAGTGTAGTGTAGTGTAGTGTCGAGGTAAAAGCACTAACTTACCACTGCACAGACCCGGGTTCAATTCCCAGCACTGCACTTGACGCTCCTGCAGACACTATTGGCTGTGTGTTAAGGTTGCTGTGAGACTGGTGGATTTACGTGCAGATACTTAATGTCCAAGACACACTTGGTAAACTGAAGTCTGGATAACTAGGAACGCTGTAGCACTTGATAGCTGAGTCTGCAAAGTTCGAAGATGGAAACTGAGCAGAAGGTTGCCGTGAGGTTAGTCTATGAACAACTACTGAGGACTTGCAGAGCACAACCTTATAGGTCCCGACTATGACATCACACTGCGTAGTGACATCATCAGTAAGGCCATCAGAGACATGATTTAAGACACTTATGAATCATGACATCATCACCGTCTGCGACATCATCAGTGATCTATGACATCATAGTAGAAATGATGACATCATCCTAACACCGTGTCTGCGGGTTGGAAGCCAGTGGGGTATCAGTCCTGGACACTAGTGCTGAGGGAACTATTTTTGTTGGCGGAGGAATAAATAGAGAAATCATATATTTTCTCAGCTTTTTGTCTTTTTTTTAATCAGCTTTGTTTAATAGAACTGTTGTATAAAAGCAATATCACACTCGAGGTCGTGCGGTTGTTGTCTATAATCGGCACTGCTGTGATTATCTTCGGCACTCGGCCTGCGGCCTCGTGCCTATGACCGAATCACAGCAGTGCCGATATTAGCCAACAACCGCACTCCCTCTCATGTGATATTGCTTATATATATATATATATATATATATATATATATATATATATATATATATACAGTATATATATGTATATATATATACTGTATATATATAATATACATACACAGTATATACAGTATATGTGTGTGTGTGTGTGTGTGTGTGTGTGTGTGTGTATATATATATATATATATACAGATCAGCAGCAGCATCAGCAGCATCACCCAAAGCCTGACACCAAAAATCATGATCAGTATTGTCATTTGTGAAGAGCAGAGATGTTGCTATGAAGAGCATGATCACTTTGTGCTGCAGAAAAGAAAAGCATTGTATTCCTGTGGCTCCAGCATGAAGATCTAGACATGAAGTCATTCAGACTCTCCATATGAAGTCTGTTCTGTCCTCATGGTGACAGCTGACTATACTGTGTCTGAGAGCAGGCGCTGTGTGCTCTTTGAAGAGGCGTGCTGTGTTTTGACTTCTTGTCAATACAGGCTTTTCTCCCCACACAGTTGCTATGGATCTTTCTCCTTCGGCCAGATCTAAGCATCAAACAATGTAAGCTAATGAAAACAGTAAGGTTGAAAAAGGTCAAACTAAACAGAAACTATATTGTTGCCTCTAAAAGGGAGAATAAAATCAGCATTATTATGCTCACTGCCATTTAGTGCAAAGTGGACAGAGAACCTACTGTAACCCTAACGCAAAATTCACTATCATAATGCTATGTAATGTAATGTAAATAATTACAACTATAATAACCCTGGAACACGCAAACACGTGGATGCACACACACACACACACACACACACACACACACACACACACACACACACAGGCTGGCACATAATCCTCTTGCGTCCCATCAAGATATTAAATCAAATATCAGCAGGCTTTTCATGATGCTAGTTGGTGCATGATATCAATATATATATGTATATATGATATCAATAGATATATATATGTATATATGATATCAATATATATATATGTATATATATCTATATATATATTGTAGCGTTCCTGGTATTTATGGAATCATGAGGCTTCTTGTTGGTACAGGGTTCTTTATTCAGTTAGTTATCTGACAGCTCTTGGTGGTTGCTACACCCATAGCTAGCTAGCTGCTTCTCTTTTGGCGGTATATGGAGACTGACTCCCACATGCTCTGTCCGACCGGAAGTCTTCCCCAAGCATAGTGTTCCCCCCCAGTAACACTCTCACACATCAGTTCCTAGCTGCAATCGAGACACTTCTATTGCTCACCACATTACATGTAACTCTGGATCGCTACAATATGTATATATGATATCAATAGATATATATATGTATATATGATATCGATATATACATATGTATATATATGATATCAATATATATATATGTATATATGATATCAATAGATATATATATATGTATATATGATATCAATAGATATATATATATGTATATATGATATCAATAGATATATATATGTATATATGATATCAATATATATATATATATGATATCAATAGATATATATATATATATGATATCAATATATATGTATATATGATATCAATAGATATATATGTATATATGATATCAATAGATATATATGTATATATGATATCAATAGAAGATCAGTGGATATAAACATCTCTCTCAGTGAGAGGAGTGTGGAATGTGGATTGAATCTTTCAATTACACCGGAACTAGCAGAACAGAATACAGTGTGTGTCTGTATGTATGTACGTGTGTGTGTATGTACGTGTGTGTGTATGTACGTACGTACGTACGTGTTTTTTTAATGAAAGTATCAGAATGAAATGTAGAGCCAGGGAGCGAGACAGCGAGAGAGAGAGAGAGACAGATATGATCAAACATAAACTCTCATGACAACACAGTATCTTCTTAGACGCTGTGGCTCATTGCCACATGTCCATTTATTGATGATATGCTTGACTGCTTTTCCACTTACAGCACAATCCAGGTTCAAACACGCAATACTGACTCCGCCCACTTACAGCACAATCCAGGTTCTAACACGCAATACTGACTCCGCCCACTTACAGCACAATCCAGGTTCAAACACGCAATACTGACTCCGCCCACTTACAGCACGACAAGAATGGATTCCGCAGAGCAAAAAAGGGGAGAAGGGTCTTCAGAGCACGGTACATAAATATGAGTGAGTTTTTACAACATGCACACAGAGATCCCATGATGAATTTGCTACTTTGCTTATAAAGGCGATGCTGATGGGAGCGGGGGTACGGGTGGGGGCGGGGGTACAGGTGGGGGTCGGGATGGGGGCAGGGGTACAGGTGGGGGCGGGGGATGGGGGCGGGGGTACAGGTGGGGGCGGGGCAGAATAAACAGCTCTACAGTACTTGGTTTTCCGTCACATCACTGAAGGGAATGAAGCAGGCGAATGGTTGATATGCGGCAAGAGTGGCGGAGAGAAGTGAGCGAGCTGAGAGGAAGGGATATATTTAGCGTGGACAACTTGTGGAGATGTTGAGGAACTGAGCCTGCAGCATGGGGGGGGGGGGGGGTCAGAATGCAATCCTCTTCTGGCTGGGATGTCAGTTTGGCGGATCAGACCCCTGGATCAGACCCCTGGATCAGACCACTGGATCAGACCCCTGGATCAGACCACTGGATCAGACCCCTGGATCAGACCCCTGGATCAGACCCCTGGATCAGACCACTGGATCAGACCCCTGGATCAGACCCCTGGATCAGACCCCTGGATCAGACCACTGGATCAGACCACTGGATCAGACCCCTGGATCAGACCACTGGATCAGACCCCTGGATCAGACCACTGGATCAGACCCCTGGATCAGACCCCTGGATCAGACCCCTGGATCAGACCACTGGATCAGACCCCTGGATCAGACCCCTGGATCAGACCACTGGATCAGACCACTGGATCAGACCCCTGGATCAGACCCCTGGATCAGACCACTGGATCAGACCCCTGGATCAGACCCCTGGATCAGACCCCTGGATCAGACCACTGGATCAGACCCCTGGATCAGACCCCTGGATCAGACCACTGGATCAGACCACTGGATCAGACCCCTGGATCAGACCACTGGATCAGACCCCTGGATCAGACCCCTGGATCAGACCCCTGGATCAGACCACTGGATCAGACCCCTGGATCAGACCCCTGGATCAGACCACTGGATCAGACCCCTGGATCAGACTGGGATCGGAGGCCCAAAGACGACGATGGGGAAGGGGGGGATCATCACCATCAGATGGGGGGTGGTTCTGTAGGATGGGAGCTGATAGGGAGCATCAGGTGGCCAGCCACAAGCTACACTCTTTTTTAAGTTAAAATGTATTTCTTCTTTGTTTCCTTACAACACACTATAGTATACATACTGTACAATACAACACACCATAGTGTACAATACATACTGTACAATACATACTGTACAATACATACTGTACAATACATACTGCATAATACATACTGCATAATACATACTGTACAATACATACTGTACAATACATACTGTACAATACATACTGTACAATACATACTGTACAATACCCACTGAACTGCCACGGTGTCCCAGGCAGGGATGGCGAGAGGAAAGAGGCGATGGCCGGGTTGTTACACTAACATTCAATACTGAATAAACAGGGTGGGGGGGCGGGGTCCCATTCAAACACACACACACACACACACACACACACACACAAATGGAGAGACAGACACACAGGAGTTAATGCTCGACAGCACATAATGTACAAGTAACTTCATATCTTAAAAAGAAAAATCATACAGGAACCATTTTAAAATGCCTTTCTTCAACTATATTTACAAATAAAAACATCCCGTTTCATTGGTTTCATTTTCCACCTTGGAAAAAACACTTGGAAATAAAATGTAGCCACACATACAATGGCGGTGGTGGCTTGGTGGCACAGTTCTTATTGTGTGTGTGTGTGTGTGTGTGTGTGTGTGTGTGTGTGAGTGCGTGCGTGTGCGTGTGCGTGTGCGTGTGCGTGTGTGTGTGTGTGCATGTGTGTTGGAAAGAGGGCTATAGAGAGAGACAGACTGATGAATTGGGAAGAGAGAGAGAAGTTGCTGTGTGGTGAAGTGGCAGGAAGGAAGGAGTGGTCCTTTCAAAAGGAAAACACAAAGTGCCAAAAGGTAAAGTGAATTCAAGTAATGTGTTCTATCCACAGGAGGAGGAGGGAGGGGGAGAGAGTCTGCTGGCCCCAACATGGCCGCTCTATTGGCTCTTCCTGTGCTCAGCCAGGCTGCTCAGTGCCAACATGGCCGCTCTATTGGCTCTTCCTGTGCTCAGCCAGGCTGGCCCCAACATGGCCGCTCTATTGGCTCTTCCTGTGGTCAGCCAGGCTGCTCGGTGCGTCCGTGGCCGTTTCTCGGCGGGCGGCTTTGGACAGAAGCTCCACCCACTTTGCCTGCAGCTCCGCATCTTGGGCGGCGAAGAGCAAAGGTTGCTGGGCGTGGCTGAGCCGGAATGCGTGTTTGACCTCCGCCTTTTCGCTCGAAGAGGACAGCGACGACACCGCGCCCACCTCGAACCCGGGAAGAGGCACCGCCCGTGCCCCCTTCAAGTCCTAGAAACACCAGGAAAGAGGAAGGTAAAAAACGGAAGTGAAGAAAGTCAGTTTAGCAGTTGAGCAGCTTAGTGTTGGGTTAGGGTTAGTGTTGCGTCGGCCTCACACCACATTCATGTTACATTATATGATGTCATACTCCTGTCCTGACTAAGCACTCTTTCTTTTTTTAATTGTTTATTTGTTCAAGCACATGTACACACAACACTTTGTTTTTTCACCATGTGTCAACCCAGCATGTGATTGCTGTTTCTCTTTTACAGATACCAATCAATAATTCAAAAACAAAAAAAAAACATTGACAGTAACAGCTAGCAAAGCGATATTTTCTGAAACAGAAACAAATTGCTTATGTATCTGGAGATAATTTAACATGTTAGACACACATACATTCATTCTTGGGCATAAAGGTTTGAGTGTCATGAAGCTTGTTTTTTTTGTATTTTATACATATATCGTACACCCCAAAGCAAAAAACTAAACAAAAAATAATAATAAAAATAAATAAAAATAAAATAAAATAAAAAATAAACAGGAAACACACAAGAAAATCAAAAACAAAACAAAAAGAAAAGAAAATGAGGGAAAAGGGAAAAGTGTATTGGAGGGGAGAAGGACTGTGGGGGGGGGGGGGTGGAAGAGAATATCCTAAGGTGACAATACTTAAAATAATGCCTACTAGTCTCTATTAGAGGCGCCCTGCAGGTGTTGAATAAGAGGCTGCCATATTAAGTCAAATCTATCTGTCTGATCCAATCTGAGATATCTGATCCTTTCCACTTCCAGAGTGTTTACGAGGTCAGCGAGCCACATCTTTACATTGGGAAGCTCTTTCCCCTTCCAAAGTCTTAGTATACATTTCTTAGCAGACATAAGACAAAAATTAAGAAAATGTTGATGGGCTGTTGAGTGTCCGTCTATCATTTCTGAAACGTTAAAAATAATGGTTTGTCGGTCTGGTTTCACTTGGTGTGCAAGTATTTCAGAGATTGTGTTAAAGACATTAATCCAATAATTCTCGATCTTGGGGCAAAGTATAAAGCTGTGGGCAAGCGTGGCCTCGTTAGTCTCACATTTCTCACATGTAGGTGAGACTGAGGGAAATAACCTATGCAATTTCACCCTTGAGTAGTGTAGCCTATGTACAATTTTAAATTGCATGAGGCAATGTCTGACATTTATAGAGCATCTATGTATCTGCACAAGACTACGGCTCCAATGTTCTTCTGTGATTTGGACATCCAGTTCTCTTTCCCATTGTGCCCGTATATTGGATGTATCAGCTCCACCCTGTCGTATATTCAAATAAAAGTCTGATATAAGGTGAGGAGAATAGGGGGAGCGTCTCATTATTTCTCTGATTGTAGAATGGGCCAGTGTCCTATAAGAGGGAACATGTTTCTGAACGTAATCCCTTATCTGCAAATACCTAAAGAAGTCTTGTCTAGGCAATCCTATTTTTTGGGTAAGTTGTTGAAATGAGGGGAAAACATCATCAACGTACAGATCTGAAATAGTCACAATACCCGCTCTTTCCCAGGTCTTAAAGGTTGGATCAGAAATGGATGGGGGGAATAAAGGGTTCCCTGTTATTGGCATCAATAGATATAATGAACTCCAATCATTGTGTTTACATATCTGTTTCCAGATGTCATCTGATGTACGTATTAACAGGTTATCATTATACTTAGAACGTTGTACTCTGGATGAGGCCAGAAGAATAGTCTCTGGTTTATATGGATAACAGTCTTCCCTTTCTAATGTCAACCATGTAGGGGAATGTTGGGTGTTATGAAAATAAAACATAATAACTCTGGCATTGGCTGCATAATAATATCTAATGAAATCTGGCAAACCCAGCCCGCCCTCACATTTAGGTTTACATAGATGACTCTTTTTAATCCGATGGCTTTTATTGTTCCACAGAAAAGGATTAATTATTGAGTCTAATTTTTTAAAGAAATTCTTAGTTATATAGACTGGCAGATTTTGAAAGAGATATAATATTTGAGGGAGGCTGATCATTTTGATTGTATTCGCTCTACCAATAAGGGAGAGAGGGAGGGTTTGCCAGTACCTCAGAGACATCTGTAGTTTCGTAAGAAATGGTGGGAAGTTTTCTTTATATAAGTCACAGTATCTTTTTGTAATGTGGATGCCCAAATATGTAAATTTATTAGTAGCAATCTTAAAAGGTATTGAATTTAGAAATATTGGGTCTTGCAGTTTAATGGGCATCAATTCACTTTTGGTCCAATTAATACGGTAGCCTGAAAAACTGCCAAAAAATTTGATTCGGTCCAGAATGCGAGGGATGCTAATCTCAGGTTTCTTAATATATAATAAGATGTCATCTGCATACAAAGAAATTCTGTTTTGTGTCATACCTGTGTCATAACCATGGATAAAAGGGTCAGATCGTATCAACTCCGCTAATGGTTCAATGGCTAGAGCGAACAGGAGAGGAGAAAGAACGCAGCCTTGTTTTGTCCCCCTATGAAGTGGGAATTCAGAAGATATAGTTTGGTTTGTAATAATTCTAGCTTTGGGGCATTTATAAAGTAATTTCACATATTTGATGAATGTTTCTCCTATTTTAAATTTATGTAATACAGAGAATAAGTAATTCCATTCAACTTGATCAAATGCTTTTTCGGCATCAAGGGAGGCAATGACCAGGTCATCCTCTGGGAAGCGTTTAGAGTACATGATATTAAATAAACGTCGCAAATTGAAAAAAGAATGTCTGTTTGGGATGAATCCCGTCTGATCTGGGTGTATGAGTTTACTAATTACTTTATTTAATCTAAGGGCTAATATTTTAGCTAGCAATCGATTATCTAGATTAAGCAGTGATAGGGGTCTATATGAGCCCACTTCTTGGGGGTCTTTTCCCTTTTTGGGAATTACAGTTATGACTGCCTCATACATTGTTTGGGGTAAGCCCTCGTTCACCAATGCACATGAGAGCAGACGGTGAAGGTGAGGGAGGAGAATTGGTGACATTTTTTTATAATATTCTGCCGTATATCCGTCTGGTCCAGGAGCTTTACCACTTTTTAAGCCGTTGATTGCCTTTTTAATTTCTTCTACCGTAATGGATTCGTTTAAATAATCTATATCTTGTTGACTTAAGGTTGGGAGATCACTGTTTTTCAGGAAATCTTGCATTGTGGCTAAGCACTCTTTCGAGGAGTTTATTTTTTGAATGACTAACTGTATCGTGGCACTTCCTCTCATCACATGTGTCGTAAAGCCTGTCCTCCCCTCTCTTCCCGCCTTGCATAATCAGGATGCTCATCCAACCCCCATTAATCCTAATCTATGGAATGGCAGCTCTCTGCACTGGGATTGGGATATTAGTCTTGGGAATGACACGGAGAGAGGCTTTAACAGACTGACTGTGTGCCATCCAGCCCCTAATGAGAAGCTTTCCAAACATGATTGCTTTGGGAATGTTTCTAAGCAATCATGTCAATCAATCACTATTTCATTTTCATCTCCGCAGATTTATTGCGGCGTACAGAGCCAAGATTTCAAGGATCTAAATCCAGACGGTTGCCTCGTCTGGTGGGCGCATGCTAAAACCCTGAGACAGAGGTCGGATTCAGGCCAGGCAAATCCTCCTGGCCCAAATCGACACAGCACAGACAGTACAGTACAGAGACAAGCTGGCACACACAGGACTGGATAGAGTTGACGTATACAACATATACTGTATACAGTATATATATATACAGTATATATATATATATATATATATATATTAGGGCTGTCAATCGATTAAAATATTTAATCGCGATTAATCGCATGATTTCCATAGTTAATCACGATTAATCGCAAATTAATCGCACAATTTTTTATCTGTTCTAAATCTACCTTAAACCAATATTTTTCAAGTTTTTAATACTGTTATCAACATGGGCGTAGACGAATATGCTTGCTTTATGCGGATGTGTTTATTATTATTGGAACAATGACAAATAGGCTACTGTCCAGAATATTCTTGCCTTTCCAACAAGACAGAGTTTCACCAGGCCGTTTCACCAGGCCGTTATTGAAAATAAGAATTTGTTCTTAATTAACTTGCCTGTTTAAATAAAGGTTGATGATGATGATGATGATGACAGAGGGCAGCTACTTTAGTGTAAATCATCTCAAATACCATCTTTTTGTGCATAATTCCATTTGTGTTATTTCACAGTTTTTATGTCTTTACTCTTATTCTAAAATGTTTCAAAAGAAAAAACCAAAGAAAAATGTTGTGCTGTATATAAAGGGGGAGAATGAAATATTATTATGTACATGCACATTTTATTTGTGCGTGTCAACATTTCCAAATGATAGAATTATAAAAAGTGTTAGTGGGCAAAAGTGGCCGTGTAGGTGACATGACTTGAGGGTCAACTGAAACTGAAAGGAAGGGTCGATTATGTAAGTGCACGAAACACATAATCCTATTAAACAGCTGGAAGGGCACTATGTGTTTGTAACAAACAGCAGGATCATTACACAAAACATGCACACACACACACACACACACACACACACACACACACACACACTTGTGTTTCACCCTCACCTGTCCGCTGCTCTGCAGGTAGAGCACCAGTGGCTCAGCCTTGGTGACGGCCGCCCACACTTTGGTCCAGCTCTTGCTCTTCTCCTGCAGCTGGAGGTGACCACACAGCAGGCAGTGCTCCCCTGACAGAGACGTCTGTCTCTAAAGACAAAATAACACATAGAATATATATACTGTGAGTACAGTACAACCACCCATAGCCACACCACATAGGCAGTGTGCAGATACCATAGCCTACCTAAGCAATGTAGGAATACCTACATGTAGCATAGCAATGCATGACTGCAGGAGAACTGACACTGTATTGAAAAGTGACCCCATAGAGGCCTCCAACAGCACTTTGAATATGATTTGAATTGGTTTGTTATGCAAGTCCAGTCATATCACTTTTGGGGGGGATTTCAATTTGACCACTGTATATGCGTACAGGTGCCCCCTTGTGTGTCAGTGCCCATTATGGGCTACTGCTCCCCCATGTGGTGACAAATCTTACTGCAGGCAGGTATACAACTGTGGTCCTGTTTAGCCATAAGAGAGACAGAAGGAATACTGGAGCAAATAAACCAGAATACTCAGAATCACTCGGTAGTCACCAAAGTACAAATGAAATGAAGACAGCAGATATATAATATAGTATAGTATAGTATAATATAGTATAGTAGAGTATAGGGATGTAGGTACTACCGGTACTACCCCCGAACCGCGGTGCTATTGCTGTAGAACCGGTTCTATACTAAGATTTAAAAAGAACAGGTACTTTTCCGACCGCTGCTATGACTGATAATGGTCAATATGAGCCTGTCTCTTTAAGAAAATTTACTTATTCCCATTTCCCACTGTTCAAAAGATTTGTGTTATGTTACTGAGTGTGTACTTATTTGACAAGTAAAAGTTAGACAGAATTTAAATGCCACCAATTATTTATTTATTGTTGTTATTGGTGTTTCTCTGAGTTTTTGCTGCTATAGGCTAGTGTTTTATGGTCATTTTATTTTCACTGGCATTACTTTATTTTACTTACCGGTATTCTCACTGCTCAAAAGGTTTGTTTTGTTCAGCATTTAAATGCCACACCAATTTATTGGTGTAATTGTTCCCAAACTCTTAAAATAAAGCCAAATCTTGACATTGGACAGTTTCACTTTTTTTTTTACAAAAAGTATCGAAAAGTATCGAAAGTATCGAAATACAAATTGGTACCGGCACCGAAACAGAAATTTAGTACCGCTACAACCCTAGTAGAGTATAGTATAGTATATTACAGTACAGTACAGTACAGTATAGTATAATATAATATAATATAATATAATATAATATAATATAGTATAGTATAGTATAGTATAATATAATATAATATAATATAATATAATATAATATAGTATAGTATAGTATAGTAAAGTATATATAAGTAGTATAACCAGCGAGGAGGCTGATAGTATAACCAGCCAGGGGGCAGGACGTAGCGCGTGGGAGGATCACGCTATTCCCGAGTTGCCCTCCCCCCGAACAGGCGCATCGACCGACCAGAGGAGGCGCTAGTGCAGCGACCAGGACTTCCACCGGCTTCCCACCCGCAGACATGGCCAATTGTGTCTGTAGGAAAGTCTGACCAAGCCAGAACCACTGGTTTACTTGATCTTTCAAAGTGACTGTGTGTCTAAAGGCACACGTGTGCATGTGTGTGTGTGTGTGTGTGTGTGTGTGTGTGTGAGTGTGTGTGTGTGTGTGTGTGTGTGTGTGTGTGTGTGTGAGTGTGTGTGTGTGTGTGTGTGTGTGTGTGTGTGTGCGTGCGTGTGTCACACCTCAGGGGCAGCTTTCCTCTTCTGTTCAGAAACACCTAAACTCAGAGTCTCCAGGCTGAGGCTGGCGTCGAAACACTCTGGACACACTCGACTCGTCTTGTTGTCCAACGTCTTTGAACACTTTGCACAGATGGCCTACAGAAGGACAGAAGGACAGAGAGAAAGACACAGAAGGACAGGAGGACAGAGAGAAAGACACAGAAGGACAGGAGGGAAAGACAAACGCAGTGAAAAAAAAATCACGCTTGTTCACAGTTAATTGTCCAAAATAATTTTTCCACTCCTTCTCCCCATCGCCTCATTTGGAGCCCAGCAGCTCCATCCCCTCAGATGGTGCTCACCGCTCCACAGGACTTGCAGTGGTGTTTGCGCTTGGTGAAGTTGAAGCTCTCGTTGCAGCCTTTACACGTCTGCTTCTCTTTCTCCTTCTTCCTGGAACTCTTCTGGAAAAGAGAGACAGGAGACGTGTCAGCTCCATTCCAGCACAACACCCAAAGGGAACGTCTGGGGGCGTGTCTTGCTCGTTAGCCTGGCTGCTTCTCTTCCCTTTCCCCTTTTGATTGACTTATTAACTCCACCCCCCCCCCCCCCCCCCACACACACACACACACACACTCACACACACACATGGAAATCAGATGGAGGGCTCGATAGCAGTGCAGACTGCCAGATTGCTATTGCAGATGCATTGTGGGAGGAAGTGAGAAATTCACAGTGTGATTGTGCCATGTTTCCACAGACAGTCTGTGCCAGCTACAGATAACCAGAGAGTGTTTCTGTTTTTACAACAAGGACAGACCATTCTTCCTTTTGACAGACCAGTGGGGAGTATATGGATCAGTACCACAAACAGCCAGCCAGCCTGAGATCAATGTACCACAAGTCAACTCTACACAGCCTAGTTCCTATTGAATGATTCATGTTATAATACCCAGCGATACCAAATAGTTTTAATCATTACCATGGCCCAGGCACCAACACCAACGTAGACTTCAGACAAGACTTACAGAGACTGTTCATATGTTGATACTAGTCTAAGACTTACAGAGACTGTTCATATGTTGATACTAGTCTAAGACCAGGAGACTGTTCATATGTTGATACTAGTCTAAGACTTACAGAGACTGTTCATATGTTGATACTAGTCTAAGACCAGGAGACTGTTCATATGTTGATACTAGTCTAAGACTTACAGAGACTGTTCATATGTTGATACTAGTCTAAGACTTACAGAGACTGTTCATATGTTGATACTAGTCTAAGACCAGGAGACTGTTCATATGTTGATACTAGTCTAAGACTTACAGAGACTGTTCATATGTTGATACTAGTCTAAGACTTGCAGAGACTGTTCATATGTTGATACTAGTCTAAGACTTACAGAGACTGTTCATATGTTGATACTAGTCTAAGACTTACAGAGACTGTTCATATGTTGATACTAGTCTAAGACTTACAGAGACTGTTCATATGTTGATACTAGTCTAAGACCCAGAGACTGTTCATATGTTGATGATACTAGTCTAAGACCCAGAGACTGTTCATATGTTGATACTAGTCTAAGACCCAGAGACTGTTCATATGTTGATACTAGTCTAAGACCCAGAGACTGTTCATATGTTGATACTAGTCTAAGACCCAGAGACTGTTCATATGTTGATACTAGTCTAAGACCCAGAGACTGTTCATATGTTGATACTAGTCTAAGACCCAGAGACTGTTCATATGTTGATACTAGTCTAAGACCCAGACTGTTCATATGTTGATACTAGTCTAAGACCCAGAGACTGTTCATATGTTGATACTAGTCTAAGACCCAGAGACTGTTCATATGTTGATACTAGTCTAAGACCCAGAGACTGTTCATATGTTGATACTAGTCTAAGACCCAGACTGTTCATATGTTGATACTAGTCTAAGACCCAGAGACTGTTCATATGTTGATACTAGTCTAAGACCCAGAGACTGTTCATATGTTGATACTAGTCTAAGACCCAGAGACTGTTCATATGTTGATACTAGTCTAAGACCCAGAGACTGTTCATATGTTGATACTAGTCTAAGACTTACAGAGACTGTTCATATGTTGATACTAGTCTAAGACCCAGAGACTGTTCATATGTTGATGATACTAGTCTAAGACCCAGAGACTGTTCATATGATGCTACTAGTCTAAGACCCAGAGACTGTTCATATGTTGATACTAGTCTAAGACCCAGAGACTGTTCATATGTTGATACTAGTCTAAGACCCAGAGACTGTTCATATGTTGATACTAGTCTAAGACCCAGAGACTGTTCATATGTTGATACTAGTCTAAGACCCAGAGACTGTTCATATGTTGATACTAGTCTAAGACCCAGAGACTGTTCATATGTTGATACTAGTCTAAGACCCAGAGACTGTTCATATGTTGATACTAGTCTAAGACCCAGAGACTGTTCATATGTTGATACTAGTCTAAGACCCAGAGACTGTTCATATGTTGATACTAGTCTAAGACCCAGAGACTGTTCATATGTTGATACTAGTCTAAGACCCAGAGACTGTTCATATGTTGATACTAGTCTAAGACCCAGAGACTGTTCATATGTTGATACTAGTCTAAGACCCAGAGACTGTTCATATGTTGATACTAGTCTAAGACCCAGAGACCGTTCATATGTTGATACTAGTCTAAGACCCAGAGACTGTTCATATGTTGATACTAGTCTAAGACCCAGAGACTGTTCATATGTTGATACTAGTCTAAGACCCAGACTGTTCATATGTTGATACTAGTCTAAGACCCAGAGACTGTTCATATGTTGATACTAGTCTAGACCCAGAGACTGTTCATATGTTGATACTAGTCTAGACCCAGAGACTGTTCATATGTTGATACTAGTCTAAGACCCAGAGACTGTTCATATGTTGATACTAGTCTAAGACCCAGACTGTTCATATGTTGATACTAGTCTAAGACCCAGAGACTGTTCATATGTTGATACTAGTCTAAGACCCAGAGACTGTTCATATGTTGATACTAGTCTAAGACCCAGAGACTGTTCATATGTTGATACTAGTCTAAGACCCAGACTGTTCATATGTTGATACTAGTCTAAGACCCAGAGACTGTTCATATGTTGATACTAGTCTAAGACTTACAGAGACTGTTCATATGTTGATACTAGTCTAGACCCAGAGACTGTTCATATGTTGATACTAGTCTAAGACCCAGAGACTGTTCATATGTTGATACTAGTCTAAGACTTACAGAGACTGTTCATATGTTGATACTAGTCTAAGACCCAGAGACTGTTCATATGTTGATACTAGTCTAAGACAGGTGGTGAAAAAGTGTTACACTGCATTTCCATATTGTAGCATCAATGTTAATGATGGATACAAGCTTTTTCCACTCACCCTTTCATGCAGTCTTTCGCTGTCTGAGTCGATGGATGTCCAGGGACCCTGAGGAGAAGAACCAGCACATTGAACCTCAGCAGGGATACCTGCAGTTTGATCTCTAAACCACTAGGTGTCAGGCAGGAGCCACTGAATCTGAATGCTCCTGTCAGGTTTGGCCGGGGCCCAGCTGCAGCCAGCCCAAAGTGGGTCAGAGGAGATCCATAAGAGTTTTGTATACACTGTCAGCTGGGCTTCCCCTATTAGGTCATGAGAGAGTTCTGGGGAGCTCAAGGCTCGCAGACACTACGTGTGTGACTGTCAGGGAGGGAAAGAAAGAGCTTCTTTATGCCTGTGTTTCGTGTGTATTAGACTCGCACATCCATAGATGGTGAGTTGTTGGGGCAGACAAAGACCAGACTATGACACACGCTTTTGGTGTAGCACATGCCTCTCACGATTAGCATTCGTTGCCAGGCATGACCCATTGATGGACTGATGATCAATGAATGGATGGAGTGAGTGAGGGACAGGGTGACTGACCGGTGAGTCGGGCTGGTGGTCATCCTCCCGGGAGAAGGAGCTGTTGAAAGCTTTATTGAACGTCTCACTGTTCTGTTTGTGCCTCTCAATAGTGGCCAGGATCACCTGAGAGGGAGAAGAGGTTTCAACAACAGAGGAAGGAAGGGGGGGTAGAAGAGAGTTATCAGCATTTGAACAGAATTATTATTTTCCTGCTGGTAATGAGACCAAAGACAGAGTAAGCATGTGAGATGTTATCAGGTACTTGGCTTGAACGCTTTAAAGCAGTGGTCCTCTAACTTTTTCCACATCAAGGACCCCTAAACTGACAACATTAGATCACAGACCCCCATTTGATAAGATTTTGTACTGGGGTCCCCATCCATTAAGATTTTTGCTTTTCGATGCTTTATTACAGAAAGTGTATGAAAACCATGACCAAAGAGTCATATATACATTCTGTCATTGTGTTACGTATGGATTAGGGATGTTCATCAATTATCGAAAATCGATAATTGATCGTTAAGGAATTGAATCGATCATGTGGAATTTGGATTGATTATTGTTATTATTAAAACTTTTTTTTTTTTTTTTAGGACTAGGTTTGGGTGGAATTCGTTCCTCCTCGCCCCACTCCATTGCACAGCCGACTAACGTGAGGTGGAGCTTCATATAGTCTCTAGTTTTCTGGCTGGGCGCGGGCCTTTGTGCCAACAAAACTGTTTTAAACATGGGGAATTCACACCGGCATGCGCCGGGGACACAAACAAACGCACCCAGTGGTCTACGGACCTCAGTGAGGCTCAGGCCTGTTGATTTGACTCTTGTGCTGTCAGCTAAGCTGGAAGACGCCGATTGCCTTACATCATGTAACCTGACATGTAACATGTTTGTTTACCTGGCCACAGCGCTAGTGTCTGATATTCTTACTACACAGCGGCATCGCCATTATAGCTGGCCGAGAACGCGCCACGTTATTACCAGACCAGAGTAAAAAAAAAATATATATATATATATTATTATTATTATTATTATTATTACGCTATCGATAATCGATAATTGATCGTTAATTTTCCCGATTTTCGATTATGGACATTTT
>NC_139629.1:51905518-51928018 GCF_964638095.1 Poromitra crassiceps | reverse complement strand
AGAGAAAAGCCAAGGCCTCTAACAGGGTGAGACGCATCTCCAAGGCCTCTAACAGGGTGAGAAGCATCTCCAAGGCCTCTAACAGGGTGAGAAGCATCTCCAAGGCCTCTAACAGGGTGAGACGCATCTCCAAGGCCTCTAACAGGGTGAGAAGCAGCTCCAAGGCCTCTAACAGGGTGAGAAGCATCTCCAAGGCCTCTAACAGGGTGAGAAGCATCTCCAAGGCCTCTAACAGGGTGAGAAGCATCTCCAAGGCCTCTAACAGGGTGAGAAGCATCTCCAAGGCCTCTAACAGGGTGAGACGCATCTCCAAGGCCTCTAACAGGGTGAGAAGCAGCTCCAAGGCCTCTAACAGGGTGAGAAGCATCTCCAAGGCCTCTAACAGGGTGAGAAGCATCTCCAAGGCCTCTAACAGGGTGAGAAGCATCTCCAAGGCCTCTAACAGGGTGAGAAGCAGCTCCACGTACCTCCATGCCAGCGATGTCGATCCGCTCCCTGACGCTGAACTTCTGTCCCATCAGGCGGAGTTTGGGCACGCAGTAAAGCACCATGTTGTTGAACTAGAGCACAGAGAGGCCACACATGAATATCAGTGCGTTTAGTGAAACGTTAAAGGGACAGCTCACCCTAAAATCCATACATATTCCCTCTCACCTGTAGTGCTGTTTATCCATCTATATCATTTTGTGTTAGTTGCCTGAGTTTTGGAGATATCGGCGGCAGAGTTTCTGCCTTCTCTCCAATACAATGGAACTGGATGGCTCGAAGCACCAAAAAAATACATTTGATAAAATGTCAACATTTTTCAATTTTATATTTATTTAACATAAATCTCTTTCCAGAAATCATGACCCGGTTACTCAAGATAATGCACAGACATTGTTGTGAGCAGTTTCATGTAGGAACTATTTTCTTTTCTAGGAACTAGCTAGCAGTTAGCGGGTGTAGTTTGGTCAAAAGAAAAGAGTTCCTCCATGAAACTGCTCATAACAAGGTCTGTGGATTATCTTGAGTAACCGGGTCATGATTTCTGGAAAGAGACATTGCTGTTGCATTTATCAAATGTATTTATTTGGCACTTAGAGCACCGCAAGCCGAGTGCCATCCAGTTCCATTGTATTGGAGAGAAGGCAGAAACTCTGCGGCCGATATCTCCAAAACTCAGGCAACTATCCCAAAAAGATATAGATGGATAAATAGCACTACAGGTGAGAGGGAAAATATGTATTTTGGATTTGAGGGTGAGCTGTCCCTTTAAGGTAAAAAACATCTTCTTCCAGCATTCTTTCTAATAGCCCTCTCACCAGGTAGAGGTATCGGTCTTGTGCTGTCCCGTTTTTGGCTGACATCTTCTTGATGTGTCCCTCTTTGATGAGCTCGTTGGCTGGGTTGACGATGTCCTCTTCTCCCCCGAGCCGCTCATGAACCTCCAGCAGCTTGTTCATCTTCTCCTGGAAGCATTCAGCAACACAAACATTCAGCAACACATTCAGCAACACAAACATTCAGCAACACATTCAGCAACACAAACATTCAGCAACACATTCAGCAACACAAACAATGGCGTGAAAGTGGCAGAGACGGAAAAAAGCACGTTAACACATTAAGGCAAACTTCAAAGAGGGGGTTATTTTATTATTATTATTTTATTATTATTATTATTATTATCATCAATTTTCCCTTTTTGATCAATGTTCTCCTCAATTGCACTTGGCCAATCCACTGATCCGCCCTGCTGTCCAGGTCATTGCTCCACCCCCTCTGCTGAGAGCTGTAGACTACCAGATGCTTCCTCCAATACATGTGCAGTAGCCAGCCCCTTTTTTTCACCTGCCAGCAAGGAGTTTCACCGACAGGACATAGCGTGTGGGAGGATCGCGTTATTCCCCCCAGTTCCCCTCCCCCTCAAACAGCCGACCAGACGAGGCACTAGTGCAGCGACTAGGACACATAACCTTAATCCGGCTTCCCACCCGCAGACACGGCCAACTGTGCCTGTATGGACGCCCGACCAGCGCTGGAGGTAACACGGGGGCACGAACCTGCGACCCTCGTGTTGGTAGGCAGGGAATCTACCACTGCACTACCCGGATGCCCCCACTAGAGGGGGTTATTGTGTTATCAGCTAAGATTATCTGACCTGAAAAACTCATTCATGGAGTTGCTGGTGAGGGCAGGAAGCAGTTATTAGATTTCTTTATGGATTTCTACAAACTGTTACCTGCTCTAGAGTTTCAAACTGATGTGAAGGATAAGAGATGCGAGCAGAGGGGCCAGACAGAGGAAGCATGATGCCTCAGTAGAGACACAGCTTCCTCCACAGGCTGTCACAAAGCCAATACAGGAAATGGCAACATCCTGTCATGTCTGTACTAATTCAACCTGTTCCTTCTCTCAGAACAACAGACACACTACTGACTGACACTACAGTACAGTCACACTGCTGACTGACACTACAGTACAGTACAGACACACTGCTGACTGACACTACAGTACAGTACAGTCACACTGCTGACTGACACTACAGTACAGTACAGACACACTGCTGACTGACACTACAGTACAGTACAGTCACACTGCTGACTGACACTACAGTACAGTCACACTGCTGACTGACACTACAGTACAGTACAGTCACACTGCTGACTGACACTACAGTACAGTCACACTGCTGACTGACACTACAGTACAGTCACACTGCTGACTAGGGGTGTCACAATATATCGTCCCACGAAATTTCGCGATAGTAAAACGTCACGATATGTATCGTTGAGATGAAATCTCATATCGCAAAAAAAAAAAAAAAAAAAAAAAAATTTTTTTTTTTTTTTTTTTCAAAAAATAGACTAAGAAACGTCTTTGTTTGTTGAAGTTCAATGTGTGGAAAGTAGTTCAGTTGAACAAGTCTCTGAAGAGACACATGAGAAGTTATACAGGAGAGAAACCATTCAATTGAGTTTCTGGCAAAACTGTTTACTTGACAGGAAAAACTGAAGATGCATAAAAAATAGATTAAGAAAAGTCTTGTTGTTTGAGTTTGAAGAAAAACTGAAGATGCATAATAAGAATTTATACTGCTGAGAAACCTTTTAGTTCAAAGTAAATCTAAGTGACGGTGTAACTAATTCTATTTCAAGATAAGCCTTATCTCCAATCTCATGTTTTTTCTAGTTGTTATTGTAATAACAATTTCCCACAACAGCATGTTTTGTATTTGTGCATTTCAAATAAAATACTACTTTTCCAGTCATATATTGTCATTATTCAAGTTTAAAAAAATATTGTTAAAATCGTATCGTATCGTATCGTTATCGTGAACCCAGTATCGTGATACGTATCGTATCGTGAACTGAGTGTATCGTGACACCCCTACTGCTGACTGACACTACAGTACAGTCACACTGCTGACTGACACTACAGTACAGTACAGTACAGTCACACTGCTGACTGACACTACAGTACAGTACAGTCACACTGCTGACTGACACTACAGTACAGTCACACTGCTGACTGACACTACAGTACAGTACAGTCACACTGCTGACTGACACTACAGTACAGTACAGTCACACTACAGACTGACACTACAGTACAGTACAGTCACACTGCTGACTGACACTACAGTACAGTCACACTGCTGACTGACACTACAGTACAGTACAGTCACACTGCTGACTGACACTACAGTACAGTACAGTCACACTGCTGACTGACACTACAGTACAGTCACACTGCTGACTGACACTACAGTACAGTACAGTCACACTGCTGACTGACACTACAGTACAGTACAGTCACACTACAGACTGACACTACAGTACAGTACAGTCACACTGCTGACTGACACTACAGTACAGTACAGTCACACTGCTGACTGACACTACAGTACAGTCACACTGCTGACTGACACTACAGTACAGTACAGTCACACTGCTGACTGACACTACAGTACAGTACAGTCACACTGCTGACTGACACTACAGTACAGTCACACTGCTGACTGACACTACAGTACAGTACAGTCACACTGCTCTGACTGACACTACAGTACAGTACAGTCACACTGCTGACTGACACTACAGTACAGTCACACTGCTGACTGACACTACAGTACAGTACAGTCACACTGCTGACTGACACTACAGTACAGTCACACTGCTGACTGACACTACAGTACAGTACAGTCACACTGCTGACTGACACTACAGTACAGTCACACTGCTGACTGACACTACAGTACTGTACAGTCACACTGCTGACTGACACTACAGTACAGTACAGTCACACTGCTGACTGACACTACAGTACAGTACAGTCACACTGCTGACTGACACTACAGTACAGTACAGTCACACTGCTGACTGACACTACAGTACTGTACAGTCACACTGCTGACTGACACTACAGTACAGTACAGTCACACTGCTGACTGACACTACAGTACAGTACAGTCACACTGCTGACTGACACTACAGTACTGTACAGTCACACTGCTGACTGACACTACAGTACAGTACAGTCACACTGCTGACTGACACTACAGTACAGTACAGTCACACTGCTGACTGACACTACAGTACAGTCACACTGCTGACTGACACTACAGTACAGTAACACTGCTGACTGACACTACAGTACAGTACAGTCACACTGCTGACTGACACTACAGTACAGTACAGTCACACTGCTGACTGACACTACAGTACAGTACAGTCACACTGCTGACTGACACTACAGTACAGTCACACTGCTGACTGACACTACAGTACAGTACAGTCACACTGCTGACTGACACTACAGTACAGTACAGTCACACTGCTGACTGACACTACAGTACAGTACAGTCACACTGCTGACTGACACTACAGTACAGTACAGTCACACTGCTGACTGACACGACAGTACAGTACAGTCACACTGCTGACTGACACTACAGTACAGTCACATTGCTGACTGACACTACAGTACAGTACAGTCACACTGCTGACTGACACTACAGTACAGTACAGTCACACTGCTGACTGACACTACAGTACAGTACAGTCACACTGCTGACTGACACTACAGTACTGTACAGTCACACTGCTGACTGACACTACAGTACAGTACAGTCACACTGCTGACTGACACTACAGTACAGTACAGTCACACTGCTGACTGACACTACAGTACAGTCACACTGCTGACTGACACTACAGTACAGTACAGTCACACTGCTGACTGACACTACAGTACAGTCACACTGCTGACTGACACTACAGTACAGTACAGTCACACTGCTGACTGACACTACAGTACAGTACAGTCACACTGCTGACTGACACTACAGTACAGTACAGTCACACTGCTGACTGACACTACAGTACAGTACAGTCACACTGCTGACTGACACTACAGTACAGTACAGTCACACTGCTGACTGACACGACAGTACAGTACAGTCACACTGCTGACTGACACTACAGTACAGTCACACTGCTGACTGACACTACAGTACAGTACAGTCACACTGCTGACTGACACTACAGTACAGTCACACTGCTGACTGACACTACAGTACTGTACAGTCACACTGCTGACTGACACTACAGTACAGTACAGTCACACTGCTGACTGACACTACAGTACAGTACAGTCACACTGCTGACTGACACTACAGTACAGTCACACTGCTGACTGACACTACAGTACAGTACAGTCACACTGCTGACTGACACTACAGTACAGTCACACTACTGACTGACACTACAGTACAGTCACACTGCTGACTGACACTACAGTACAGTCACACTGCTGACTGACACTACAGTACAGTACAGTACAGTCACACTGCTGACTGACACTACAGTACAGTCACACTACTGACTGACACTACAGTACAGTCACACTGCTGACTGACACTACAGTACAGTACAGTCACACTGCTGACTGACACTACAGTACAGTACAGTCACACTGCAGACTGACACTACAGTACAGTACAGTCACACTGCTGACTGACACTACAGTACAGTCACACTGCTGACTGACACTACAGTACAGTACAGTCACACTGCTGACTGCCACTACAGTACTGTACAGTCACACTGCTGACTGACACTACAGTACAGTACAGTCACACTGCTGACTGACACTACAGTACAGTCACACTGCAGACTGACACTACAGTACAGTACAGTCACACTGCTGACTGACACTACAGTACAGTACAGTCACACTGCTGACTGACACTACAGTACAGTCACACTGCTGACTGACACTACAGTACAGTACAGTCACACTGCTGACTGCCACTACAGTACTGTACAGTCACACTGCTGACTGACACTACAGTACAGTACAGTCACACTGCTGACTGACACTACAGTACAGTCACACTGCTGACTGACACTACAGTACAGTACAGTCACACTGCTGACTGACACTACAGTACAGTACAGTCACACTGCTGACTGACACTACAGTACAGTACAGTCACACTGCTGACTGACACTACACTACAGTACAGTCACACTGCTGACTGACACTACAGTACAGTACAGTCACACTGCTGACTGACACTACAGTACAGTACAGTCACACTGCTGACTGACACGACAGTACAGTACAGTCACACTGCTGACTGACACTACAGTACAGTCACATTGCTGACTGACACTACAGTACAGTACAGTCACACTGCTGACTGACACTACAGTACAGTACAGTCACACTGCTGACTGACACTACAGTACAGTACAGTCACACTGCTGACTGACACTACAGTACTGTACAGTCACACTGCTGACTGACACTACAGTACAGTACAGTCACACTGCTGACTGACACTACAGTACAGTACAGTCACACTGCTGACTGACACTACAGTACAGTCACACTGCTGACTGACACTACAGTACAGTACAGTCACACTGCTGACTGACACTACAGTACAGTCACACTGCTGACTGACACTACAGTACAGTACAGTCACACTGCTGACTGACACTACAGTACAGTACAGTCACACTGCTGACTGACACTACAGTACAGTACAGTCACACTGCTGACTGACACTACAGTACAGTACAGTCACACTGCTGACTGACACTACAGTACAGTACAGTCACACTGCTGACTGACACGACAGTACAGTACAGTCACACTGCTGACTGACACTACAGTACAGTCACACTGCTGACTGACACTACAGTACAGTACAGTCACACTGCTGACTGACACTACAGTACAGTACAGTCACACTGCTGACTGACACTACAGTACTGTACAGTCACACTGCTGACTGACACTACAGTACAGTACAGTCACACTGCTGACTGACACTACAGTACAGTACAGTCACACTGCTGACTGACACTACAGTACAGTCACACTGCTGACTGACACTACAGTACAGTACAGTCACACTGCTGACTGACACTACAGTACAGTCACACTACTGACTGACACTACAGTACAGTCACACTGCTGACTGACACTACAGTACAGTCACACTGCTGACTGACACTACAGTACAGTACAGTCACACTGCTGACTGACACTACAGTACAGTCACACTACTGACTGACACTACAGTACAGTCACACTGCTGACTGACACTACAGTACAGTACAGTCACACTGCAGACTGACACTACAGTACAGTACAGTCACACTGCTGACTGACACTACAGTACAGTCACACTGCTGACTGACACTACAGTACAGTACAGTCACACTGCTGACTGCCACTACAGTACTGTACAGTCACACTGCTGACTGACACTACAGTACAGTACAGTCACACTGCTGACTGACACTACAGTACAGTACAGTCACACTGCAGACTGACACTACAGTACAGTACAGTCACACTGCTGACTGACACTACAGTACAGTACAGTCACACTGCTGACTGACACTACAGTACAGTCACACTGCTGACTGACACTACAGTACAGTACAGTCACACTGCTGACTGCCACTACAGTACTGTACAGTCACACTGCTGACTGACACTACAGTACAGTACAGTCACACTGCTGACTGACACTACAGTACAGTCACACTGCTGACTGACACTACAGTACAGTACAGTCACACTGCTGACTGACACTACAGTACAGTACAGTCACACTGCTGACTGACACTACAGTACAGTACAGTCACACTGCTGACTGACACTACACTACAGTACAGTCACACTGCTGACTGACACTACAGTACAGTACAGTCACACTGCTGACTGACACTACAGTACAGTACAGTCACACTGCAGACTGACACTACAGTACAGTACAGTCACACTGCTGACTGACACGACAGTACAGTACAGTCACACTACTGACTGACACTACAGTACAGTACAGTCACACTGCTGACTGACACAACAGTACAACATCAGCACCTCACAGCAACACATGGCCGCATGTTATAATATTGACCAATGAGAGAGAAATAGAGAGAGAGAGAGAGAGAGAGAGAGAGAGAGAAATAGAGAGAGAGAGAGAGAGAGAAATAGAGAGAGAGAGAGAGAGAGAAATAGAGAGAGAGAGAGAGAGAAATAGAGAGAGAGAGAGAAATAGAGAGAGAGAGAGACAGAGACAGAGACGTGGTGTTGAGCTAAATTCTCACCATTTTCCTGATTGCTGCATTCGAGTGATTAGCTGCCACAGAGATTAGCTCCAGTGCCTCTGTAACACACACACACCAAGGTTAGCATGTTAGCCTTAAATCCAGTGTTAACAGAAGATCAGATGTTTCAATTAAGCTGGCCAGAGTCAGGCAGCAGCACTTCACATTACCATACATCACACACACACACACACGCACGCGCGCGCACGCACGCACGCACACACACACACACACACACACACACACACACACACACACACACACACACACACACACACACACACACTCTTTCTGGGAAGGAAGATGAAGTGTCATGGCCGTCACATCAGTCACATCAAGGTACTTGTAATTGATGAAACAGTGCAGACGCAGTAACACTCGTAACATTAAAGACACTCTGTGCATTAACCCAGCTTTCAGCCAGTAGAGAGGAGAGCCTAGGACCTAGACACATGACTGCCAGGCATTACTAGGTGCACCTGAGGCAGTCATCTTAATCATGGCCGACATAAACAGCGGAGACATGTAGTCAGGGGGAAATGAGGCCACATCCCTGTGATAAACTGTTGTTGAACAGGAGTGGGTGAGAAGCTGGTCTCTTGGCGGAGAGCTTTATGCTCATGTTAGGGGACACAGGGTTTGTCCCCTAACATGCCGCGGACCGGTAGATAGATGGGAAAAAAGTTGCGGTCCGGTTGTCAATTTTATTATATATATATATATATATTTTAAATAAACATAGGCTATAATATTATAGGCTGTGTGGTAGTTGAAACATAGTTTCAAGTTGACGTTTATTTATGTTTGTAGTTTGTAAAAAAACGTTTGTTTAAAAAAAAAGAAAAAAGAAAAGAAAAATTGCACCGGGCTCACGGCCTGATACCAAATGCGTTGCGGCCCGGTACCGGTCCGCGGCCCGGTGGTTGGGGACCACTGCTCTACACCGACAACACAGATAGTCGTGGAAGTCAGGACAACATCATAATATCCAACACTAAAAATACTCTCAGATTTGGGTCAGAGAGACATATCATCAAATGGGGCCTAATGTGGACTCAATTAGGCGTCCTTGATATGAAAAAGGTTGAGAAGCACTAAACCAACCACTTAATGAAAGCATGAAGGAGATACAGTATAGAACCACTAATGAATGAAAGCATTAAGGAGTTACAGTATAGAAGCACTAATGAATGAAAGCATGAAGGAGTTACAGTATAGTCGCTTCAAGATCCCCTCCCCTTCATTCATCTGCAAATGTATGCAGCAAGGTGCCACAAAACCGAATCAGATAATTTACTCTACATAGCGGGGAACCTGTGGTGTGACTGTGAGCACAAAGTTATAATCATGTATTATTCTTGTTTACAAGAATGCGTTGACACAAAGACAGATAGACGCTGTCACGCCGTCATGACGATAGTGTCTCACATACCATGTGACGTGGTGACAGCCAGGACATGAGAACAATCACAGGTGACATTTCTAAAGAAGTTGGCACAGGGGAAGCAGAGGGATGGGTGCAAGTGAAGTGGAGGAAGGAGGGATGTAAACTGCCAGAGAAGAAGTCAAACAGGCCGACGGGAAAAGGGTCATTAGACAGATTTGTGGGAAGCTCGTGGTTGATTGGGTTGAGAGTTCAGCTAAAAGAAGCTGTCAGGGTAATAGCTCTCTCACTCTCTGTGTCTTTCCGGTCGAGCGCGTCATCAGGCAGTTTCTTCAGGTAGTCTTTGAGCAGCAGCTCGTAGCGAGGGATCCTCTGGACCGGCTCCAGCATGTGGTGCTGCAGGGTCAGGTTCCCACACACGTCCTGCTTCTGTTTTGGGGCAAACACACAATTTGAATACAGATTTATAGCAAAAACACAGTTTGCCTTCTGTGGACTAATGTAGATATAAATACACACACACACACGCACACACACACACACAAACCTGTATATTCTGGACCACACTCTTGAACAGCGAGGAGCGCTGTGTCCAGGTGTTGACCAAGTCCATGGCTCGGTCAAAGTTCTTCACATATTCTCCGTACATCTTCATGAACGGAGCCAATTTCTGGAGGATGTCTCCAATACGAGGGTTGGATTCCCTACAGAAACACAACAGACAAATGGATCAGATTCACAAAACCATTGGGCGAAAGTCATCTTTGCTGCTGCTTTTTTTCTGGAACTTGAGTCTTATGGACGGGTTAAGAAAAGGTGATATTCATCAAAATAGTTCATAAGAATTCTTCTGACTTTCCTTCTTAAGAAAAAACATAGGTGCTATAAATGGGATTCCTGAAAGCAACGTCTTGAAAGACCTTAACCTTTGACATGTTTAAAAATGGTTACAGAGAAAAGTCTCTTAATTCATTAATTTAAACCACATACACTACATTTTAGACAGGTATTTTTTTTACTTATCTTCCATGTTAGGTTTAACACTGTAAGTTTATGCTTAGCTATTATCACTATTTCCATTTGGTGGATTTCTTATGTGCCATGAAAACAGCACATTAGAAAGTTACACGGAACAGACCTTTAGCCAAAAGGCAAAACACAATTTCTGAGTCTTTCCCATTTCTAAATAATTGTTCCAAATGATTTCCGAGATGGAAATACTCTGAATGGCTTCTCCTCACACTTCAATCATCCAAACACCCACTCATGTTTAATTGACTCAGGTGAGTGATTACAGGCTGATACCAATTATACCGTTAACATTCTTCTTTAAAGGTCATGAGAGTGGATTTAAATTTTCAAACCGACAAAGGTTATATTGCTACAGTCAGCTAGCAGACAGTCTTCTTACGTGTGTTTGCTTTGCCATTGCTAGGTTGGCCCTATGGGACTAAAATTACGAAAATATTGTGGGAGTGCACTTTTCAACTCTCTAAATATATTCGGAAGTATTCTCTATCTTTAAATAACTTTTGTGAATGTGGCCCCTGGAACATGCCAGCATGCATTTTAGGTGTGTGTGTGTGTGTGTGTGTGTGTGTGTGTGTATGTGTGTATGTGTGTGTGTGTGTGTGTGTGTGTGTGTGTGTGTGTGTGTGTGTGTGTGTGTGTGTGTGTGTGTGCATGTCTGTGTGCATGTCTGTGTGTGCGTGTGGCAGTTTAATTATGTGAGCAAACCAATAAATTTTAATGGACTCATGAATGTGGTGCGAGGGCACCATTATGCGACAGGTGATTTCCCTCAACACGGCTCTCTAGAGGAGTCATTATCTGCCTGACGGGTGGCTGACGTACTGTGTGTGTGTGCGTGTGTGTGTGTGTGTGTGTGTGTGTGTGTGTGTGTGTGTGTGTGTGTGTGTGTGTGTGTGTGTGGCTGACGTTGGCACAATAACACACATGTATATTTCCTGCTCACAGCGACCAAAGACAGAAAATGCCCCCATTCTGCAAGGCTGGCAGATACACACAGAGACACACACACCCCAAACCAGATACACACAGAGACACACACCCCCCAAACCAGATACACACAGAGACAAACACACCCCAAACCAGATACACACAGAGACACACACACCCCAAACCAGATACACACAGACACACACATACCCCAAACCAGATACACACAGACACGCACAGAGACACACACACCCCAAACCAGATACACACAGATACACACAGAGACACACACACCCCAAACCGGCTCGCCAGCCAACACAACACCACCAAAAGCCGGACAATAATGCCCCCCGCTGCCACCCAGCTGTCTGAGTTTGACAGCCAACACCAACGGACTAACTGACCACTAGAGTCGGACCTGCAACCACGTCACTCCAGTGCTATTAGAGCAATAGAAGGCCTTTGGTCCGACGTAAACATCACTATAGAGGCTGTAAGACGTAAACATCACTATAGAGGCTGTAAGACGTAAACGTCACTATAGAGGCTGTAAGACGTAAACGTCACTATAGAGGCTGTAAGTAGAAGTCATTTCCGACATAAACGTCACTATAGAGGCTGTAAGACGTAAACGTCACTATAGAGGCTGTAAGACGTAAACGTCACTACAGAGGCTGTAAGACGTAAACGTCACTATAGAGGCTGTAAGACGTAAACGTCACTATAGAGGCTGTAAGACGTAAACGTCACTATAGAGGCTGTAAGACGTAAACGTCACTATAGAGGCTGTAAGTAGAAGTCATTTCCGACGTAAACGTCACTATAGAGGCTGTAAGACGTAAACGTCACTATAGAGGCTGTAAGTAGAAGTTGTCATTTGTGTGATCTTGTATGGCGTCGAAGTAGCATGTCCGCCATTTTGGTGAGTAGTGTAGCTAGTAGCTACTAAAAAACAGACTAAAAAAGTTTCTTATCGTGTTCTGACTGAGAAGATTTTCATAGTGTTACATTGAATAAGTATTATAATTATTGTTCATAGTTATAGTTGCCTTTTTGTTAGTTGAGCTGTTCCAACTGTTGTGTTTTCCAGTTGTTGTACTGCTGTAGTCCCATTCCCAAACGATTAGCATTTAGCTACCAACAATTGACATTAAAAGTAATTGAATGATAAAAATTCTGAAAGGTTTTGTTCATCAAATGTATTTTATATCATGGAACAAAGCTATTGTCATGACTCATTGGGATTAAGAAGACCTTCAGACCGTCTCCTCACCTATTGCAACTTTTGTTCTGTTCTTTTTGTTTGATGTAGTTTGCGTTGTCTATAATTTATCTTAGTTTTAGTTAATAAATGATTGTTTTAACTTGCGTGAGACTCCCTCGTTTGTTACTTCCTTGAGCCGGGTTGTAACACTACAGCATAGCATTTCTAGCATAGCATAGTTAGTATCATAGTATTTCTTGCAAATCCCATAGGGATTTTGAACTACACGCAAAAACAGCAGAAACGCTGACTTAACAGCCTACAAAATGACATCAGACTTTGCCTCTCTGTTGCAGAGTGTCATTCCTCACCATTCTCCTGTGATGCGCGTCTTGAGCTCGGGGAGCAGGAACTTGTCATGGAAGCAGTAGATGGAGGAGATGTTGGAGAAGATCCCCGTAATGACATCCTGAGGGATGCCAGCCTCTGTCAGCTTAGTGCAAAATACCTGCAGAGAACACATGGGGATCAGTAGGCTACAGCAAGCAGGAGCTCTGGCTCCTATACAAAGAAGAATTCATGTTGTTATCTTTGTATCTCCACCTTTGTCTCTGAAAACATGCCATGACCCTGAGACCAAGGCAAACATCAGTGTTAATAGGAATATCAACCCCTTTCTTCAATTCCTCAAACCTTTTGCAGGACATGGTCTGATTCATAATTCCAGTCATGATTTTCAGCTTTGTAAATACAGAGATGCAAACTCACTGAGAGTGAAAAAGCTGACAGATCTACCAGGGCAGACACAAAACCACTAGAAATCATTCATTTAAGCGTCCTATTTTGGGATGAAAAATGTGACTGCCACCGAAAGGTGACTAGTTTGCATCTCTGAAATATCAGTGTGAGATGTCGTAACTCCTGTGATATATTGCTCCATGATCATAACCTTTGACCTCAACCTTTCAACAGGCATGACTATTTCTTCCATGTTAGGCTTAACATCGTATTGTTGTGCTTCTTCACCTCATGTTCCAACACAGGGGTCAGCCAGCTACTTCCTATTGTGTTGACACAGTACTAGTGAGCAGGTAAAACAGACAGTGTTTTGAACAGGAAGTCATAACACAACTGGGTCAAGTGGGCGGGGCTACATAAGGTGAATAATAGCTTGTCACAATTTCCATTTGGTGGATTTCTCGTGTGCCATGAATTTGACACATTAGACATTGACACTTAACAGAGTATAACTAACAGAGTGTAACTCTTAACAGGCCTTTAGACAAAAGGCAGGAACCAATTTCTGAGCTTTGACCATTTCTAAACAAGTGTAATATGGAAGCTAGAGTCGTGTGAGGGTGGTGTGACAAAAACAGGAAGTAGTGTAGCTGCCTCAGTCAAAACTAAAGCATAGCTGTGATAGGCCACGTGTGCTATGCTCCACCACATGAGCAGGATAAAGAGGAACAGGATTCAACCACAGCTTAGCGTGACCAGATGTCCCACTTTGTGTGGGACTGCACAGCATTGACTGTCTGTCTTTACCCTTTGTCCCACATATTGACATGATGTCCCACATTTTGATTGGCTCTAGTTTTCAAAAGCCAAACCACTGAGTGAGACAGAGAGGGAGAGACAGAGAGAGACAGACACATTTGTAAGAATTATTTTTTCACTTGTTCCGGCTTTCTGATGTATTTAGTCTTCTATGACAAGACTATCTTTAGGTTGTGGACTGTTGGTCAGGACAAAAGAAGACATTTGAGGATGTCATCTTGGGTTTTGGGGGAAAAAATGATCGCCATTTTTCACCATTTGGTGACATTTTATAGACCAAACGATTAATTGATTAGTCTAAGATAATCGACAGATTAATCGAGAATGAACATAATCGTTAGTTGCAGCCCTACTCAGCATTGCTAGCCTGTCCCACACACACACACATAGTCTTTGTCCTGTATTTGGTTTGCTGGGATCTGGTCACCCTGCACAGGTACAAAGTTTAGTGAGCAGAAATGCACTATAGGTTAAGAGACACTTGGAAGATGGACGCAGCAGAGTGAAGATAAGGTTGTAAACGAGAGTGAGACAGTAGAGGAGGAGGAGCTCAGGGTCTGGAGCATCATGACCAAGGGGGGAATTGCTGGAAGAAGCAGGATTTAGGAGATAAGAAACTGAGCTGGCGTGGAAGTGAAGTCTGAATTTCTCTTTCCCAATTCCTGCTCAAGGCTGAGCAGGCTTAGCAGCTCTTGCAGAATATCCACCATGGCTTACCTGCCACACACACCTTTACGCTACGTTCACACAGACACAGGGAACCTACACCTTGCCTTGCCTCAACCCACGCCTCCGCCTGCAGACCTTGAGCTGGGCGTGAACCCATCACACCGCACGCCTTTGCACGCTGAACCTGGAGCCGAGTCACAAGCGCCTCTCCTCTGTCCCGGCTGTATTTTTTCACGTGTGGTCCCGAATTATCATGTGTAGGTAAAATAAATCTGAAATATTTAATGTTCTATTGATGCTGGATATGTATAACCAGGTCTGACTATAGTCGGACTTTTTAGAGAGGTAATCTTGCAAGAATATGTGCTGGCACAACAACATTGTCCATCTTGCTTCTTCGGTCGCTATTCTCTCTCCTGAAGATGTGTTTGCCGACGAGGAGAAAGCCCCACGTGATAGCCACCCGTCAATCTCTCTCTCTCTCTCTCTCCCTGCTCAACACTGTTGTAGTAACTCCATTTTATTTTGAAATTCAGTTGACTTTGCCATTTCCCACGGATATTGTCGCGTTTTTCTTTCATGGCTTGACAGAAGAAGCCTGCCTGCACGCGCCTAGTCGGCTTGAAAATAGAACTCACGCCTAAACGATAAAATCGGCAAGGCACAGGCGAGGCGTGGGTACACGCAGGGTTCACGCTCAGGCGCCCGGTGTACACAGCCTCGTTGACTAAAACGAACGCCTATTTAAAAGCGTGGGTAAAGGCAAGGCATAGGCAAGGCTTGGGTGGCCGGTGTGAACTAAGCCTTAGTCTGAATGAGGCTTACCTGCCAGACACCTTTAGTCTGAATGAGGCTTACCTGCCAGACACCTTTAGTCTGAATGATACCAACCCATTAAAGTGGCTTGAATGGCTCTCACTAAAACATGATCACATCCTTGTGGCAATATGGATTCTATTGGCTGTAAAGTTTGACCTGATGAAGGTCTAAGGAGGACCCAAATGTTGTATCAGTAATCAAGTTTATTGCAAGTACAGTAACGTTCTCTGTTCTCTTGAATATGGATTATATAAAAAAGGTAACTTGAAATAAAGTATATCATTGAACAAATACCAATGAATCATTTCCCCTTTTCTTTACTATATACTAATATGTAAATTCACTGCCTATAAAGTGTTGCTAATAACGAATCAATAAGATATCGAGCACAGATAGTTGAATATCAAATTAAAGCTTTATTTGTTGCTTGTTAATATTAGGTTTGGTTTAAGTGAAAGAAGTTGCAGTGTTTTGACTCAAGGGTTTTGCTTGCACCTGTGTTTACCCTGCTTTTTCGATGCAAAATGGCCCCCGTGCAAAGGTTCTATCATTAAGAGCAGTGGCACACGTGGGACATGCAGATTTGGACCAGAGGCAGCCAGACACACTGTCACACACTTACACCCAATAAGGGAGAGAGGGAGGGCACAAGGTGTGGGACAGAGTTGTGTTACCTGGTCGAGGAGGTTGAGTCTCTTGACGTAGGCCTCTTCAGTGTGGAGAAGCTCTGTGGCAATGTTCAGCAGCTTCTGAGCCTCTGAGCACTGAGGGAAACACAAAACAATGAGTATGTTGAGCCTCTGAGCACTGAGGGAAACACAAAACAATGAGTATGTTCAGCAGCTTCTGAGCCTCTGAGCACTGAGGGAAACACAAAACAATGAGTATGTAGAGCAGCTTCTGAGCCTCTGAGCACTGAGGGAAACACAAAACAATTAGTATGTAGAGCAGCTTCTGAGCCTCTGAGCACTGAGGGAAACACAAAACAATGAGTATGTAGAGCAGCTTCTGAGCCTCTGAGCACTGAGGGAAACACAAAACAATTAGTATGTAGAGCAGCTTCTGAGCCTCTGAGCACTGAGGGAAACACAAAACAATTAGTATGTTCAGCAGCTTCTGAGCCTCTGAGCACTGAGGGAAACACAAAACAATGAGTATGTAGAGCAGCTTCTGAGCCTCTGAGCACTGAGGGAAACACAAAACAATTAGTATGTAGAGCAGCTTCTGAGCCTCTGAGCACTGAGGGAAACACAAAACAATGAGTATGTAGAGCAGCTTCTGAGCCTCTGAGCACTGAGGGAAACACAAAACAATTAGTATGTAGAGCAGCTTCTGAGCCTCTGAGCACTGAGGGAAACACAAAACAATTAGTATGTAGAGCCTCTGAGCACTGAGGGAAACACAAAACAATGAGTATGTAGAGCCTCTGAGCACTGAGGGAAACACAAAACAACGAGTATGTAGAGCCTCTGAGCACTGAGGGAAACACAAAACAACGAGTATGTAGAGCCTCTGAGCACTGAGGGAAACACAAAACAACGAGTATGTAGAGCCTCTGAGCACTGAGAGAAACACAAAACAATGAGTATGTAGAGCCTCTGAGCACTGAGAGAAACACAAAACAATGAGTATGTAGAGCCTCTGAGCACTGAGGGAAACACAAAACAACGAGTATGTAGAGGAGTGCTACTCAACCTTTTCCCTACTCAAGAGACACATTGACAACACAACTCTTTCCAAGAGCCACAATCCCCAACAAATTTGAATCCCTTTCCTCCCATTATTTATCCTTAGATTTGTATTTATGTATTTTAAGTAGGATTTAAAAGAGCCACAACTCCCCATAAAGGAGCCGTATGTGACGTGAGGACTGAGTCTGACTCGTATGTGACGTGAGGACTGAGTCTGACTCATAAAGGAGCCGTATGTGACGTGAGGACTGAGTCTGACTCACAAAGTGTTGCCAAGTCAGCTTCTGCGATGTTTAGATTGAATACATGTCAGAACTTTCTGTGTTGCAAGAGGCTTCCCTCCTCCCATCATACTGATGATGTAAAAACAAACAAACATGAAAGTCGAGATGAAAATGTCATTTAAAACAATGTCAATCAAAACAAGCGCTTCACCAAAGACAGCAGCAACTGTTGATTCAATATAATCAAACACAATACATACAGTAATGTGTGAATGTCCTTCATTTACAGATCCAACTAGGCCAAACCTATAGAGGAGTTTCACAGAATTGTGTTGCTAGGGAACCGTTTGAAACCTAGCTAATGTCTTGACACAGCTATTGTATTAGCATCACATTAGCAACAGGAAGTTAGCTAGGGACAATTTAGAATGTTTATGTTGTCAAGTTGAAACCATGAACCATCTATATCATGTTAATGACAGGTTGAAGTTGAGTCGTCTTTTGTCCAGAACTACTTATACTGTAGGCCGTGAGCCAGGGCCCCAAATGTGGGCCACGAGTAGGCTACCATCTTGGGGGACTAACTTTCATAGTGATTTTTGGCAAAGGTATACACCCCTACTGCTAGAAAAGATGGGATATCATAGCAATGTAGCAGTTACCTCCAAATGTGTGCTATCACCCATTTTATAACACTACCAAGCATACTGTATGTTTCAGGCCTCACTGCACGAATCCCGATAGCTCCTGAACCATAAGGCCTATATGCATGTTTCAGGTCTCCTTTTATAGGTAACAGCAGGTCATTTCTTTCATCAACAATGTTGGTGTTTATTTATTTTCTTATGTTTGAGGTACTGTGGTGGTGCACAACAGAGAGAGGAGAGTAGAGTAGATTTAGATCTGGAGTAGCTGAATCACTAATTGCATCAAATTGAGAGAGCCATACACACAGATTCTATTAAGAAACAGTGTATTTTTTATTGGTTTTCTTTATAGCTTATTAACTCATTCATGGCCAGTTTAGGACTGCCAATATTTAGCACAGGCCAAAGATTTTCATAATTGTTGGTCATCTTTCAAGACCCACAGTAAATTATCTATTAGCACCAAAGTGATTTGCAATACCTCAAAATGAAGATGTACGTCTCTGGGTTCACCAGGAAAAAAAAGTGAGCTTTTAGCATGTTCTGTACTCTACTTATTATAGCCATTTATATACACCCTGTTTTCACCAAAAAGGTCTCTCGGAGAGGAGAAACAGCAGAAAAGGCAATTTTTGTAAAAGACACAATCTCAGGCAGAACTCGCTCTCAATTCTTTTATTTTGAACTGTATTGACATCAGACATGTAAATATTATTCATTATGACACAAATGACAAAAAAAATAATATATATATATATATATATATATACATGAAGTGCTTTTTTACATTCAACAATACAGTTTACTCAGTCTGAGTGAGTGTGCAGACAGACAGACAGACAGACAGACAGACAGACAGACAGACAGACAGACAGACACACAGACAGACAGACAGACAGACAGACAGACACACAGACAGACAGACAGACAGACAGACAGACAGACACACAGACACAGACACAGACACACACACACACACACACACACACACACACACACACAGAGAGAGAGTTCTGTCCACAGCTGCTGCTGGATCGCACCTCCTTCCCCCGCAAATTAGCATAGGAGGGGAACACCAAACTGGTTTGAGATCAGCGTCTAGCCTCCTCTGCCTCGCATCGTTTTCCTCCTCTCGTTCGGGCTGGGACGAATGCTGCCACACAGGAACGGGTCCGGCTTGGCTTTGGGACCAGGCGCTGGAACTGGATCGATCATGTTCGTCACGGGTTTGACTACTGCGAACAACTCAATCCAGGTTCGCCCTGCAGCAAGGCGAGCAGTGCAGCGCGCCGAGGGGCGTTTCAATGGCGTTTCTCCTCTCTACAAGGAAGCGCGTTTCTCTGTTTTTCCTCCTGCTCATTTCAAAACAACAGCTGCGGTATGTGTTTGATCGCGTGTTGTCGGCTTGTCTTTGAGGCTAGGGACCTGATAACATGTCACAGGCTGGGGAAGTGTTTGAACTACGCGCTGCACTAATAAAAACAAAAACACGTCAAACACGTCATTGGCTGGGAGGGCTATTCCTGATAACACGTCAAAGACGTCTTTGGCCATGAATGAGTTAAGGCAGGGGTCACCAACCTTTTTGAGGTCGAGGGCTACCTGAAGGGTAGAGAGTCATGTCGGGGGCTACCTGTTGAAATTTGCTCGATTTACCTTTAAATAATGAGTATTATGCATTTAATCGAGACATACACTCTTTTCTTTCACTGTTGTGAAGAAGAACTCTTCCTCCCACTCCTCTTGAAATTGGTAATGTTTTTTCTTTCACTTTTCTGCCATTGTTCTTGCGTTCCATCATTTAGCTTAGCCGACTGATATAATCATTGGCAGCTGGCAGTCGCACTGTCGCAGAGTGAATGACGTAGTGACGTAACGTAAAACTAAACTTTGACCCCAGCCCAGGCGGATCAAAATAGTTAATCAATAATTAATTATACACAGACAATAAATTATACACAGACAATAAACGTTTTTAAAACGTATGCATTGTTAAACAAATTATTTTCTACATTTGTGTGTTATTGTGGGAAGGGAGGAGAAAAACAAATAAAAAATTAATTTTTCTGATTATATTTTTTTGTTTCGTTTTTTTGTTTTTTCTTTCTTTCCCCTGTGGCTGAGCCTGTTTGTCTGTTTTGTCTTGTTTGTGTAAAAAAAAAAAAAAAAAAAAAAAAAATTTTTTTTTTTTTTACATTTTTCTGAACGTGGCTTGCGGGCGCCACAGCGCCACCCCGCGGGCGACTGGTCGCCCGCGGGCGACTGGTTGGCTACCACTGAGTTAAGGTCTACCTCTACTCTGAACACCCTGGCCACCAAGCAGACATGGGAGAGGGACCTTGAGGTGGAGATTGATGACGAGGACTGGTGTGATATATTTGATAATGCCAAAAGAATTTCTGTGTGCAACAGACTGTGGTCGATGCAGCTAAGAATTATACATAGATTGCAAATATCACCCAGCCTTCGTCATAAAATGAATGCTAGCCTGTCTCCCCTCTGCCTTAAGTGTAAGATAGAGGTGGGAGATTACTCTCACTGCATATGGTCATGTCCTAAGATAGAACGATACTGGTCAGACATAGTGCAGCAGTTGAGTGTCATCTTTGGTGTGGAGTTGGACCCAGACCCTGTCAGCCTTATTCTTGGTCTTCCCCATAAGAAACTAGTTTATAAACATCACAAAGGGCTATTTAATTTATTAACTTTTGCTGCTAGAAAAAATATTATTTTATTTTGGATTAAAGACAAACCTCCAACGAAGAGGAACTGGCACCAGATAATTATGCAGCTTATGCCTTTGGAGTTCATGACATGTATGCTGCACTCAACAACCGATGTCTTTTATAAAGTGTGGGAGCCTTATTTGAAATATATTGACCTAGCAGAGACACTGACTATTGGATACCTCAACCGAAGTGATATTGCCACCTGATTATTGCCTTTTGCCTTGTACATCTAATTTAATTTAATTTATTTTATTGTATTCTCATTCATTTGTCCATCCTTTCCTTTACTGTTGTCCACATCTATGTTTTTGCTAGCTTGTGAAGTGTCTGAGCTGCCCTGTCTTTTTTGTGTTTTTTTGTTTTTGTCGTTGTCTTGTCTTGTAAAATTAAAAATTGAATAAAAATATTATTGAAAAAAAGAAAAGAAACAGTGTATCACACACTAGGACATATCAAAAGAAGATGATGACCATTTAGTTAGTCCTAAAGACTATGAATCCTGGGAAACATTACTTGAAGCAGCTAAAGTGAGAAACTATGCCCCTATTTTAGATGTTGCTAAAGAACGTGGAGAAAAATAAGTCTCAAGAATCTACTATCCCCGAAAATGCCAAAACTATTAACCATGAGGCGAGACTAAAGGAAAGCCATAGAAACCATTACTGATGAAGCTGATGAGAATACCTGTACATCAAAAAGGCCAAGTAGAAGATCTTCATCAGAAGCATTCTCCAACATTCTTCTCAGAATGGGGACATTCCATTCCATATGTAATGAATTTGCCATCTTAGGAAAGTGATTTCGGGTAGGTGCTGGTCTAAAGGACTAGAGGCCGGAATTGTCACAGAGGGTTCCGTTAATGGAGTCCTTGATGGTAAACACTATAACCGTGCTGTCACGGTCCACAAGTACATCTATGAAGCACTGATGAGCCTCGCATGGGATCTATGAAGCACTGATGAGCCTGGCATGGGATGGGCAGAGTTCACACTCTGGTTCCAGAAG
>NC_139629.1:51893018-51900518 GCF_964638095.1 Poromitra crassiceps | reverse complement strand
CGTTCTGCTCCGAGGAGTCCGGATTGTCCCGGAGCTCGTGGGAGGAGCCGTCCTCCCGCTCCACGTCGTCAAGGCAACCGACACTGTGCGTGATGTCATCATCCGGACAGTCGTCCAGCGGAGCGCCGTCCGAGCCGTCGATGTGCACGGAGTCCAGGCGGGACAGTTCCATAACGTCCTCAGTCCGCTCAGAGGTGCCCAGTGCAAGTTTGTCCACAGCGGGAGATGATTCTCCGGCCACCTTTGCTGCTGTGGAGCTTGTGGTGGGGTCCTGGCCACAGGAGGGAGTGGTGTCAGACGTGGAGTCCATTCTCAGACACAGGTGCAGCTGGGACCTCGGGACCACCCCCAGGATAGGAACCCTGGGAACAATAAAAACAAGGTCACACCTACTGCAATGCTGAGAACATGACCTCACATTCTGTTTCACTGTACCAACCAGTCTGGATTTTCAGCCCCCCCACAGCGATTTCAGTGGGCGGGAGTGCTTGCCTTGACAGACAACTCCTTCAGCCAATCAGCATCGCCAAATCCAATCCAAACCCACTCGGAAGAACGGCGAAAACGTCTTTTCGAGAAGCTGGTGCATACTCTTGTTCCTGTTGTTGTTATTGAGTCTATTTTTGCAATAACTGTCTTGGCTAGGTCTCACTTGCAAAAGAGGTTTCAACCTCAATGTGACTTCCTGGTTAAATAAAGGGTAATATATATATATATATATATATATATATATATATATATATATATATATATATATATATATATATATATATATATATATAAAAAAAATAATGGCTGTCTTGACTCTACTAAAGTTAATGTTACTGCTCATTGCTTTGGGAACCGCCATACTGTTTTGCCAGGAGCGTTCCTGATTGGCCGGTTATGTTGTCAACTACGAGGCAGGTCCCTGATTGGCCCGTGCACGGGGCGGGGCGGGCTGGAGGCCATGCCGATCCACAGAACCAAACAGAACGTGAGTTCACGTAATCCGGATGGCTTACGAGGCTACTGCAACAATGCAAGACAGAGAACTGCATGAAAGGCTACTGACTGCTGGTGAAATGTGTATTCTTAGTCATAGACCCACACATACTATATATATATATATATATATATATATATATATATATATATATATATATATATCTGCACAGTGGAATAAATAAAATGCAGAAATGTGATATGAGAGAAAAAAAACAAATGAGGTTTTCAATGAAACCACAAAACACAACCAGACCACCACCACCACAGACTCCCACTGAGGGGAAGTGTGACACGGAACAAGCAGGCAGCACGTTCTCAGTACAGCACAAGTACACTGAATAACGCTGTGAATCTACACTCCAAATAATGATTCAATGAAGCATGTGCACCTATCATACCTACGCTTATCAAATAGCTACACACACACACACACACACACACACGCACACACACACACGAGCAAGATATTTGATTACTTTTTTTTGTTTGCCTCACCTTGAGTTTTCAAACCTCTCGATGAGCAGCCCCACCTTCTGGGCCTCTCTCTGAGGCTCCGTGCCCAGGCCAGGAGGGCTTTGACTGGGCTTTGGTTTAGGCGGAGGAGGGGGTGCTGGCAGTGGCCTGGAGGGTGCCGGGGGGATCCTCTTAGGTTTCTTGTCTTGTCCGAGGGCCAGCAGATGTTGAGGTTTAGGAGGCACTGGAGATGCAGGAGCCCAGACGAAGCAAGAGACACAAAGCAAGAGGGAGAGGTGAGGCCCACGACATAACAACAGCAACAGTCAAGTAACAGCTATTAGTCCGAGTGAGAAAGCCTCCATGTCTGTGTCCCAGTGTGACGCTTGCCTACTGTTTATCCTCAATAAAACCGCAAGAAAATCTCCAAAGCTAAAACTATTCAGTCCAGGATTGAAACACACAGTAAAGCGGTGGAGAGCAGAACGAACTCTGAGCTTCAGTTGCTGCCAACTTCCTTGTTTCAGAACAGGATGTTGAGCTGCGTGTGTGCGTAATGTGGTTACAAAGTGACAAGAAACCGAAAAAGATACAGAAATGAGTGGCAGGGCTCTCCAAAAACACAGGTAAGATTTCCAGCAATTCTGTATGTTTCTTTAAAGAGCGTGGTGCAGGTTAAATAAAAAGTGAATTTACATTTTGGGTTCAAGATTCCTATGAAAATACCCCCCTATCAAAAAAATTATTTTTTATTTATTTTTTACATGCCCCCAGGTCAGAAATATGGAGAACATGGTGGCATTTTAATAATTCTGCACGTGCTCAATACAAAGCCATCTGGGCGTATAACACTTATGACCTCACTCAGTCAGCCAGCCAGGCTGCTGTAGAGCCACCCTGCTGAGACCACATCATAAGTCATAACAGCAGATCATAAGTGTGTCATAAGTGTTATACGCACAGATGACTTTGTATTGAGCACGTGCCAGCTGCTTCACAAAAACCAGTCTATGTGTAAAAAAACAAACAAACAAACAAACAAAAAACTAAAGAGAATCCTATTGCTACATACCAGTCCCACATATTAATGCAAAGTGGTCTCCAACCTGCGTGTGTGTGTGTGTGTGTGTGTGTGTGTGTGTGTGTGTGTGTGTGTGTGTGTGCGAGTGTGTGTGAGAGAGACATCAGCCCACTGATGGTTTAAAAGAGTAGTGTAGTAGAATAGTTTTGCATATCAGGTCCCCTCTGAAGTCCTAAGGCTTCAGCCTCCAGGGGAAAATGGGGAAATAAATAAATGTGTGTGTGTGTGTGTGTGTGTGTGTGTGTGTGTGTGTGTGTGTGTGTGTGTGTGTGTGTGTGTGTGTGTGTGTAGGACGAATCAGCGTGACGTCACTTGCCACCCAGAAATGCGGAACCCCGCGGCAGTTAATAGTATGAGTTTTGCCAAACAAACGTTAATATCTCAAAAACTATACATCACATCGCTTATATTTTGACATTCTGAGTGAGAGCAGAAGTAGCTCAAGAGTTTGATGTATAATATATACATGTCGTGTTAAAGTTGTGTGAACTGTTGCAGTTTTTAAAATGTAAACAGAGTTAACTGGCTAGAGTCAGACACTCACGCCTCACGCCACTTGGGCTCCATAGGGTTCCATTGCCGACGCCACCCAGTGAAGCGGTTTATTTACCAAAATGCTGCTCGGCTGATCCCTCATATATGTTTGCATTTGAGACAACATTGATACAGAGTGTAATTCATAATCATCATAAGCTCTATGATCTTCCTGAAAGCAGCTGGAAACAGTCTCACTAGCGGGTAGAGCTGCATGATTCATTGTAGATGTCATATCGTATAATACATATACCGGTAATACAATCATTGTGTAATGCGGTAATATTTAAGCGTTTGTTATATTTCCAATTCCTCTGACAGTCCCCGTGTGGTATATCAAGCACTTCCACTATGCAAGTATGCATAACCACTTCTGTTCTGAACATAGACTGTAGGTTCTGAATAGCAATGTGCAAACATGTGACCAAACATGTGACCAAACATGTGACCAAACATGTGACCAAACATGTGACCAAAATGAAAGTGAACAACGAGAAGCAGGAGAGAAACCTTACATCAAGCGTGGAAAAACGTAGTCGTGAGAAAAGTGGAATAGAACGGATTAGAGGTTAGATCTCTCAGGCCCAGGTTAGATCTCTCAGGCCCAGGTTAGATCTCTCAGGCCCAGGTTAGATCTCTCAGGCCCAGGTTAGATCTCTCAGGCCCAGGTTAGATCTCTCAGGCCCAGGTTAGATCTCTCAGGCCCAGGTTAGATAGGGTTAGGCCCAGGTTAGATCTCTCAGGCCCAGGTTAGATCTCTCAGGCCCAGGTTAGATCTCTCAGGCCCAGGTTAGATCTCTCAGGCCCAGGTTAGATCTCTCAGGCCCAGGTTAGATCTCTCAGGCCCAGGTTAGATCTCTCAGGCCCAGGTTAGATAGGGTTAGGCCCAGGTTAGATCCTCACCATGAACATGTTGTTTAAAGTGCTTAATCCGTCTGTCATTTGCAGATATTTTGGTTTTAAAACACATGATGACAAACATGTACAGATTCTGTGCAAAGTTTTCTTGAGAGGTTGTAGCTGCACCAAAAATAACAGTGGCACAGTACAAGTCAATATTTATTTATCCTTTACATTTTTTTGTAACTAAGCACCAAGAAAGTGAGAGTGAAAACATGTTGTATTTAGCTGCTACTTTGAGAAATACTGCACTGAAAAAAGTGAATAAGTGATAAGATATATGTTAAGAAGTAAAGGTGCAATAAAACAATTGTGTCTCCTTAAACTAACACAAATAGTCACGCTGAATAATTGTGATCACAATGTATAGCAAAATCAGTCGGAATTTAGAAACGCGCAGCCACGCTACCAGGTGGTCCAAGCCATCACCAACCTCTGTAGTTACAGTATGTGTGTGGTGTAAATAGAACACATTTTGTTCATATCCAGGGTCCCTGAAAAGATGGGCAAACATCTGCAAACATCTGCACTAGGGAGTCATTGCTCAGGTGACCTACAGCACTGAGCTGTCTGAGTGACAGAGTGAGGCCAGCCAACTGACACTTGCCATGTAATAATAGGGTGCTTGTCAGTGCAGAATAAATGAGGTAAAAAGATATGAATAATGAATGCGTCTGATCTTGCTGTCATTATAATCATAGCGCCAATATCAGCACTGGGAGATATCACCTGCGAAGGGACCAGATCGCATCAAGTTATCCTTTTATTTATCCCCATGGGGAAATTCATCCTCTACTAGGAACCTTCCTAGAACTATGGAGCAGTGTGCAGCCACAGTGCAGCGCCCGGGGACCAACTCCAGTTCTTTTTCCATTACCATGATCAGGGTCACTGACAGGAGTATTAACCCTAACATACATGTCTTTAGGTGGTGGGAGGAAACCGGAGCACCCGGAGAAAACCCACACAAACCCGGGGAGAACATACAAACTCCACACAGAAAGGACCTGGGACGGACCGGGGGTTGGAACCCGGGACCTTCTTGCTGTGAGGCAACAGTGCTAACCACTGAGCCACCCTGGTATCTTACCTTGAGGTTTCTGGGCGGGCGTGGGCCTGGGTGAGGTGGAGGGCTGGGGCCGGGGTTTGATGGCGGGCCTGTCGTGACATGGTCTGGTGCTCGGACCTTTCTTCACCAGCCGTGGGGAACACAGGTAGTCCACGGAGCCACACTGGTACTGCAGAGAGGACGCAGGGAGGTCTGGAGAGGGGACGAATCAAGAAAAGCAATATAATAATAATAATAATAATACATTTATTTTATAAGGCGCCTTTCACGGCACTCAAGGTCGCCGTACAACAAGAAAAAAACAGTTACAAAATACAATCAATCAAAACAGTTAAATTACATCACAAAAGCACAGAGCTTGCAGCAGAGCAACCAGAGGGAAAAGTGTCTCAGACATATGCTTGGCTAAACAGTTGTGTTTTATATGAGGCATCGATTGAGATACGGAGCTAGTTTTGCACGATCGGAAACATTTCTCAAGTTTTGACGAGCCGGAACGTGTCAAAGAATCATCTTAACGTCACGAGCACACAGCCCAACTCAAGTGCTGCATGGGGCTGGTGAATGACCTTGGCCTCCGTGTGTGTTTCAGGATGCTCCCCGCAGACACAGAGCAGAGGAACCGGAGAGGCTTCTGCTGCAGACAGCACATCATACTCCAGCTTTCTGATAGGCCTGGCTGTATCTGATACATCTCATCATCTTTGGACACTGTGTGTGTGTGTGTGTGTGTGTGTGTGTGTGTGTGTGTGTGTGTGTGTGTGTGTGTGTGTGTGTGTGTGAGTGTGTGTGTGTGTGTGTGTGTGTGTGTGTGTGTGTGTGTGCGTGTGTGTGTGCGTGTGCGTGTGTGTGTGGATGAGAAAATGTGTTTCTGGTTGAATGAGGTGGGGGTTCTGGCCATCAGTGTCTCTTCTTTGGAACTCTCCCTCTGACCTTCACTGTGTGTGTGGACACCTTTCAAACGCAGCTCAACACCCACTTGTTTAGATTTGCTTTTGTCTAATTTATGTCATTTGTAATTCCTCAATTTTATTTCTGTTTTTATTGTGTTTTTTTATGTCTGTTTTGTTGATGTCTTATTTCCTCTGTGTGACCTCTCTGCTCTGTGTGACCTCTCCTCTCTGCTCTGTGTGACCTCTGTGTGACCTCTCTGCTCTGTGTGACCTCTCTGCTCTGTGTGACCTCTGTGTGACCTCTCTGCTCTGTGTGACCTCTCCTCTCTCCTCTCTGCTCTGTGTGACCTCTCTGCTCTGTGTGACCTCTCCTCTCTCCTCTCTGTGTGACCTCTGTGTGACCTCTCCTCTCTGCTCTGTGTGACCTCTCCTCTCTGCTCTGTGTGACCTCTGTGTGACCTCTGTGTGACCTCTCTGCCCTGTGTGACCTCTCCTCTCTGCTCTGTGTGACCTCTCCTCTCTGCTCTGTGTGACCTCTGTGTGACCTCTGTGTGACCTCTGCCCTGTGTGACCTCTCCTCTCTGCTCTGTGTGACCTCTGTGTGACCTCTCTGCCCTGTGTGACCTCTCCTCTCTGCTCTGTGTGACCTCTCTGCCCTGTGTGACCTCTCCTCTCTGCTCTGTGTGACCTCTGTGTGACCTCTCTGCTCTGTGTGACCTCTCCTCTCTGCTCTGTGTGACCTCTGTGTGACCTCTCTGCTCTGTGTGACCTCTCCTCTCTGCTCTCCAAAGGTGCTATATATAGATCAAGTGACTTACTATGGAAAGTATTTATTGAGGTGTATATGCACAGCAGCACTGCAGCCCACTTGACAAAACTCCAGACAGATAACATCTGTCAGAGCCAGGCCCTCACCCCTCAGGCCCTCACCCCTCAGGCCCTCACCCCTCAGGCCCTCACCCCTCACGCCCTCACCCCTCAGGCCCTCACTGTTATGAACGTGTCAGTGCTTCACAGGCAACTGTGCATCAAAGATACTTGAAATCCAGTCAAGGGAAAATAAATCGCCTGTTTGGAACAAAAACAATGTTATGTGTGTGTGTGTGTGTGTGTGTCTATTTCTGTGTGCTCCTGACTGCTTTCTATTTGCATGAAAACAGCCATGTTGTTTCCATCCAGGCTGCTGGCCGCCCGTATTTAGCATGGCTGTTATCTGATGTTCTCGTCTGTTAGAGCAGAGTGAGAGTCTTCAGCAGATGATGATAATAGCTGTGTAAACTACACACACACACACACACACACACACACACACACACACACACACACACACACACACACACACACACACACACACACACACAAGCTCTATAGCACATCTCATGTGGTGCTTCTCAGCCCTGCTAGCTGCTCCAGGCAGTGGAAGCAGAGAAGTCGGTCACTAATGACTAATGAGTCCTGCGACGCTGTCTGCTGCCCCATGTGGCACCATGCTGCCACTGCAGGCTTTCCCACCCTCTCTCCACCACAGAGGGAGGAGGCAATAGACAAATCAATCAAATACTGAGATGATCAAACTGTGAAAT
>NC_139629.1:51883018-51888018 GCF_964638095.1 Poromitra crassiceps | reverse complement strand
ACTGTTTAGATGACCCACAGAACAATAATACTGTTTAGATGACCCACAGAACAATAATACTGTTTAGATGGCCCACAGAACAATAATAATGTTTAGATGGCCCACAGAGCAATACTACTGTTTAGATGGCCCACAGAACAATAATACTGTTTAGATGGCCCACAGAGCAATACTACTGTTTAGATGGCCCACAGAACAATAATACTGTTTAGATGGCCCACAGAACAATACTACTGTTTAGATGGCCCACAGAACAATACTACTGTTTAGATGGCCCACAGAACAATAATACTGTTTAGATGGCCCACAGAACAATACTACTGTTTAGATGGCCCACAGAGCAATAATACTGTTTAGATGGCCCACAGAACAATACTACTGTTTAGATGGCCCACAGAACAATAATACTGTTTAGATGGCCTACAGAGCAATACTACTGTTTAGATGGCCCACAGAGCAATACTACTGTTTAGATGGCCAACAGAACAATAATACTGTTTAGATGGCCCACAGAGCAATACTACTGTTTAGATGGCCCACAGAGCAATACTACTGTTTAGATGGCCCACAGAACAATAATACTGTTTAGATGGCCCACAGAACAATACTACTGTTTAGATGGCCCACAGAGCAATACTACTGTTTAGATGGCCCACAGAGCAATACTACTGTTAAGATGGCCCACAGAACAATAATAATGTTTAGATGGCCTACAGAGCAATAATACTGTTTAGATGGCCCACAGAACAATACTACTGTTTAGATGGCCCACAGAGCAATACTACTGTTTAGATGGCCCACAGAACAATAATAATGTTTAGATGGCCCACAGAGCAATACTACTGTTTAGATGGCCCACAGAACAATAATACTGTTTAGATGGCCCACAGAACAATAATAATGTTTAGATGGCCCACAGAACAATACTACTGTTTAGATGGCCCACAGAACAATAATACTGTTTAGATGGCCCACAGAACAATACTACTGTTTAGATGACCCACAGAACAATAATACTGTTTAGATGGCCCACAGAACAATACTACTGTTTAGATGGCCCACAGAACAATAATACTGTTTAGATGGCCCACAGAACAATACTACTGTTTAGATGGCCCACAGAACAATAATACTGTTTAGATGGCCCACAGAACAATACTACTGTTTAGATGGCCCACAGAACAATAATACTGTTTAGATGGCCCACAGAACAATAATAATGTTTAGATGGCCCACAGAACAATACTACTGTTTAGATGGCCCACAGAGCAATAATACTGTTTAGATGGCCCACAGAGCAATACTACTGTTTAGATGGCCCACAGAACAATAATACTGTTTAGATGGCCCACAGAACAATAATAATGTTTAGATGGCCCACAGAGCAATACTACTGTTTAGATGGCCCACAGAACAATAATAATGTTTAGATGGCCCACAGAGCAATACTACTGTTTAGATGGCCCACAGAACAATACTACTGTTTAGATGGCCCACAGAACAATACTACTGTTTAGATGGCCCACAGAGCAATACTACTGTTTAGATGGCCCACAGAACAATAATACTGTTTAAATGGCCCACAGAACAATACTACTGTTTAGATGGCCCACAGAACAATACTACTGTTTAGATGGCCCACTGAACAATAATACTGTTTAGATGGCCCACAGAACAATACTACTGTTTAGATGGCCCACAGAGCAATACTACTGTTTAGATGGCCCACAGAACAATACTACTGTTTAGATGGCCCACAGAGCAATACTACTGTTTAGATGGCCCACAGAACAATAATACTGTTTAGATGGCCCACAGAACAATACTACTGTTTAGATGGCCCACAGAACAATACTACTGTTTAGATGGCCCACAGAACAATACTACTGTTTAGATGGCCCACAGAGCAATACTACTGTTTAGATGGCCCACAGAGCAATAATACTGTTTAGATGGCCCACAGAACAATAATACTGTTTAGATCAGCGTTTCTCAACTGGTGGGTCGCGACCCAAAGGTGGGTCGCGGGGCCGTTTTGATTGGGTCGCGGACATTGGCCAATTTTTTTTTTTTTTTTTTTTCATATTTCATTTGAGTTAAATTCAGATTATTGAAACTGGATTAGCCTGACCAGTTTTACTTGTTTAACAATCTGAAGCATATCTGCCTGTAATTCAAGAGAAGTCTGCCTTTTCATTTCATATTTAATTTTAGTTCAATTCAGATGATTGAAACTGGATTAGCATGTCCCCAGTTTAATTACAATTTATGACCAGTTTAACTAAAAAGCATATAGCCTGCCTGTGATTCCTTTTTATTTCATATTAGTTAAATTCAGACTATTGAAACTGGATTAGCATGACCAGGTTAACTTGTTTTATTATTATTATCATTATTATTAACTTGTTTAAAAACATATAGGCATGTAATTCAAGATAAGTCTGCCTTTTATTTCATATTTCATACAGTTCAAATAAGACTTTCTGAGCATGACCAGTTTGACTTGTTTAAATTTAAAAACATATAGGCCTGTAATTCAAGTCTGCCTTATTTCAATTGGTTTTTAGCCCTAGTTGCACTTCTGTTGCACTTTTTTGTTCATTTGAGGTTTATAACAGTGCATGAAGGCATTGTGTATTAAATTAATGCGCTATTTTTTGTGCAATAAATTTGAGTGGTTTAAAAAAAAATCTGAAATTTGGGTCGCGACTTCATGACAAGGAAAATAGTGGGTCCTGAGGCTACACCAGTTGAGAACCACTGGTTTAGATGACCTACAGAACAATAATACTGTTTAGATGGCCCACAGAGCAATGATAATTTGGGCAGTAACCAGAAGGACCACATTGCTGTGCGTTGGTCTCAACACAGCAGGAGACTTTGCGCACCTGACTCGCTGAAATATTCAGACACTTTTAGGTATTTGACAGTGAGATAAAGTAACATAAAGGAACTCTCTACCCCTCTCTCTCTCTCTCTCTCTCTCTCTCTCGACCCCCCTCCCTCTGTGTGTGTGTGTGTGTGTGTGTGTGTGTGTGTGTGTGTGTGTGTGTGTATGAGTGAAGAAGCACGTGGCTCCAGTGACACTGTGACATCCTGAAAGAAGCAGCCATGGAATGTGGGTCTTATGTCACTATAACAATGTGTACGTGTCGGTGTGTCAGTGTGCTGCTGTACTCGTCAGTGGGAGACTTTTAAGAGATGCCATCAAATCACCAATCATCATGAATGAATGTGGTGGGGGGTGGAGGGCGGCGCGGTCGGGGGGGGGTGGGGGGTGGGCGTGGGTGGTGGGGGGGGGGCGGGGGTCTAAATTGCAACATGAACTTCTGCTATTTCCAAATTGCAGAGGCTGTTGTAATGAATGTGTTAATAAGAGAACAAGGTGTTTCAGTGCCCACACTGCTCCAGGTCATGTTTGCTCCATGAATATAATATAGTACAGTATTGGTGAAAATGTTTCATCATACTCAAACTCAGTCAATTCTAAAAGAAAAATATATATATATGAATCGCAGTTTAATTAAATCACAATTGCAAAATTCTGACAAATAGTGGCAATTTTATTTTTTGTCAATATCATTCAGCCATAAACATCGCTCTCTTTCCCTTTCCACATCCCCCAGCATCCAAACACAACACAAAGCCAACTGTCAGTCAGCGTGCGCCCTGAGGCGACCCCTCACTGTCGCTTATCAGCCATCATCCCTTGAGTACAGTCTTCCCACCCCCTACTGTCTGGGAGACAGATCACTCAGGCTCCTCCCCCCCCGCCCCCCCAACACCCCCTGCTGAGTTTGCACTGACAACCCATCATTTCACCCCCCCCCCCTCCACCTCCACACAGCACGCCACCTTCCCCCACCTCCATCACCACCTCCACACAGTAGACTCCCAATGACACTCTTTCAGCATCTCAACCAAACCTCCCCGCACCACCATCACACTTCCCAAATGTGTCTTTCCCTGCACTCTCTCTCACTCTGTCTGTGTCCATGTCTCTCTCTCTCTCTCTCTCTCTCTCTCTCTCTCTCTCTCTCTCTCTCTCTCTCTCTCTCTCTCTCTCTCTCTCTCTCTCTCTCTGTCCATCTCTCTCTCTCTGTCCATCTCTCTCTCTCTCTCTCTCTCTCTCTCTCTCTCTCTCGGCCCTAAAGCATATTGATCTGGCTGGCCTCTCTCCTGTCTGTTGGCCTGACAGACCCGCCCGTGTCAGACAGCGGCAGCAGTCTCTCTCTCATCTAATGGACTCTTTGATTTATTTGGCCACTTCGGAGCCACCGCACAGGCATCCATTGTATCTGAGAGACTGGTGACAGAGTCTATAGTCTACACTGACAGAGTCTAGTCTACACTGACAGAGTCTATAGTCTACACTGACAGAGTCTAGTCTACACTGACATAGTCTATAGTCTACACTGACAGAGTCTATAGTCTACACTGACAGAGTCTAGTCTACACTGACAGAGTCTAGTCTACACTGACAGAGTCTATAGTCTACACTGACAGAGTCTAGTCTACACTGACAGAGTCTAGTCTACACTGACAGAGTCTAGTCTACACTGACAGAGTCTAGTCTACACTGACAGAGTCTATAGTCTACACTGACAGAGTCTAGTCTACACTGACAGAGTCTAGTCTACACTGACAGAGTCTATAGTCTACACTGACAGAGTCTAGTCTACACTGACAGAGTCTAGTCTACACTGACAGAGTCTAGTCTACACTGACAGAGTCTAGTCTACACTGACAGAGTCTAGTCTACACTGACAGAGTCTATAGTCTACACTGACAGAGTCTAGTCTACACTGACAGAGTCTATAGTCTACACTGACAGACCTGCCAGTCTATAGTCTACACTGACAAAGTCTAGTCTACACTGACAGAGTCTAGTCTACACTGACAGAGTCTAGTCTACACTGACAGAGTCTATAGTCTACACTGACAGACCTGCCAGTCTATAGTCTACACTGACAAAGTCTAGTCTACACTGACAGAGTCTA
>NC_139629.1:51858018-51878018 GCF_964638095.1 Poromitra crassiceps | reverse complement strand
ACAGGGGGGTGACTCTTTATATAACTCACCCGTTTAGAGTCAAATAGACGATAAAAAAAGACTGTTTTGGGCGTGATTGACAGGTCACCTGTCCAGTGATCGCGCAGCTCACAGATCACGAACCAATTAGCAGGTGGCACGGCCCCTCTGTGGGGAGACGCCTGCTCTCGCGGCGTCTTGCACGAGCTGTGCGAGAACCAAGATGTCAGCGAGCAAGTACTGTGTAGAGGCTTCAAAACAGGAGTCCACAAACCTATGCTGGGTGGAGGGGGGGCCTGTGTGCATGCTGGGTGGAGGGGGGGGGGGGCTGTGTGCATGCTGGGTGGAGGGGGGGCCTGTGTGCATGCTGGGTGGAGGGGGGGCCTGTGTGCATGCTGGGTGGAGGGGGGGCCTGTGTGCATGCTGGGTGGAGGGGTGGAGGCTGTGTGCATGCTGGGAGGAGGAGGGGGAGGCTGTGTGCATGCTGGGTGGAGGGGGGGCCTGTGTGCATGCTGGGTGGAGGGGGGGGCCTGTGTGCATGCTGGGTGGAGGAGGGGGCTGTGTGCATGCTGGGTGGAGGGGGGCCTGTGTGCATGCTGGGTGGAGGGGGGGGGGCTGTGTGCATGCTGGGTGGAGGGGGGGGGGGCTGTGTGCATGCTGGGTGGAGGGGTGGAGGCTGTGTGCATGCTGGGTGGAGGGGGGCTGTGTGCATGCTGGGTGGAGGGGGGCCTGTGTGCATGCTGGGTGGAGGGGGGCGGGGCCTGTGTGCATGCTGGGTGGAGGGGGGGGCTGTGTGCATGCTGGGTGGAGGGGTGGAGGCTGTGTGCATGCTGGAGGCTGTGTGCATGCTGGGTGGAGGGGGGGGGGGCTGTGTGCATGCTGGGTGGAGGGGGGGGGGCTGTGTGCATGCTGGGTGGAGGGGGGGGGGCTGTGTGCATGCTGGGTGGAGGGGGGGGGGCCTGTGTGCATGCTGGGTGGAGGGGGGGGGGCTGTGTGCATGCTGGGTGGAGGGGGGCGGGGCCTGTGTGCATGCTGGGTGGAGGGGGGGGGGGCTGTGTGCATGCTGGGTGGAGGGGTGGAGGCTGTGTGCATGCTGGGTGGAGGGGGGGGGGCCTGTGTGCATGCTGGGTGGAGGGGGGGGGGCTGTGTGCATGCTGGGTGGAGGGGGGCGGGGCCTGTGTGCATGCTGGGTGGAGGGGGGGGGCTGTGTGCATGCTGGGTGGATGGGTGGAGGCTGTGTGCAAGCTGGGTGGAGGGGGGGGGGGCTGTGTGCATGCTGGGTGGAGGGGGGGGGGCTGTGTGCATGCTGGGTGGAGGGGGGGGGGCTGGTGTGCATGCTGGGTGGAGGGGGGGGGGCTGTGTGCATGCTGGGTGGAGGGGGGGGGGCTGTGTGCATGCTGGGTGGAGGGGGGGGGGCCTGTGTGCATGCTGGGTGGAGGGGGGGGGGCTGTGTGCATGCTGGGTGGAGGGGGGCGGGGCCTGTGTGCATGCTGGGTGGAGGGGGGGGGGCTGTGTGCATGCTGGGTGGAGGGGTGGAGGCTGTGTGCATGCTGGGTGGAGGGGGGGGGGGCCTGTGTGCATGCTGGGTGGAGGGGGCGGGGCCTGTGTGCATGCTGGGTGGAGGGGGGGGGGCTGTGTGCATGCTGGGTGGAGGGGTGGAGGCTGTGTGCAAGCTGGGTGGAGGGGGGGGGGCTGTGTGCATGCTGGGTGGAGGGGGGGGGCTGTGTGCATGCTGGGTGGAGGGGGGGGGGGGGCTGTGTGCATGCTGGGTGGAGGGGGGGGCTGTGTGCATGCTGGGTGGACCGGAGAGGAGTCATACCCTTTTTCTTAGGGTATGACTAAAGGCCATGACAGCCCAGCAGCTCCTCTGCAGAGATATGAGAAGTGTGGAGAGAACAGTCAGAGGTGACAGTAGCCGCTTTCACACACAGATCACGCAAAATTGCAGTTCAGAAGGCCCGCAAAGCCGGCAGCCTCACCACAGAAATTGCTTTCACACACAGCCAAGCAGCACCGCCACATTCCCGTCCTGGGGTGTGCTTTCAGGTGACAGCCACCGCTCCCAGATTGAAAGGCGAGCGGAGGCATTTACACCCAGCTCCTCCTAGTAGCCCAAATGAATATTTTCATAGGTTAGTGTAGCCTAGGCTACTGTATGATGAACGAATTCATTCAACAACCAAACATCGCCGATGTACGCCAGCCAACGACGTGCAGCTGCGGTCGTTAAGGATCAAACTGATAAAACACGAAAGTGTTCAAAATTCATCTGATCGACTTTATGGATCACAGATGCACCATCATGTAGGTAATAGGTACAAGGCTAATTCTTATCTTTTGGTTCTAGTTTTTTGTAAAGCAAATTATTCCCATGAAGTAGCCTAATTAGCGTCCGTTCTGAAAGACGACGCCCACATATCAAACAGCTGCAGTCTGCATAACGTTCGTCGGGGGAATAGTATAGGCTATAAATGCACATGAGTGGTGCAGAGATGTCTGGATGCAGAGTGGTGCAGAGATGTCTGGATGCAGAGTGGTGCAGAGATGTCTGGATGCAGAGTGGTGCAGAGATGTCTGGATGCAGAGTGGTACAGAGATGTCTGGATGCAGAGTGGTACAGAGATGTCTGGATGCAGAGTGGTGCAGAGATGTCTGGATGCAGAGTGGTACAGAGATGTCTGGATGCAGAGTGGTACAGAGATGTCTGGATGCAGAGTGGTACAGAGATGTCTGGATGCAGAGTGGTGCAGAGATGTCTGGATGCAGAGTGGTACAGAGATGTCTGGATGCAGAGTGGTACAGCATGGTGCAGAGTGGTACAGAGATGTCTGGATGCAGAGTGGTACAGAGATGTCTGGATGCAGAGTGGTACAGAGATGTCTGGATGCAGAGTGGTACAGAGATGTCTGGATGCAGAGTGGTACAGAGATGTCTGGATGCAGAGTGGTGCAGAGATGTCTGGATGCAGAGTGGTACAGCATGGTGCAGAGTGGTACAGAGATGTCTGGATGCAGAGTGGTACAGAGATGTCTGGATGCAGAGTGGTACAGAGATGTCTGGATGCAGAGTGGTACAGAGATGTCTGGATGCAGAGTGGTACAGAGATGTCTGGATGCAGAGTGGTGCAGAGATGTCTGGATGCAGAGTGGTACAGCATGGTGCAGAGTGGTACAGAGATGTCTGGATTAGGGGTGCACCGATCGATCTGCACGCAATCTGTATCGGCCGATTTGGACCTCAAATATGTGATCTGCTGTTTCCGATATTCCTTTAATTTTGCCGATCGCATAGCCGATCATGCTGCACGTGAGAAACATGAGGCAGCCCATTTTCATGTCTTCAATGTCTATCGTTTAACTTTCATATTGTGCTCTAACGTTTATATCATTGTGTTGCAAAGCACACGCTTTGCTTTCATCAGTGTACTCACCTCCATGCACACACCGCACCAGACTGTCAACACACCTCTTGCGTCTTTGAATCACACAAATCAGCTGGTGATTAGAGCAGACTCCGCAGAGAGAAGTTATCTCCAGTCCTCCCGCCTACCGAGGCATTTGCATGCTGTTAAATCCGTGTGTATTAAAGTCCCAGATTAACGTGGTAGTCGGGGTAGTGCACGCGCACACACAGACAATTTCCACGCAAGCATTGATGTTCCCGCGGGCACTTTGAAGGAAGCGAAAGTGTGCTGCTATGTGGATGTGCGCTCCATTCAGACGGATGCGCTAATTAATGCCACTACTCAGATGGAGTTTAGCTCGTGTGTAGCTTGTGATTCTGTTGTTTCTCCCGTCATGTAACCCTGTCACCATTATGTAGATCGCACTCATAGTGCTGCTAATTATAACACTGTAACTCGGCCTCGATGGGCGGGTCGTTTTGATGTTCGTTCGATGCGGATCCCAATGTATGACGGTTATTGTGCATAACCCCGGTTCTATGAGTGGGAGCTCTTTGGCTTTAGTCATGGTTCAAGACTGGTGTTTAAGAGTAACTGACTTACAGTTTACCTAATTATCATTTATATATTATTAGTTGTTAATTATCACTATAATTGGCCTATATAACAGCAAGCTTGGTTACTGACCTGTTTGTATATTTTATTGCCTCCTTTTTCCAGACCACACACAATCCTACTATTCCTGTCATAATGCTGTAAAAAGCCTATACTGCTGTACTGTACTGAAGAGAACTGACAACTAAACGGTTGAACTCCCATCTGTCTCATGTTGGCAGTTTCCTTTAGCCTACAAAATATAAAATAAATATATATATATATATCGGTGATCGGTAATCGGTAATCGGTGATCGGTCGATGATCGGTTGGGCAGATATTTCTCATAGGTGATCGGCAATCGGTGATCGGTGGCAAAAAACGTGATCGGTGCACCCCTAGTCTGGATGCAGAGTGGTACAGAGATGTCTGGATGCAGAGTGGTACAGAGATGTCTGGATGCAGAGTGGTACAGCATGGTGCAGAGTGGTACAGAGATGTCTGGATGCAGAGTGGTACAGCATGGTGCAGAGTGGTACAGAGATGTCTGGATGCAGAGTGGTACAGCATGGTGCAGAGTGGTACAGAGATGTCTGGATGCAGAGTGGTACAGAGATGTCTGGATGCAGAGTGGTACAGAGATGTCTGGATGCAGAGTGGTACAGCATGGTGCAGAGTGGTACAGAGATGTCTGGATGCAGAGTGGTACAGCATGGTGCAGAGTGGTACAGAGATGTCTGGATGCAGAGTGGTACAGCATGGTGCAGAGTGGTACAGAGATGTCTGGATGCAGAGTGGTACAGTAGCACTTGGTAATTAGGGCAACGCACAGACAGGAAAACAAGGGGGTTTACAAACCTGCCTGTGGAGATGAGATGACTGCCCAACTGTCCTAGAAACCACTGAAGCCTGAAGCCTGAAACCACTGAAGCCTGCCTAGCAGCCTAGCAGGCCTCAATGGAGGCTTTCACTGTGAAATGTTAAAACCCAACTGGCCATTTTGCACAACAATCAGTCCAAAGTTGAGGAGGAGGGGTCCATTTGAAATGAAAGGGCTGCAGCTAACAAACACTAACACACCTCCGGACCGGACCGGTACCAAGGGAGATTTGGAACTGTTGGTGCTGGAAAAAAGCACTCCAGCTCTTTCCATTCCCACTGGGGAAGAAGGCCTTAACAAACATAGGTCTCCTCTGCTCCATGAGTCATCAGCACTGAAATAGCTTCAGTCATTTCCAAAAGCATTTTCAGTCATTCCCCTGTTCTAAAACCTGCATCAAACTATGGGGATAATGTAGTTTAATCTTCTCGATTCAAGAGTGATCACTCTTCAAACTGACTGGTGGTCTCTGACGTGTGAAAGCATTGATTATTTTACCATATATTGATTGGTCGGATTAACCAATCATTAGGATGGACAGGGCCAGTTAAATAACTGGCCATGTGGTTGACAGCTTGATTGATTAATTGCTGGTTGATTGATTGATGACTTACACTTCAAATGAGCACTAAAGTCTCCATAAGCTAACCGTGCACCAACCTCCACATTGGACACACACACACACACACACACACACACACACACACACACACACACACGCACCCACACACACATTCAAACACAAGCATAAATGGTTCTGCTGCTAAGCCTGGTCACTTACCGTGTTGAGTATTAGGGCTGTCACTTTTCATTCGAAATTCGAATGCAACTTCGAATGTGGGGGGAAGGGTTCGTTTTCGAAATGTAATTTGAATATTCGAATTATTATATATTAAAAAAAAAATTTTTTTTTTTTTTTTCATGTTATTCATTGATAATCCAACAGAGGGCGCTCCGCTCTAACAGCTTGACCTATGCGGATCACCTGTCTTGTCTTGACTTGACATGACATGACAGGCTGTTTGATCCGTTTGATGCGGTTTGATGAGAGAGACAAGACAAAATGGAGGCGGACGAAGATGCAGCAGAGGAAGAAAGCCAGGAGCGGACAATCACAACACCTACTCATTTGAGGAGCAGTGTGTGGAAACATTTTGGATTTTACACCGTAGATGGCAAAACAAACAAAGATAAGGCTGTGTGTCGACTTTGTAAAAGACAGTTTATTTACATGAGCACGACATCAAATCTGCGGGGACACCTGCAAGGGAGTCACCCGAAACAGGCAGCAGAACTACTCTTACAAAGTGGAGATGGATCTGCAAGTGTGGAACCGGTGCAACCCCGTCTCACTGCCTAATACGAGAGCTGAGCGAAATTGAGGGAGAGGAAGATGAAGACGATTCTCCACCTCAAGCAGCACGGGGGAGAAACAAAGATGCCCTGGGTGCGATGGGAAGCCTATTTGGGGACTTGTACACATCGGGCGAGGCCGAGGGTGACTCCCGGCAGGAGGACGATGAGCAAGGGGAACGCGGGGTGCAGGTGGAGATGCGATCGTTCAAGAAGGAGCCTCCTCTCGATGCAGACCGAAACCCACTTATTTGGTGGAGAGATAGAGAGTGCATATACCCGCAACTCGCAAAGCTGGCACGTAAATACCTGTGCGTGCCTGGAACGTCTGTCCGCTCTGAGCGGGTGTTCTCGACGGCAGGTAATATCGTAAATAAAAAGAGAGCCGCACTCGATCCCGAAAATGTCGACAGACTTGTGTTTGTAACAAATAATATGAAATAAATCGGCTACTTTTGGGTAAGCACGAAATGGAGCTGGAGTGATGCTAAAAAATGTCAAACAAAACAAGGAAAGAATTATATCTATATTACTTCAAAGCCCTTTGTGTTGTGTGTTTTATAGCACATTGATTGATACTTTAGAGCCTACTTGAAGTGTTGGAAAGAACATAGGCCTACTCATCAGATAAACATAGCAGCTAAAAAGGTTATTGCTGGAAGAATGTTACAAATGTTGTATTAAACGAAAATAATAAATTGAAGTATGTTCGTTGTATTAACGAAAATAAATACATTGAAGTAGGCTATGTTGTGTTAACGAAAATAACGAAACGAATAGGCTACATTGAAGTATGTTGTATTAACGAAAATAACGAAACGAATACATTGAAGTATGTTGTATTAACAAAAATAACGAAAAGAATAAATTGAAGTATGTTGTATTAACGAAAATAAATACATTGAAGTATGTTCTGTTAACGGAAAAAATAAAATGAAGTGTGGAAATAATGTCATGGCATTCCTGTTTTCACTCCACTTACTTAAACAACCGTAAATAAACACCGTTTCCACCGTGCTTTTCACTGATTGGTCACAGATACTGTACACGTCATTGTCTCCGACACTATTTTGGTTAGTATGGGTCTACTAGTTAAGATGTACCTTACGTCTCCGTGGTGCAACCAAACAAAGACACAACTTTAGTGTCAAACTAACTAGTTTGAACGTAGCAGTTAGTGTGGACTTTACACCCTAACTTAAGACAGAACTTACGTTCAGCTGGTGCAACAGGCTGCTGGACTGGGGGGGGGGGGGGAATTTTTTTTTTTTTTTTTTTAATTAACCAAAAAACTTCGAATATATTCGAACGAATATCGGGCAATTAATATTCGTTCGAATTTTATTTTGGGGAAAAAGTGACAGCCCTATTGAGTATTGCCTCTGAAGCAGGGACCGCAAAATGACTTGACTCATGTCAGCTTGTTTACATGACACTCTGACGCTAACACTTTACAGCAGCCTCTAAAGTGTTCCACTGCTGCAACCACAGAATAACATTCAACAGCCACCAAAAACATGGCCGACCAAATCATGCCGTTTCCCATAATAAACACACAGTAACCCCATCATGCCGTTTCCCATAATAAACACACACTAAACCTGCACGTAGAAACATTTCACAGACAACTGAATGGCACCACAGAATGACACCTCTGCATAAAGCCAAAGTGTGTCCAAACAGCACGTACAGCAGGAAGTGGCAGATCTGGAGCCAGACTCTCCAGCTGCACATCAGACCAATACTGTGGAGGGCCACATATAGTATATTTTGAGAGACAAGCTGAGGGCCGCTTAAAATCTGTCCGCGGGCCCCAGGGCCGGACTTTGGACAGGCCTGCTGTTCTGTCTCTTGCCCCCCCCCCACCCCGTCCCCACTTGGACCACTGCTCTGCATGATCAGAGCAGAGTGGTGGTAGTGGGTGTGGTGGGAGGGTCGTCCCTGTGCCCACCACCACCACCACCCCCTGCATCTGTTCCAGGCAGGATGGACGTCAGCATGTGGAGGGGAGCGTCCCGCAGGCTGCTGACAGTCTAAGTGTCCCAGCGGGGGACAGCCCTGCTCTGCCCTGTGAGGGTCATGGCGATGCCCACTCTGCTTCCAGTTCAGTCCAGTCTAGTCCAGAGAAGGGGGAGATGATGGGTGGTGGAAGACAGGCAGAGTTGATGGAAGACAGGGGCGAAGGCCGGGGGCCGAGGGTGAGGAACACGGGGGTAACTAGTGAGAATCTCCTCCCCTCCCGCTGATCTTCTGTGCTGAGACATAACTGGACTCGACCCAACAGAGACACACGGTGGCAGAAAGGTCACGCTACACTCGACACCACGCTGCTTTTTTCTTTCATTTGACGTCAGAATCTTTTGCAAAATGCCTCTTGGCTCCAAAAGAGCAGCGTCAGCAGTGGGAGCTTTCCAGCAAGGAGGTCCCATGGCCTCCTCCCATGGCCTCCTCCCATGGCCTCCTCCCATGGCCTGCTCCATGCCCTGCTCCCATGGCCTCCTCCCATGGCCTCCTCCCATGGCCTCCTCCCATGGCCTCCTCCCATGGCCTGCTCCATGCCCTGCTCCCATGGCCTCCTCCCATGGCCTCCTCCCATGGCCTCCTCCCATGGCCTGCTCCATGGTCTGCTCCATGGTCTGCTCCATGGTCTGCTCCATGGTCTGCTCCATGGTCTGCTCCATGGCCTGCTGCGCTGGACGCTTCATGTTTGCATTTTCTTGGATGAGTCACTCGGCTTGAATGATAAGTGAAAACATTCTAGATGCCGATGAGGGAGAGTCAGCTCAATTAATATTATTCATAATATAATAATAACATGAGGGAGAGTCAGCTCAATTAATATTATTCATAATATAATAATAACATTGTGTAATGAGGGAGAGTCAGCTCAATGAATATTATTCATAATATAATAATAACATTGTGTATAGGAGGAGGAGGGGCCTAGAATGCAAACTGGAAATGGAAATCACTGAAAGAATTAGATGAGAGCAAACAGCCAACACACCCCTAGCATGCACGCACGCACGCACACACATGCAGACGCACACGCACACAGACACACACACACACGCACACACACACACACACACACACACAGACAGACACACACCCACACACCCACACCGCGACAGGCCTGTTATAGAAGCCAGGTGTACAGTAGACAGACTAATAAATGCTCCTAGTTCCTCCCTAATGGCTGCAGTATTTATTTCCCCCCTATAGCGCCACACTGCAGTGCTCTGAGCCATGTTAGCATGTTAGCATACCCACAGGAGACAGTGGGGTGCAGTCTCCTAGTCAAATACAGGAAGCCGCTCCAGCCACTGGGAAGCAAAATGTGGAGTCTGTAGAGCAATCGACTGTCTAGTGTCTACTAAAGAGATCAGATGAAAGTGTTTCCCATGAGTGTTCAGCTGACTCTTTCACATCACAGATGGAATCTATAGCGATCACGTTCCATACCTGAAAGAACTCACAATGAGCACGCACACACACACACACACGCACACACACACACACACACACACACACACACACACACACGCACACACACACACACTCTCCTGCAAGCCTTTCTGTGTGGAAAAGATGGCTCCGAGCACAGAGATAACACCATGCATAGCCAGCAATCAGCCCTTAGACTGTGATTGTTTCACACGGGGGTTGATCACTGTATATCATTAACAACCTGAGGAGTTGACATGACGACAATAAAACCACAGACCTGTTCTGGCAACCACCTCGTTCATAAAGGCCGTCAGATCCTCTTTCGCGTAACCCTCGGCCAAATTACAACTAAACCCCCGTCGGATTTCTATAGGAGGGAAAAATGCAGCTCTCCTGCCAGATCTCCTGGGATCGCCTTACCGATGCCTGCAGCTCTGCGCACCTGTCATCTGTCACCTGTGTCACCTGTCACCTGTGTCACCTGCAGCAGCCTGCGCCTTGAGATGGGGTCTGGTCTGCAGGCTGAGGCAAAGGGATTATGGTCCAGGCTCCAATTAGGGGGGATACTGCTGTCGCTGCTATGGTGTCTAACTGTCTACTGGTCTGCGTGTCAAAGATCCACCAGTGGCTCGTAAGGTATTAGCCCAGGGCAAACCTGACTGATGTGAGAGTAATATTGCTGTTTGGAAAGGTTCAATAACACGCTGTAGTACACACACACAGACACACACAGACAGACACAGACACAGACACAGACACAGACACAGACACACACATACACACACATGGTGGGCTGGATCTCAGTAAATGCCCGTCCAAAAATGCTACAAAGTAACCAAATTTTTCCTTGTTGCGATTTCCTCCCTATTTCTGTTCTCACTAATCTAATCTAATCTAATCTAATCTAATCTAATCTAATCTAATCGAGTCTATCACACTGCATGCTCTTATGGCCGACAAACATCAATCAATCCTTTACACCGTTTTGTGTAATACACTGGAAGTTGAAATTCACTGAAATTCACCATTTATGGTCGTTCTCTTAGTAACTTTTAGTTGCAAGCAGCTCCATGTGTGCGCACAGCCCCACACACACACACACACACACACACACACACACACACACCCACACACCCACACACCCACCCACACACAGGTAGTGACTTTCCACTTTAAAAGCAGACGTTAAAGAGCCCCCCTGATGTGAATACGGCAGGGCAGGCTTCTCCAGTCAAACATGCTTAAGGGGGGAGTGTGTATCCAAAGCCTCTGCTGTCTGTTAGCAATGCAAATACACACAAAGTCACACACGCAAACACACAAAACAACACTCGGCCCTACAGCAGAATTTAATTAAATATCTTGTTACTGGCCTATGGAAGCCATCCCTCATCCTCTCCAGCGAGCAGGAGGAAGCAGGAAGAGAGAACATTAACACTGAGACCTTGAGTCTCCTGCAGGCTTTTGAAGTGAGCAGCGCTTTGAAAATAGCAGACGACAGTTAAGAGGCAACTGGCCTCTCCACCTGAAGGAGATCCGGACGAAGAGATGTTAAATATTACTACGGACTTCAAGTTTGTAGGGGGAGGGGAGGGGAGGGGAGAGGAGGGGAGGGGAGGGGAGGGGAGGGGAGAGGAGGGGGAAGTGCAATTGGTGAATGTGTGTGTGTGTGTGTGTGTGTGTGTGTGTGTGTGTGCGTGCGTGTGTGCGTGCGTGTGTGTGTGTGTGTGTGTGTTTTTTCCATTCTTCCTCTCTGATTCTGAAGTCTTTTACAAAGACAACAACAAGCGTGCTCCACCGGAGACAAGAGAGCCCCTAACACTTTGTGACTGACTGCTCAGCCCTACTGGAGAAGTAAAGGACATGCACATACAGGCGTACGCATGCTAGGACAGGAGGACACACAACGAGGACAGGAGGACACATCGTGCATTCCTTTATAACTGGGAACTGGTCATCTTACGAATTCAAAGGTCATGAGCTGGGACGGTGACGTCACCAGAGCTGGTATTTCCCATTCCAAACTCGTAGGAGCCTCAGCAGCCCCAACCTCAAAAATCCAAGATGGCTGCTCCGCACAACAACAGTAGTTATTGTGTCTCACTAAATCAGCTGTACACACAGCACTGCATAACATTTATCTGTGTGGACATGAGGCAAAATGCAGCAAAATGGCTTGTTATCAACTGTTATTGCTAACAATGGCTAGCCTGGCTAGTGACTGGATCTGACCAATGAACAGTGAACTTCCCAGCTCAAGTTATCTGAAAATGGAACGCTAACAAAACGGATGTAACATCATTCAGCCTCCACATCCCAGTTATTTTGCGATAAAGGAATGCGCCAACACAACGAGGACAGGAGGACACACAACGAGGACAGGAGGACACACAATGAGGACAGGAGGACACACAACGAGGACAGGAGGACACACAACAAGGACAGGAGGACACACAACAAGGACAGGAGGACACACAATGAGGACAGGAGGACACACAACGAGGACAGGAGGACACACAACGAGGACAGGAGGACACACAACAAGGACAGGAGGACACACAACGAGGACAGGAGGACACACAACGAGGACAGGAGGACACACAACAAGGACAGGAGGACACACAACGAGGACAGGAGGACCCACAACGAGGACAGGAGGACACACAACGAGGACAGGAGGACACACAACAAGGACAGGAGGACACACAACGAGGACAGGAGGACCCACAACGAGGACAGGAGGACACACAACGAGGACAGGAGGACACACAACGAGGACAGGAGGACACACAACGAGGACAGGAGGACACACAACGAGGACAGGAGGACACACAACGAGGACAGGAGGACACACAACAAGGACAGGAGGACACACAACGAGGACAGGAGGACACACAACGAGGACAGGAGGACACACAACGAGGACAGGAGGACACACAACAAGGACAGGAGGACACACAACGAGGACAGGAGGACCCACAACGAGGACAGGAGGACACACAACGAGGACAGGAGGACACACAACGAGGACAGGAGGACACACAACGAGGACAGGAGGACACGCGAGGACAGGAGGACCCACAACGAGGACAGGAGGACACACAACAAGGACAGGAGGACACACAACGAGGACAGGAGGACCCACAACGAGGACAGGAGGACCCACAACGAGGACAGGAGGACACACAACAAGGACAGGAGGACACACAACGAGGACAGGAGGACACACAACAAGGACAGAAGGACACACAAGGACAGGAGGACCCACAACGAGGACATGAGGACACACAAGGACAGGAGGACCCACAACGAGGACAGGAGGACACACAACGAGGACAGGAGGACACGCGAGGACAGGAGGACCCACAACGAGGACAGGAGGACACACAACAAGGACAGGAGGACACACAACGAGGACAGGAGGACCCACAACGAGGACAGGAGGACCCACAACGAGGACAGGAGGACACACAACAAGGACAGGAGGACACACAACGAGGACAGGAGGACACACAACAAGGACAGAAGGACACACAAGGACAGGAGGACCCACAACGAGGACAGGAGGACACACAACGAGGACAGAAGGACACACAACGAGGACAGGAGGACCCACAACGAGGACAGGAGGACACACAACGAGGACAGGAGGACACACAACGAGGACAGGAGGACACACAACGAGGACAGGAGGACACACAACGAGGACAGGAGGACACACAACGAGGACAGGAGGACACACAACGAGGACAGGAGGACCCACAACGAGGACAGGAGGACACACAACGAGGACAGGAGGACACACAACGAGGACAGGAGGACACACAACGAGGACAGGAGGACACACAACGAGGACAGGAGGACACACAACGATAGTAGACAACAACACAAAACGCTTGTCTTCCTGCTGCCTGCTGAACTGCAGGAGGTAAGAGAAAGTTCACAGTAGTAAGATGGCCTGAAGATGACATTGAGCTCACAGAATACAGACTCTCTTCTTGTGAAGAAAGAGGCAGCAGTGAAGGTGTGTGGTTCTGATCCATTTGTGTTTCTGCTGATCCCTGTAATTACCATGGTTACCATGGTTACCATGTCAACACCACAGGAAAACGAGGAAGAGCGACCCCAGGTGTCCTGTGTAAACAGGAAGTGATGGCTATAATTGCCATGGTGATAATTGATAATTGGATAATTGGAGTGACTGCTTAACCTGGAATCCGGATGTGTGTGTGTGTGTGTGTGTGTGTGTGTGTGTGTGTGTGTGTGTGTGTGTGTGTGTGTGTGTGTGTGTGTGTGTGTGTGTGTGTGTGTGTGTGTGTGTGTGTGTGTGTGTGTGTGTGTGTGTGTGGGAGAGCATGTGTTGATGTGGTTTAGCTGGTCAGCTTCACCAGAAATTCGTCTCCAGCATCTGACCAATATGGAACAGTTACGCCCTCCTGATTCAACCCAAGGAACGGAGAGCAAACTGACGAGGGAATCTTTTTATTATGAGTATTTATCGACAAAAACAGAAAAACACTTATCAATATATGAATTAAGAAGTAAGGCCACACTTTGTCTTCAGAAGAGCTTCATTACAGCCTCCTTAAAAGTCCTGAACTGTGTGTAGCTGCTAAGTGAAGTTGTAACATTGTAACATTGTAACATTGTAACATGGTAACATTGTAACATTGTAACGGGGTATTGGATGGCTCTTTAAGAAGGAAAGCTTCTGATTTGTTTCAGGGATGATGGAGGTGGAAGTCTGCTTGGCGTTGGCACTTGGCGCTCCAGAACTTCCCATAAAAGTCCAATGGTGTTTAGATGTGGTGACTGAGGAGGAGGCCATGAAGGCATTGGACTCGCAGTGTGAATGTGTTGAGCAGGGTGAATGCAGGCGTTCTCCTCTTTCCTCTTGGAACATGTTGAAGGAACAGGTCCCGTCAAATGTCCTCATATTCCCTGGCCCGGGATACGACCAAGAAGAGCAATCGTCTCAACTAATGACTCCCGAGATGCGGCTGGCCTTACCGCTACAGACCCACCATTCTATTAAGAAGCTGGCAACATACACTGTGTGATGAAGGCACCATTTGGCTTTCTCCCAATGTAAACGTGTCCAGAGGAGACTCAGCTCATCAGACTCAGCTCAATGTAAACATGTCCAGAGGAGACTCAGCTCATCAGGCCACATGACTTTTTTCCATTGGACAAGGTCTCCGATTTGGGGCTCTTTACACCAGGTATGTGTCTTTGTGCGCTGTGGTTTGTGAACAGCAGCCAGATACATGTATCTCTTGATGTAGCGCTTTAGCTCTTGATGTAGCGCTTTATATCTTGATGTAGCGCTTTAGCTCTTGATGTAGCGCTTTAGCTCTTGATGTAGCGCTTTAGTTGAGACTAACACAGAGGTGTTGATTCATTTCTGTGCTAAAAACCTTTGATGCCACGCTTTTGTGCCATTTAGCAACTATGTAATAAAAGAGACATGGAGGCTTGCAATGCAGATCATCTGCCATTATTGTGTTTAGCTAGCAGCTAGTCTGCTAAAGGTGTCTGTCGACCACTGTTCCTTTTAGCTGATAATGTTATCTGTGTTGGGCATAGTGTAGTAGGCTATGTTCTCCTGATGTTACACACTGCTCTCCATGCCACATCAAAGAACCAGGATCTGTGACTGTGACTAACACACCTGCAATTTGTGTATTTAGCCTCACTGCTCCTCCCGATGTTGAACATTTGAAAATGTTGAAAACCAAATTGCTCTTCACCTGACTGTGACCTGCCTGTGGAGCGTCTTAGTCATTGTGGTTTTGTTACTTCAAAGTTCAAGTCCTTTCTCATGTGGTGTTTTCATTATTTTCTCCACCCCGGCTGTATTTGTCAAATTATCCCACTAAGCACAGCAAGACTTGAAACATCGTAACAGCAGACACGTGAAAACTACTTTAAAACATACTCTAACCCATTGATACCTGATGCAGCATTTGCGTGGATATCCCTCATTTGTGTGTGTATGCGGTTCGCGGTCTTAAAGGGATACACACACAAATGCTGCATCAGGTATCAATGGGTTAATTGCACACCAAAAAAAGAATCCAACTAATATGCTGATGTTGATGAGCCTCAGCCTGTGATGACACAGTTTCATGCTACAGTATTGATGTCAGCAGCTTGGCTAAGCACCAGCTCATTGATCTGGGTCAAAAGGTCGTGGATTCCACTCTCGCTCAGCCTCTGGGCGATGCCACAGTGTCTGTCTGCCACACACTCACACTCACACACACACACTCACACACACACACTCACACACAGCTGCTGCCGGTCGCCATGGAAACACTCTCAGACTCAAGACAACCCCCTAGTCAGCTCAATTATAGTGTGCCAAAAAAGGCCAGAGAGACTGAAGGCAAACAGCAACATACCGGTGGTGAGAAACTGGCAAAAGAAACAAGCAGAGGTGCAATTTGTCCACGTTCAGCTTTAAATGATCCTCGTTGTCATAGGGTCGTGTAATGACATCATCCAGCTCGTTGTCATAGGGTCGTGTAATGACATCATCCAGCTCGTTGTCATAGGGTCGTGTAATGACATCATCCAGCTCGTTGTCATAGGGTCGTGTAATGACATCATCCAGCTCGTTGTCATAGGGTCGTGTAATGACATCATCCAGCTCGTTGTCATAGGGTCGTGTAATGACATCATCCAGCTAGCACAGCGGCGGTCATCGTCGCCGTGTCACTATATGATTCAGGACGACCTCGGCCCTCAGCCACTCCTTCACTGGTTTTGTATCGACGCAAAGTGGTCAAATTGTCAAAGGAAGATGTATGTACTTCCTGTTTTATTGGATGTTGGACTGATGTAGTGCAAACGAGCAGTTCCCACACACCACTTGTTCAAGCTACTGTATCTCTCACCTCATTGGCCAATATAGTGTCAACAAAAAGAGGAAATAGAGATAGTGGTTGAAGCACACATGCGTACGTGGTTCCACTGCAGGGAAGAATCCAGGCAGCAGAAGAAGAAGAAGCACCCAATGCATTTTGCTCAATAAAACATGCAGCTGGCTGCCATGTATATTTCAGAAGGCAGTGGGGGAATGAGCCCAGATCAGCAGACAGATCCGAGCCCACAGACCCAAACAGAACCCAAACAGATCCAAGCCCACACACCCAAACAGAACCCAGACAGATCCAAGCCCACACACCCAAACAGAACCCAGACAGATCCAAGCCCACACACCCAAACAGATCCGAGCCCACACACCCAAACAGAACCCAGACAGATCCAAGCCCACACCCCCAAACAGAACCCAGACAGATCCAAGCCCACACCCCCAAACAGAACCCAGACAGATCCGAGCCCACACACCCAAACAGATCCAAGCCCACACACCCAAACAGAACCCAGACAGAGGTCTGGAGAGGAGAACACAAACATCTGCAGGCAGGCAGCACCTGCTAAAGACACACAAACTCAAACTAACACACACACACACACACACACACACACACACACACACACACACACACACACACACACACACACACACACACACACACACACACACACACACACACACAGATCAGAGGCTGCTGCTGCAGAGAGACGAGCTGAACTCACCAGCTAAGCCCGGTCTGCCATCTGCCTTCCATGTTGTCTCTGTTTCCTCTCTCTGTCGGAAATCTCGGTCGTCTCCGTTGACACGGACATAAACACCAGAGTCCAGCTCCTAACAACTAGACTAGATAACCCAACCCTAACCCTAACAACTAGACTAGATAACCCAGCCCTAACCCTAACAACTAGACTAGATAAGCTAAGCCTAACCCAACACAGGAGCCGGTCTGACAAACCTGGGCTGTTTTAGTAGAGCTCCTCAGGGAGAGTCCGCTCAGTGCTACTACTCCTGCTCTCTCTGCCAACTCACTCTCACCACCACGCTGCCCCTCTCTCTCTCTCTCTCTCTCTCTCTCTCTCTCTCTCTCTCTCTCTCTCTCTCTCCTCCTCCTCTTCCCCCTCTTCCTCCTCCTCCTCCTCCTCCTCCCCCCCTCCTCTCTACAAACGCACTGTCCCGGCCCCAAAAATGTGCTCCTGTCCTGCGCTGTGCCCCGTCCCGTCTCCCCGCACCATTCAGAACAAGCAGGCTGAACAAAGCTGCACCGCCGCTGCTCTGAAAGGAACCCAGGAGCAGATCTCAGCCGGCAATAATGCCTCCCAACCGTCACCATGGAAACTAATGACGGCCCGGGCGGGCGGAGGGAGGGAGGGAGGGAGGGAAAGGAGGGGAGATGGAGAGAGAGTGTGTGTGTGTACGTGTGTACGTGTGTGTGCGTGTGTGTGTGTGTGTGTGTGTGTGAGAGAGAGAGAGGAGTGGAGGAGGGAGAGAATGAGTAGGAAAGAAGTGGTTGAATGAAAGATGGGGGAAGTGTGTGTGTGAATATGAGTGGGTGGGCCTTACGTGGTTGTTGTTGGCATGCATGTGTGTGTGTGTGTGTGTGTGTGTGTGTGTGTGTGTGTGTGTGCGTGTGTGTGTGTGAATAGGAAGAGGGGGGAAGGCTTTGGGATGAATGCATTAGGTCGTTAGTTCTCAACCTGGGGTCCGGGGACCACCAGTGGTCCTTGAAGGGGTTCCAGGGGCTCCTCAGTAGCTCCTCTCTAGTTATCTCTCCTGCAACACAGTGATTCTGGACAAATCACATCTAACAATATAGCAATCCTCTCTCCTCTCTGTGGCCCTCATGGTGACTGATGAGATGTCCTTCATATGGTAAAGGATGAGAGTCACTGTGTTCAGTGTAGCTGGTGACAGGATGCAGGAGGTTCTTTCACTCAAATCATGTGTATTTCTGATGTGTAAATAATGCATGTTGTTGTTGTGGTTGTTGTTGTTGTTGTGGTTGTTGTTGTTGTTGTTGTATCCCCGGGGAGCCACATTACTATGAGTCTCCGGGGAGTACATCACATCCGTGTTTCTGCACAACGTCCCCCCTCCAGGTCCCCCCCAGACGTCGCCCCCCCCAGGCAGACGCAGGCATCACAAAAGCTGCCAGGATGAAGCACCCAAGCTGCTCCAGCCCTCTTCTTATGCACATACAATTATACCTCTCTCTCCCCCCTGTCTCTCTCTCTCTCTCTCTCTTCCTCCTGTCTCTCTCTCTCTCTCTCTCTCCCCCCTGTCTCTCTCTCTCTCTCTCTTCCTCCTGCCTCTCTCTCTCTCTCTCTCTCTCTCTCCCCCCTGTCTCTCTCTCTCCCCCCTGTCTCTCTCTCTTCCTCTCTCTCTCTCTCTCTGTCATACCTCCCCCACTCTCTCCCCCTGTCTCTCTCTCTCTCTCTCTCTCTCTCTGTGTCTCTCTCTGTCATACCTCCCCCACTCTCTCCCCCTGTCTCTCTCTCTCTGTGTCTCTCTCTCTCTCTCTCTCTCTCTCTCTCTGTGTCTCTCTCTGTCATACCTCCCCCACTCTCTCCCCAATTCCTCCCTCCTTCCCTCTCTCAATGGCCGGGGTGACATCGCCCTGAAAGACGGGGTGACATCACCCGACACCCGCTCTGAACCAACAGATGAATGCCACCGATAACCATGGCAACACTGCTGGAATCATCCCAGTTCCTAAATCATAACAGGGTTTTAAAGCCGGTGTGAGGAGAGGAGAGGAAGAGAGGGAGAAGAGGAGGAGTAGAGGAGTGGAAGAGAGGGAGAAGAGGAGGAGGAGAGGAGAGGAAGAGAGGGAGAACTGGGTGTGAGGAGAGGAGTGGAAGAGAGGGAGAAGAGGAGGAGGAGGAGAGGAGTGGAAGAGAGAGAGAAGAGGAGGAGGAGGAGAGGAGTGGAAGAGAGAGAGAAGAGGAGGAGGAGAGGAGTGGAAGAGAGAGAGAAGAGGAGGAGGAGAGGAGTGGAAGAGAGGGAGAAGAGGAGGAGGAGAGGAGTGGAAGAGAGGGAGAACCAGGTGTGAGGAGAGGAGTGGAAGAGAGGGAGAAGAGGAGGAGGAGGAGGGGGGGATGGGTGTTCCATTTAGGTTTAGGACATGTAAGAGCTTTAAACACTAGAGGCTCGTTAAGAGCGGCTTCAAATTGGACCTGATTGATCCTCTTGTCCTCGTGTTGAAACTGTGATGAGAGCATCTCCCACACTACCATCTCCTCCATCTTCTCTGAACTGATTGGAATTCTCCACACAGTGAATTATGCATCAGGGTGGACGGGGAACAGGTGCTGCTCTCCACGGCAATAAAGCTGGCTGCTCCACCCCACCACAGACCTGCTGCTGGCTGCTCCACCCCACCACAGACCTGCTGCTGCTCCACCCCACCACAGACCTGCTGCTGGCTGCTCCACCCCACCACAGACCTGCTGCTGCTCCAC
>NC_139629.1:51833018-51853018 GCF_964638095.1 Poromitra crassiceps | reverse complement strand
TTTGTCCGATTGACTTCAAACTTGGGGAATGCGCTTAGGGGGACCTGATGGAGTGCAGTGCCGAATTCCGTCCAATTCAGCATAGCACCACCTACTGGCAAACAAAAAGTGGTTTATCTTGAACAATTCATCTCATCGACATCAAACTGGGGGAGTACGCTTAGGAGACGTGATGGAATTCAGTGGCGTATTTGGTGCAATTCGGTATAGCGCCACCTACTGGCAATGCAAAAAGTGGTTTATCTCATGGACCATTCGTCCAATCGACTTCAAACTTGGGGAGGAGGCTGCTGGGAACCCAACACAGTGCAGTGCCAAATTCCATGCAATTTGGCATAGCGCCACCTACTGGGAACACAAAAAGTGGTTTATCTCGAGAACTGTTTATCCAATCAACTTCAAGCTGGTGGAGTGCACTGCTGGGATCCCAACGGAGTGCAGGACACATGCATATCAATACACAGACCTTACACACACAACACAATACGACGCCAGAGCCCCACCAAACTAGATTTGAAGGCCGCATAGCGGCCTGATATCAAGTGAAATAAAAAGGCAGACTTAACTTGAATTATAGCTGCTGCTAGGAGTAGGGTTTAATTAGTTTAACTCATTGAGTGCCATGGACGAACATGTTCGTCATTTCGTTTAGTAACGTAGAGTGCCAACGACGAACATGTTCGTCAATTGCGTTTTTTGACGGGGGGATGTCGATCTAAGCCTCTTACATCGCCTCTTACAATATGGGAGCTATTGAATGTGTCTAACCTATTTTACAGAACCCTTAGGTGGCTCTCCAGATTACAGAAAGGCCAGGAGAAAAGAGAGAAGAAGTCATGAGGAAACGGAAATCGCATCGATATGCATGAAGCATACCGTTAGCTGTGCCTGTGAACAGCAGTCATCTGCTGCCACAATTGAGCCCCATCCGTGTCCGCTGCGATAGCCCATCCATATGATTTAGTTGCCGACACGGCGACACCAGCGTCTTTCTGAAAAGTTACATTATTCTCAGCTGGGAGCTGGCGACACGCTGTAAAAAAGCGGGGGGATGCAGCGCGCTTTTCAGTGCAGATCAAACTCAGAGCAAACCGCAGCAGAGACACTCCTCCACGGAGGAGGAGGAGGAGGGGGGTGGGGCACGCAGGGCACTACAGCATACAACCATTGACAGTACACACACACCCAGGCAGCAGCAGGCTCGATGCACAGAGAGCAAACAAGCTAGAATAGGCTATCTGATGCACACCAGCAGTAAATCAAGACCAGCAAGAAGGTGTAGGGTCTGCGCACGCAGGGGCCAGCGCTGCTGGTTGCAGCTAAAAAATATTATTTGGCCAAACAAAATTCCTTTGTTTTCACTCTTTTATTGAAGGAAATTATTTTTGAGGTGTCATTATATCAGAAAATATTAGCTTCAGAGTCAATGATGTGCTTGAAATGCTTCCTTTCACAAAAGGCTGAATATCTCAGATTCTAAATTGAAATGTGTCTTTTTGCTCAAAACAACCTATCTTCTCCGGCTCATAACTAAAGAACGGAAAATGGTATCAATAAACTTTTTTTTGCAGATGATAGAAGAGAGTCTAATCGTTCTTTGTGCATGTTCGGTGTTTACATAGTAATATCACACAATATTCTGTGGGCCTCGAGAAATCACTGAAAACGCTCTGAAACTCTGGCACTGGGAGCGTCCGTTCTCCAAAAGTGGCTGGCACTCAATGAGTTAACAGTTTCTGCAGTTTTGCAGTCTTTGGACTTCATACTTGGCCATCGGTTGCAGTATACAAACGTTTCTCCTGACTTGGGCCCACATTTCGGTGAAAGTTGTAAAGCGGTAGCGCGTATGCCTGATTTGTTAGGAATTTTCAATTTTTGAAAATTTAGACTGTAGCGCCACCATCAGGACTATTAGCGCCAAATTCGCGTTGACAAAGTTTTGGCATGGGACTGGACCTTTGTCCAAAGTTTGGTTTATTTTCATGCATGGGAAGTCCAACCTCCCAGAAGAACAACAATATTGGCAAATACAAACAGTGGCCCTGGCGCTGGCCCACCCACTAATTACAGGCCTATATGTTTTTTTAAACAAGTTAAACTGGTGATGTTCATTAAGTTTCAAGAATCTGAATTCTTTCACTAAAAGAACGTCGCAACAATAACATTTAGGGATATTTGGAGTTATTCCCCCGACCAGCGAATCAGTTATGAAGCACTGCAGAGATAGCAGAGAGTTAGCAAAGTAGAGTATAAACCGAAACAGTAAAATAATGCTGATATCTGAATGTACAAACAGGGAAGTGTAGCATTTATTGGCATCTGTAACTGTGGGGGCACAGTTTCCCTAAAAATAGAAAAACTACATAATGGGGCTTTAAGGTTAGGGTAAAATATCAGGGTAAGCCAATCAGAGGCAGAGTCGGGCGGGCCATGCCTTCACCATAGTACACAAGAAATGGGATTTTCGAAATTGTTGGATTTGGCTGTCTTGTGTTTATACCACCAACAAAATGCATTAAAAAACAGTTTGTGCTTCCCAGCTCTGATCTTATTTAATATGCTCTCTCTTCAAAAGTGTTTGATTTTCATCATAATCTGGTTTTCCATAATAATAATAATAAGTTCAGTGTTTATGCCTGTGTTGCTGTCTGTTGTAGTGTAAAACGACTAAAGGGAGAGCAGGTGCTTATATGAAAGTGAGTGAGAAAAGGAGCAGATACTGAATAATGACATCACAACAGTATAATCCTAATGTTAATTTAAAATTAAATATTGTTCTAAATATGGATTAAAGTCCAAAAAACATCAAATTTTCTTCGGAGAGTCCCTTCCTTACAGCACCCCTTCCTAAAAGTACTTCCAGCGCCACTGGGGAACGGCGATTCTGAGCCTGCACTGCAGTGGTGGAATTCGCTGCAATATAATTTTTATTATATTTTCTTTGGGGGAGGGGGGGCACCAGCACAAATCTTGCCTAGGGCACCAACTTGGTCAGGCACGCCACTGGGGAGGGGGTGTGTGTGTGGGAGGGGCGTCGAGAAAAAAAAGGTGAAATTATATGTAGGCTATTATTGATAAACCAAATCCTGCCTCATCATAAAAAAAAGGAAGGGAAAGGGAATACCCATGGCATTGTGTTTCTGTAAATCATTCTTAACCTTTTTCATATTAAGGACTCCTAATTTAGTTCACATTGGGGCCATGGACCCCCAATATGATGAAATTTGGTTTCTCAGATGCAAATCAGATTTTTTTTAATGTAGCCTAGATATGATTTTGTTCAGAATTCCATATATATTAGGTTGAGAGAGACAACAGAGAATCTTGAATCCTCTCCCCTGACCCCACATTGAGAAGCACTCCACCACTGACTTGTTTGTGCAGAGAGAGAGGAGGGAGGGGGAGGGGGAGGGGGAGGGGGAGCAGCCCAGCTGCAGCTACTCTGCTCTGCTCCGGTCTCGCGCTTCCTCATTTAATGAAGAAAAAGCAGGGGCGATTTTTACATGGCGCACTGCACATTTTGACACTAATAACAAAAAACCCCCAAACGAAAAATGAAAACTGACTCGACATTGTTTTAGAGGACAATTTTGCGAACAATTTCATGTGTTCACATCGATGATTCCTCACAGTTAAAGGCAGTGGCGAAGCGAATGAAGGGAAATTACGCGATTTTCGTCAGTATAACCCAAACCAATCAAAAGGAATCATTCACCATGACGTGTACACAGGGGTTGGCTACAATTTAAGTGGCAGACCAATGGTCAAATCAAAAAATCCAGTTGGGAATCCACTCTTAAAGGCGAGGAGTGACGATTTTTTGCTGTGCCGTTTTTCTCCAGGCCGGCGGAGACGCTGAATTTGCCCCTCTAAACAGAGCTTGATTTAATTTATTATTTCGGTCTTTTTTAAAATTATTTTTTCATTTTGTAGTAGTGATGGTGCATATTTATCGATACAAGCCGTGTTTTTATTCCAACATGACCCGAAAGTATGTTTAATACTAGATTGAAATGAGCCCAGAATGCAGAAATCTCCCATAGTGATTACATTAGAGCGTGGTTAGAGCGGTGGGTTTGTCCTGCCTATGGATGCGATATCAAAACCCATCAGTTCAACTCATTGTAATCACTGACCCCCTCCCATATGTTTGCTCATCTTTGCTTCTTACTATCTTTGACCTAAGCTGTATTTTACCGTTTTTATTTGTCTATGTTTTTATATACACAACTGTGTTTTTATACGCAGTGTAAGGTCAGGTGACCTTGGTCCTGAAAGGCGCCTCCAAATAAAAAGTCTTCTTAGTTATTATTAATGAGGCTCGACACGCCCCCTGCTGCTGTGAGCCGGAAGCAGGACACTGGAGACAACTCACATTCCACAGCATGTTGACCCAACTCTAGGATTTTTCCCAAAAGCGCTTGAACAGAAAGGCAACAGAGGCACGCACGCATATGGATAACTCCCACACACACACACACTGCCAGACAAGTTCACACACACACGCACGGACGCACGCACGCACACACACACACGCACACACACACACACACACACACACGCACACACACACGCACACACACACACACACACACACACACACGCACACGCACACGCACACGCACACGCACGCGCACGCACACACACGCACACACGCGCACGCACACGCACACGCACACACGCACACACGCACACACGCACACACGCACACACGCACACACACACACACACACACACACACACACACACACACACGCGCGCGCACACACGGCCAGACAAGTTCGCACGCATGCATACACACACACACACACACACACACACACACACACACACACACACCACATACTAAGATCAGTGGGCACCTCCTTCCCTCTGAGGATGCAGAAGTGAATTGAAAAGATGTAGTTTCTCGAATGGCCACTAGGCGTCGGAGGCAGTAGGCATTCCTACAATGTTAATATGTCTTGACTTTGTAACATGATTAAACATCTTTCCAGTTAGGGGCGAAACACGGTTTTGGTCGATATTAGGGATGTTCATTTTGAAAAATTTCCAAAATCGATAATCGGTGAGAATTAACGATCAATTATCGATTATCGATTTTATTAATACTTAGAAAATTTTCAATATTTTCAATTTTTTTTTTTTTTTTTTTTTTTTTTTTTTTTTTTACAAAATGAATGCCTATGGCAGAAAATACGAAAGACAACGTGTTCTCCTCAATGAACTCTTTATTTCAATGTGTCTCCTCTCCAACACTGCTGTCCCCGGCGCATGCCGGTGTGAATTTCCCATGTTTAAAACAGTTTTGTTGGCACAAAGGCCCGTGCCCAGCCAGAAAACTAGAGACTATATGAAGCTCCACCTCACGTTAGTCGGCTGTGCAATGGAGTGGGGCGAGGAGTAACGAATTCCACCCAAACCTAGTCCAAAAAAAAAAAAAAAAAAAATTTTTTTTTTTTTTTTTTAATAATTAAAAAATCGATCCAAATGCCACAGGATCGATTCCAATCCTTAACGATCGATTATCGATTTTCGATAATTGATGAACATCCCTAGTCGATATACCGTAAATTCCGGACTATAAGCCGCGGCTTTTTTCCCGTTTTTTGGCCTTTTTTGGCCCCTGCGGCTTATATAACGGTGCGGCTTATCTATGGATTTTTTCCAAAAAAAAAAAAAAATCTCTCTTTTTTAGCACTCTTTCTAACTATAAATCCACTTCTGTTTTAATTTCCTCTCTTGCCCTCTTTTAACAACATAACATAACATAACATAACATAACACAGGTAAGCAGAAAGAAAAAGACGAAAGAAAGAAAGAAGCAATCACCGCCATGAATGAGGAAATGACTCACCTGCTGGAGGCTGGAGATACACGGCTTGGGCTAAACTTTTACTCCGTGAAACACTATCGATTAAGTCCGACATCGCTCAGAGGTTTGAGCAGCTTGAAAACAAGTTTGAAAACGTGCAGAAGTCCATCCACTCACTCACTAAAGAAAATAATGCAACCGTGAACAGAGTTTCTAATGCGGAAAAGCGCATCAGCGCACTGGAGGACAAAAACAACACAGTGAGTCCGAAAGTGGATAAAATGCAAAAACATCGAAACGCTGCACACGCAGGTTGATGACTTAATCAGCAGGAGTAAAAGAAATAACATTCGCCTGATCAATGTAAAAGAGGGAGCTGAGATTGGTGACATGGACGCTTTCGTGGCAAAATCCTGTGTTACATCCTGGACCTGAAGGAAGGCGAGAAACCACCAGAGGTGGACAGGGCACACCGGGCGCCTCGGCCACGTCCAGACCCCGGCCTGCCACCGAGGGCCATCTTCATCTGCCTACTCCGCTGGCCCGACCGTCAACTCATCCTCCAGGCTGCGGGGAAGAAGCCCCTCACCTGGGAGGGTACGCGCTTTTTCGTCCGGCAGGACCTCTCCGCGTTGGTGCAACAGAAACGCGCAACATACAACAGCATCATCGAAAAGGTTAAAGTCAATGGATATCGCTTTGGCGTACTGTACCCAGCGAGACTCGTCATAACCATTGATGGACAGCGGCGGAACAAGAGCTCAAAGTGAAACTGCCGAATATCTTTTGAGTTGGACTGGTCAATAGTACTGTGAGTAACTAAAATAAAAAAATAAAAAACGGAATTCTCTCTTCTTTAGCACTCTTTCTAACTATAAATCCACTTCTGTTTTAATTTCCTCTCTTGCCCTCTTTTCACCACACCGCGGACACTGTGTGCACTGTAAAAAAAACAAAAAATACCATTAAAACACCCGCGGCTTATAGTCCGGTGCGGCTTATATAAGAAAAAAATTGTCAACTTTGAAGGTGCGGCTTATACACCGGTGCGGCTTATAGTCCGGAATTTACGGTAGCTAATTTCACCTTTTCATAACAACTGTAATTTTTATATAACTCGCCCGTTTGGAGTAAAATAGATGATAGAAAACGGGGTGATTGACAGATCGCCTGTCCAGTGATCACACAGCTTGCCGATCACAGACCAATAGCAGGCGGAGCTGCGGCTCTGGGAAACTCCCATCTCACGTGAGGTGCGGAAGGGACTCAACCCATTCCCTCCCACTCTGCTGACGAAAAATCAAGATGGTGACGGCCAACGTTTGAACTCCGCCAGGAAAACTAAATTTAATGGGATAGATACGTCATATGATTTATGTCTATGACTAAGATACACAGAAGCTTTTGCTGGGAGAATGCATCATGTTTCCACTCACACATCTCTGAAGGCTCCTGAGTGCCAGCCAGACAACATCCAGCCAAAACCTCTGCAGGAGACAGAGGTCACGGAAGGACACAGTTATCTCAACGGCAGGCTTCCACTACGCACAGCTACTGACACACATGCATGTTGACTCACTGAGGCTGTGTGGAGCAGCTACTGACACACATGCATGTTGACTCACTAAGGCTGTGTGGAGCAGCTACTGACACACATGCATGTTGACTCACTGAGGCTGTGTGGAGCAGCTACTGACACACATGCATGTTGACTCACTAAGGCTGTGTGGAGCAGCTACTGACACACATGCATGTTGAATCACTAAGGCTGTGTGGAGCAGCTACTGACACACATGCATGTTGACTCACTGAGGCTGTGTGGAGCAGCTACTGACACACATGCATGTTGACTCACTAAGGCTGTGTGGAGCAGCTACTGACACACATGCATGTTGACTCACTGAGGCTGTGTGGAGCAGCTACTGACACACATGCATGTTGACTCACTAAGGCTGTGTGGAGCAGCTACTGACACACATGCATGTTGACTCACTAAGGCTGTGTGGAGCAGCTACTGACACACATGCATGTTGAATCACTAAGGCTGTGTGGAGCAGCTACTGACACACATGCATGTTGACTCACTGAGGCTGTGTGGAGCAGCTACTGACACACATGCATGTTGACTCACTAAGGCTGTGTGGAGCAGCTACTGACACACATGCATGTTGACTCACTAAGGCTGTGTGGAGCAGCTACTGACACACATGCATGTTGACTCACTAAGGCTGTGTGGAGCAGCTACTGACACACATGCATGTTGACTCACTGAGGCTGTGTGGAGCAGCTACTGACACACATGCATGTTGACTCACTGAGGCTGTGTGGAGCAGCTACTGACACACATGCATGTTGACTCACTAAGGCTGTGTGGAGCAGCTACTGACACACATGCATGTTGACTCACTAAGGCTGTGTGGAGCAGCTACTGACACACATGCATGTTGACTCACTAAGGCTGTGTGGAGCAGCTACTGACACACATGCATGTTGACTCACTAAGGCTGTGTGGAGCAGCTACTGACACACATGCATGTTGACTCACTAAGGCTGTGTGGAGCAGCTACTGACACACATGCATGTTGACTCACTAAGGCTGTGTGGAGCAGCTACTGACACACATGCATGTTGACTCACTAAGGCTGTGTGGAGCAGCTACTGACACACATGCATGTTGACTCACTAAGGCTGTGTGGAGCAGCTACTGACACACATGCATGTTGACTCACTAAGGCTGTGTGGAGCAGCTACTGACACACATGCATGTTGACTCACTGAGGCTGTGTGGAGCAGCTACTGACACACATGCATGTTGACTCACTGAGGCTGTGTGGAGCAGCTACTGACACACATGCATGTTGACTCACTAAGGCTGTGTGGAGCAGCTACTGACACACATGCATGTTGACTCACTAAGGCTGTGTGGAGCAGCTACTGACACACATGCATGTTGACTCACTAAGGCTGTGTGGAGCAGCTTCCTCCAAAGAGAATTCCACTCTTAAAGATATCAGAGATCAGAGATGATCAGAATAAATAAACAAAAATACTAGCCTGATATTCAGACTGAATTGTCAACTCGTAAACTCATTTCCATCGGCAAGAACAGCCAACTCCACAAGTGGGGTGGGCCTTCGAAGGTCTGGAGCCTAGGCATGGGTCGATTTCCGGTTTTACCGGTTCGGCTCGGTGTACGAGCCCAAACCGGTTTGATCGCGTGCAAACCGAAAAAAACGATCCATTCTGATTGCACTATTTTTCGTATTAGCCTTTTCTCAAGTTGCGCTAGTAGGCAAAAGTATTATTTTGTTTAGTATGTTGATGTTTGAAGAAAAGTTAAGCTGAATAGTTATGAGAAATAAAAACAGTGTACCAGCTTAGAGGTGCATTATCGCCACCAACTGCAGTCGCATTACAGTCATTTATGGGCTACACATTTTTTTTTTATTTTTTTTTTGCTAAATTCGATATACCGGTTTGATACGTTTTTTTGGGAATATCGAACCGGTTTCACATTTTTCAAACCGACCCATGCCTACTGGAGCCAGGCTATAAAACTATATCTTTCAGGGGGAAATAAGGTTGCAGTTTGGTTCTGAATGAAGACAGGTGATCTTATGTCAGGTTTGATTCCTGCGTCTCTTGTGTCCTTGAATGAAAGTCTCTTTAGTAAACAGCCATTCAATGTGTCTGATACTTGACACACACCTTTAGCTATATAGCTAATATATACCGTAAATTCCGGACTATAAGCCGCACCTTTTTTCCCGTTTTTTGGGCTTTTTTGGCCCCTGCGGCTTATATGACGGTGCGGCTTATCTATGGATTTTTTCAAAAAAAAAAAAAAAAAAAAAAAAAAAAAAAATCTCTTTTTTTTTAGCACTCTTTCTAACTATAAATCCTATATAACTATAATAAGTTTTAATTTCCTCTCTTGCCCTCTTTTCACCACACTGTATGACACTGTATGACACTGTGTGCACTGTAAAAAACAACACAGGTGGTGTTGTGTTATGTTGTTTTGTTGAAATGTTAATAAATGGGAGCTTCCTCAAACAGCCATCTCTTTCCCGACAATCCCCTCTGTGCATGAACCCTTACATATGGTAATTAAACATTAAAACACAAAAAAAAAAAAAAAAAAAAATACCATTAAAACACCCGCAGCTTATAGTCCGGTGCGGCTTATATAAGAAAAAAATAGTCAACTTTGCAGGTGCGGCTTATACACCGGTGCGGCTTATAGTCCGGAATTTACGGTATATATATTTAGCCTATACTAACTCAACAAACATTCAGCATCTGAAAAACACAAAGCCTTGTTTTAAATCACTAATATGGCCTCTTCCATCCTGCCCCCTGTTGAGTCAAAGGCTCTCTTAAGAAGTCATTAATATTTCACAAAGAGGAGAATCCTTTAATTTATTATTAATATTCAACCCAGTCTGCTGGAGCCTCCATGTGCCCCCTCACAGAAACACAAGTACTAGACCTGCTGTCCCACTCTGTTAATCAGGTACTGGCTGGGGGGTGGGGAGATCTGGAAAACCTATTTCTACGCTGGCCTCATGCTGTCTTAAGAGTGCCTGGCCCTGGGGCAAGAGAACGGAGAGAGTGAGAGGTCCCTACAAGAGAGTGAGAGAGGTCCCTACAAGAGAGTGAGAGAGGTCCTACAAGAGAGTGAGAGGTCCCTACAAGAGAGTGAGAGAGGTCCCTACAAGAGAGTGAGAGGGGTCCCTACAAGAGAGTGAGAGAGGTCCCTACAAGAGAGTGAGAGAGGTCCCTACAAGAGAGTGAGAGAGGTCCCTACAAGAGAGTGAGAGAGGTCCCTACAAGAGAGTGAGAGAGGCCCCTACAAGAGAGTGAGAGAGGTCCCTACAAGAGAGTGAGAGAGGTCCCTACAAGAGAGACAAGAGAGTGAGAGAGGTCCCTACAAGAGAGTGAGAGAGGTCCCTACAAGAGAGTGAGAGAGGTCCCTACAAGAGAGTGAGAGAGGTCCCTACAAGAGAGTGAGAGAGGTCCCTACAAGAGAGACAAGAGAGTGAGAGAGGTCCCTACAAGAGAGTGAGAGAGGTCCCTACAAGAGAGTGAGAGAGGTCCCTACAAGAGAGTGAGAGGGGTCCCTACAAGAGAGTGAGAGAGGTCCTACAAGAGAGTGAGAGAGGTCCCTACAAGAGAGAGAGAGGTCCCTACAAGAGAGTGAGAGAGGTCCCTACAAGAGAGTGAGAGAGGTCCCTACAAGAGAGTCAGTGGTCCCTACAAGAGAGTGAGAGAGGTCCTACAAGAGAGTGAGAGAGGTCCTACAAGAGAGTGAGAGAGGTCCCTACAATAGAGTGAGAGAGGTCCTACAAGAGAGTGAGAGAGGTACCTACAAGAGAGTGAGAGAGGTCCCTACAAGAGAGTGAGAGAGGTCCTACAAGAGAGTGAGGGAGGTCCTACAAGAGAGTGAGAGAGGTCCCTACAAGAGAGTGAGAGAGGTACCTACAAGAGAGTGAGAGAGGTCCTACAAGAGAGACAAGAGAGTGAGAGAGGTCCTACAAGAGAGTGAGAGAGGTCCTACAAGAGAGACAAGAGAGTGAGAGAGGTCCTACAAGAGAGTGAGAGAGGTCCTACAATAGAGTGAGAGAGGTCCTACAAGAGAGTGAGAGAGGTCCTACAAGAGAGTGAGAGAGGTCCTACAAGAGAGTGAGAGAGGTCCTACAATAGAGTGAGAGAGGTCCTACAAGAGAGTGAGGGAGGTCCTACAAGAGAGTGAGAGAGATCCTACAAGAGAGTGAGAGAGGTACCTACAAGAGAGTGAGAGAGGTCCCTACAAGAGAGTGAGAGAGGTCCTACAAGAGAGTGAGGGAGGTCCTACAAGAGAGTGAGAGAGATCCTACAAGAGAGTGAGAGAGGTCCCTACAAGAGAGTGAGAGAGGTCCTACAAGAGAGTGAGGGAGGTCCTACAAGAGAGTGAGAGAGATCCTACAAGAGAGTGAGAGAGGTCCTACAAGAGAGTGAGGGAGGTCCTACAAGAGAGTGAGAGAGATCCTACAAGAGAGTGAGAGAGGTCCTACAAGAGAGTGAGAGAGGTCCCTACAAGAGAGTGAGAGAGGTCCCTACAAGAGAGTGAGGGAGGTCCTACAAGAGAGTGAGAGAGATCCTACAAGAGAGTGAGAGAGGTCCCTACAAGAGAGTGATTTTGAACCAATACCCAGCCCTATGTGAGTTATCAAGAGTCTAGTCTGTGAGCTATGAACAAGCACTTTCTGGAGTAGCTCCACTGCGTAATGGGAGATCAATGTAAGGATTTATGCAGAAAAGACTTTGCAGACACTATGACTGTACGTTGACTTGGGGAGTCAGGTCCAACGGGTCTGTTCATTGTCATAGTGTAACCCATGAAATAAAATGTTAACATAAGTAAAAAAGCAGATTTGGATGTACAAGGTTGTATCAGGTTTATAAGACTAAAAAACAACAACATTAAATAAGGTCTCAAATTCATTGTCAATAGAGAGTTAGTTGTTTGTTTTTGAGTGTTGGAAGTTGTCCATAGTAGATACTGACTGACTGACTGACTGACTGACTGAGACTGGTGTCCAAAATCATCAGAATAATGATGCAGATTGTGTTTGAGGAAGCAGCACTTCTCCCCCTTAGAGCAGCCCAATGCTGGAACACATAGGCACCATGCATGATGGGACACACACTGCATTTCAATGAGACAGATAGGTCTTGTCCCACCAATGCTGTGCTGTGGGCTCTGCTGCTGTTTATTATGGCTTAATAGCTGAGATTTCTTCTTTGGTTTGATTCATTATATCCTATTATATTATGATGTGCTCCAACTCAAAGCCATATTAAATAAAATGCAATAATTTAGACAAGGAATCTCAAATGTCCTACTTTACCATGTGTTTTGCACAGTGCTGCCTCTATAAACTGTGGGGGCAGGTTAGAGAAGACAGAATAACGCAGCAGTCAGCGTTTTGTTCATGTCCTCTATGCGCTCTTGTGTCGCCTATTGAACAAGATGAGCAGGAATGTAACTGGAGAAATAGCAGCCAATACAAGGGACATGTTATCCAGATCAGATGAAAGTCTGGGGTCAGAGTATTGTCCTCTGTGGTCAAGATTGAATTTCACAATGTCAAATGATAAACTACTCGCATTTCCAGGCAGCTTTTTGTGGTTTGAGGGACCTTCTTTATCTCAACTGAGAAATGCTTTATATCTGCATTGCTTTTTTTTTGCAGCACTCAGCTGGGATTGACTGGATAAAATGTGCCGGTGACACTTTATATTCTAATGTCTATCAGGTGACTTTATATTCTAATGTCTATATCAGGTGACTGACTTTATATTCTAATGTCTATATCAGGTGACACTTTATATTCTAATGTCTATATCAGGTGACACTTTATTTTATATTCTAATGTATATATCAGGTGACTTTATATTCTAATGTCTATATCAGGTGACTTTATATTCTAATGTCTATCAGGTGACACTTTATATTCTAATGTCTATATCAGGTGACTTTATATTCTAATGTCTATATCAGGTGACTTTATATTCTAATGTATATCAGGTGACACTTTATATTCTAATGTATATATCAGGTGACACTTTATATTCTAATGTCTATCAGGTGACACTTTATATTCTAATGTCTATATCAGGTGACTTTATATTCTAATGTCTATATCAGGTGACTTTATATTCTAATGTCTATATCAGGTGACTTTATATTCTAATGTCTATATCAGGTGACTTTATATTCTAATGTCTATATCAGGTGACTTTATATTCTAATGTCTATATCAGGTGACTTTATATTCTAATGTCTATATCAGGTGACTTTATATTCTAATGTCTATATCAGGTGACTTTATATTCTAATGTCGATCAGGTGACTTTATATTCTAATGTCTATATCAGGTGACTTTATATTCTAATGTCTATATCAGGTGACTTTATATTCTAATGTCTATATCAGGTGACTTTATATTCTAATGTCTATCAGGTGACTTTATATTCTAATGTCTATCAGGTGACTTTATATTCTAATGTCTATATCAGGTGACTTTATATTCTAATGTCTATATCAGGTGACTTTATATTCTAATGTCTATATCAGGTGACTTGATATTCTAATGTCTATATCAGGTGACTTGATATTCTAATGTCTATATCAGGTGACTTGATATTCTAATGTCTATCAGGTGACTTGATATTCTAATGTCTATATCAGGTGACTTTATATTCTAATGTCTATATCAGGTGACACTTTATATTCTAATGTCTATATCAGGTGACTTTATATTCTAATGTCTATATCAGGTGACTTTATATTCTAATGTCGATCAGGTGACTTTATATTCTAATGTCTATATCAGGTGACTTTATATTCTAATGTCTATATCAGGTGACTTTATATTCTAATGTCTATATCAGGTGACTTTATATTCTAATGTCTATCAGGTGACTTTATATTCTAATGTCTATATCAGGTGACTTTATATTCTAATGTCTAGCAGGTGACTTTATATTCTAATGTCTATATCAGGTGACTTTATATTCTAATGTCTATATCAGGTGACTTTATATTCTAATGTCTATCAGGTGACTCAGTGACACAGTGCTGTGCTGTGTATGAGGTGTGGTACTGTATTATATACTGACACAGTGCTGTGCTGTGTTTGGAAGGTGTTTGTGTCCTTGAGTAACGGTCCTGAAAGGTGTGATGGAGTCAACCGTTTCTGTGCTGTTTTGTAACTATTAAAGGTGTGATTGCGTACGTGTGTGTGTGTGTGTGTGTGTGTGTGTGTGTGTCTGTGTGTGTCCACAGTGGGGCTTGGTCATGTGATGAGCTGCTCATCTCTCCCTACAGCGCCCAGATGGCCTGTGATTATACATGGCTCAATAGAGATTACTGTGGAGTAGAGAGAGAGAGAGAGAGAGAGAGAGAGAGAGAGAGAGAGAGAGAGAGAGAGAGAGAGAGAGAGAGAGAGAGAGAGAGAGAGAGTGTGTGTGTGTGTGTGTGTGTGTGTGTGTGTGTGTGTGTGTGTGTGTGTGTGTGTGTGCGTGCGAATAGGAATAATAATATAGTTTGAATGAGGAAGAAACTGGAGTAAAACTGATAAGAATATGTGGTATGTGTAGAAGAGGGGGGGCAGAGATATGGAGAGTGATACATTATGCAGTATGGCTACAGACAGCTACTAGATTTACCCAGTGCAGCACCAACAGCAGGCAACACCACCCCCCACACACCCACACACACACACACACACACACACCCACACCCACACCCACACACACACACACACACACACACACACACACACACACACACACACACACACACACACACACACACACACACTCATGTATTTACACATATGCATGAGTTCAAAGCGAGGGGGCAGAAAGAGGAAGGACACATCACAGCATCCTCCACCTCACACCTCTCTCTGCTAGGGCTGGGACGGATCAGAAAACCCACGGATCGGATCGCGTGACGGATTTTTAGCCACGGATCACGGATTTTTCGGATCAGCAAAAAATAAATAAATAGGCTATATCAGATTTTTTCTCTCAAAATTAGATTTTCGATTTGAATTTTTAATACTATTATACTTCTCTAACCATTTGTTGCCCTGCACAGCTCAAAAAATATTTTTTTCTCATGACACAATTTATGCTTTTACTCTGAAGGCAAAACAACCCAACTTCCTGTTTTAGGTGGCACTGCGCCTAACTTCCTGCCTGTTGCTTGCTAACGTAGTCACATGACACGGGTACAGACCAGACCGGGTGAGTCTGGAAACATAACGTTGATGCTACGTTATGCTACTCGGTGGCCCCACGTGTTGTTTTGTTGTTATGCGTCCAAGGCAACATTTCACCGTCCGGTGATAATGTGTTCGTGAAACGTGTGCGCGTGTGTGTGTGTGTGTGTGTGTGCGTGTTGTGGCTCGTGCTATCTTGTGCAGCGCGCAACATGCTGCTCGCATTCCTGTGCTTTTTCAGAGGTGTTGAAATAAGTTTGCTGTCTTTAGTAGCCACTAGCCACAGCCTTCAGAGAGACTTTACAGCGAAGGGATGAGGAAGCTCACTTGTGCTTGCCATGATGATGCCTGTCTGTGTCTGGCTGCGCTGCAGGCGTTCTCATACACTAACGTTAAACGTTAAATGAAACGAAGGGGGGGGGGGGGGGGGACCAAGACGTTCCGAACCGTGTGCCGAACCGTGGGGGCTGATCCGTACGGGTCACGGATTATCCGTGATCCGTCCCAGCCCTACTCTCTGCACAGAGACTCCTCCTCCTCACCTCTCTGCACAGAGACTCCTCCTCCTCACCTCTCTGCACAGAGGCTCCTCCTCCTCCGACCTCTCTCTGCACAGAGACTCCTCCTCCTCACCTTTCTGCACAGAGACTCCTCCTCCTCACACCTCTCTCTGCACAGAGACTCCTCCTCCTCCGACCTCTCTCTGCACAGAGACTCCTCCTCCTCCTCTCTCTGCACAGGGACTCCTCCTCCTCACACCTCTCTCTGCAGAGACTCCTCCTCCTCACACCTCTCTCTGCACAGAGACTCCTCCTCCTCACACCTCTCTCTGCACAGAGACTCCTCCTCCTCACACCTCTCTCTGCACAGAGACCCCTCCTCCTCACACCTCTCTCTGCAGAGACTCCTCCTCCTCACACCTCTCTCTGCACAGAGACTCCTCCTCCTCACACCTCTCTGCACAGAGACAAAACCATTCGACTGCATATGATTTCCAGCGTTTTGTATCATTTGTAGTGGAGGTTGGACTCAGAACACCTGCAGATCAGTATGGACTCTGGACTCAGAACACCTGCAGATCAGTATGGGCTCTGGACTCAGAAGAACACCTGCAGATCAGTATGGACTCTGGACTCAGAACCCTGCAGATCAGTATGGGCTCTGGACTCAGAACACCTGCAGATCAGTATGGACTCTGGACTCAGAACACCTGCAGATCAGTATGGGCTCTGGACTCAGAACACCAGCAGATCAGTATGGACTCTGGACTCAGAACACCTGCAGATCAGTATGGGCTCTGGACTCAGAACACCAGCAGATCAGTATGGACTCTGGACTCAGAACACCTGCAGATCAGTATGGGCTCTGGACTCAGAACACCTGCAGATCAGTATGGGCTCTGGACTCAGAAGAACACCTGCACATCAGTATGGGCTCTGGACTCAGAAGAACACCTGCAGATCAGTATGGACTCTGGACTCAGAAGAACACCTGCAGATCAGTATGGACTCTGGACTCAGAAGAACACCTGCAGATCAGTATGGGCTCTGGACTCAGAAGAACACCTGCAGATCAGTATGGACTCTGGACTCAGAAGAACACCTGCAGATCAGTATGGACTCTGGACTCAGAACACCTGCAGATCAGTATGGACTCTGGACTCAGAAGAACACCTGCAGATCAGTATGGACTCTGGACTCAGAAGAACACCTGCAGATCAGTATGGGCTCTGGACTCAGAAGAACACCTGCAGATCAGTATGGACTCTGGACTCAGAACACCTGCAGATCAGTATGGACTCTGGACTCAGAAGAACACCTGCAGATCAGTATGGACTCTGGACTCAGAACACCTGCAGATGGGCTCAGGGTTCATGTGTTGCATCATATTTAGCGGGGAAAGGCACGCAGAGAGCAGCAGGTGATGGATGGCGAAGGTCTCTGTGTGCGTGTGCATCAATGTGTGTGTGTGTGTGTGTGTGTGTGTGTGTGTGTGTGTGTGTGTGTGTGTGTGTGTGTCTAATGGGACTGTCTCTAGCCAGGAATACACACGAGGGCATTTGTCACCGGCTGCTAGCTGACATGATGGATCAGGCACTGCACCCAATAGAGCTTCACCAAACCCAAACATGTGCTGTACATTGAAACCCAAACATGTGCTGTACATTGAAACCCAAACATGTGCTGTACATTGAAACCCAAACATGTGCTGTACATTGAAACCCCTGACATGTGCTGTACATTGGGGGGTTCTTCTGGAGGGGAAAAAGTGAAAGAATCTCTTACCCTGGACTGTGGTATCAATATCTATCTATACTATAATGACGATACCGTCTGTCTCTCTCTCTGTCTCTCTGTCCTTCGCGTATCTCCAGAACCGTTGGTGGGATCGACTTGAAACTCGGGGGGTGCGCTGATGGCGACCCGACGGAGTGCAGTGCCCTGTTTCCGTGCGATTCGGACGCGAAACACGTTCGATATTTGAATATTTGTCTTCAGTTCTGCTCCTTCGATCCCTAAGCCCCAGCTTTAATTAGGGCCGTTGACACCTACTGAGAGAGTAAACAGAGGAACGACCCTGTGTTTAGGGGGGGCAGCATCCCTCCTCAGGTTCCAATTAAGAGCAGAGGGTGAAGAAATCTCCTCCTATGTATGTGCCTGTCCAAATATGCATTTACAAGTCTGTCATGAATAAAATCAAGGGGAAATAATCAGTAGAGCTCAGTTTTTTATGTGGCTATAATGGTAGGCTATGAGTCACACATTCAGAAATAATATCCTCTAGGGCAGGGATACTCAACTTGCTTTGCCCGGGGGCCACTTTCATGAAATGATAGGAGGCCAGGGGCCAGCTAATAAACACAAACAATATACATTTTTCTGTAGCGGATTGTAGTTTTTTGGGGTGTCAGCCAGAGTTTAGTCTGACAATGTTGTGCACACCGGAGAGTTAGTTAGGTTAAGTTAGTTAGGTTAAGTTAGTTAGTATTTGACAATTTAACTGGAGCTCAGCCAAACTTTATTTCACATTAGTTATTATTGTGAATTAGATTCTAATTCACAATGAAAACTAACGTGAAATTATTAGGAAATGGTCGGGGGGCCACTCTGCACCCTGTCATCTGGCCTCCTGGCCGCAAGTGGAGTATCACTGCTCTAGGGCTACGCCACTTCCGGGAACCCCCATCCTGTGTAAGTAGGGTTGGGAGTGTGCCCTATTGTGCAGTGCAGTGCCCTGTTTTCCTGCAATTCGGCATAGCGCCACCTACTGGCAACATAAAAAATGCTGTTTATCTCAAGAACCGTTCGTCCGATCGACTTCAACTTTGGGGAGTGCGCTTAGAGGGACTCAAGGGAGTGCAGGGAGCTGAATTCCATGCAATTTGGCATTGCGCCACCTACTGGCAACACAAAAAGCGCTTTATCTCCATAGCCATTCATTTGATCGACTTCAAACTTCAAACTCTGGGAGTGCGCTTAGGGGTGTGCTGCTGGGAACCTGACATAGAACAGTGCAGAATGTTGTGCAATTCGGCACAGCGCCACCTACTGGCAACACAAAAAGTGGTTTATCTTGAGAACCGTTCGTCCGATCGACTTCAACTTTGGGGAGTGCAGTGCAATTTGGACTTAATCCAGGACTGTTTGTATGTATTTTCTTTGCATATCTCGAGAACCGTTTGTTGGATCGACTTCAAACTTGCGCTTAGGGGGACCTGACAGAGTGCAGTGTGTGTGCGGGGGGAGCGCCCACGGGGTGGTGCATGGGGGAACGGGCACTGCACTAGTTAATTAAATTAAGTGAAGGCCCACAAAACAGAACTCATCTCATTTATATAAAGACTACACATTTATGCAGTATTCCAAGTATACTATCAATAGTTTTTATACTACAGTTCCCTCTCCTCCATAACTGACAGGGCCTGTTGCAAAGACAATTACAACAACGAGGCATCTCGCGCGCTATAGTGCTCGATTCCTAGGCTCGCCCTGCAGCTCGCCAAGCTGGCCCTGCAGCTCGCATACGCAGCTCACCCGCTGCGTGGCCTCGCCCGCAGCTCGGCTGCTGCGTGGCCTCGCCTGCGCTAATAGCATGCGCAGCACACAATTGCCCAACTCTGATGACACTCACTGATGACATCACAATTTGTCAGTGCCTATGACATCATCAGTGATGTCATAAGATGATTTTGCTCTTATGACGCCACTATGACACCATCAGTGGGATAAAAATTAAAACAGACAGAGATTGCCCATTTGCCCCTTTTATATATATTATAGATGGACAATAAGAGAGGGAAGTGAATTAGTCACAGAAAGTGAAACCATGAGTAGCACTTCGCTCATGTTTCTGCGGCGCAGCAAAGACGCAATCGTTCATTCAGTGTCATTTAGAAAAGCAGGCCCACA
>NC_139629.1:51825518-51828018 GCF_964638095.1 Poromitra crassiceps | reverse complement strand
TAAACTTTTTTTTGCTGATGATACAATAGAGTCTCCTTGTTCTTTTTGCGTGTTCGGTGTTTACATAGTAATATCACACAATATTCTGTGGGCCTCGAGAAATCACTGAAAACGCTCTGAAAACTCTGGCACTGGGAGCGTCCGTTCTCCAAAAGTGGCTGGCACTCAATGAGTTAATAGGGCTGGAACGGTTCACAAAACCCAAATCCTCCAAGTTATCCCACCTTTCAAAATGATGCGCCATCCCGAGTTGCCAACCGCTATTTTACGGAGGACTTTACACCTACTCAGGGATAGGTCAGGTGTAAAATTCAAGTTGTAACTTATGGCCTACGTTGGAACTATTTCAGTTGGTGCAACCGATAAAATGTTATTAATGCATAAACTCAGACAGTGAGACGTCAAACTAGGCTAATGTTTGAACTTACGCACACCTGGTGCAAGCCAGCGTAGGGCCTTTAGCTGTGAAGCTAAGCTGCTAGATCCTATTGTTGCCATGAAAGCTGTTGTCCATCCAGTAGTGTCTGAAACACAAAGGTCACCTCCACAACATATCAACACAGGTGCTTCCTGGTTCGCTGTAGCACCGTCCGCTGGTCTATCCCCCTGCCTGTCTTCCTCCCTCCTCCTCTACTCCCTCCCTCCCTCCCCCACCCCTCTCTCTCTCTCTCGCTCCCTCCTCCTCCTCTCCTCTCTCCCCCTCCCTCCCCTCCTCCTCCTCTCCTCCCTCCCTCCCTCCCCCACCCCTCTCTCTCTCACGCTCCCTCCTCCTCCTCTCCTCTCTCCCCCACCCCTCTCTCTCTCCCTCCCTCCTCCTCTCCTCGCTTGCTCCTCCTCCATTCCAGATCCCCTGCCTCACCCCAGTGTGTGCAGGAAGCCCCTGCTCTTCTGATGATCAGAGAGGAAAAACACAAAGCCTTCAGTGTGCTAGAAAGGAGCTTGACTCGTAAAATCACACACACAAACGCATACACACACACAAACGCACACACACACACACACAAACGCACACACACACACACACACACACACACACACACACACACACACACACACACAGCGAGCGAAATAGAATGGAACATGCTTTTACTATTAAGGATTTTTTTTTCTTTCCATATGACTTTCCCAGGAAAATCCCCCTCATCAGGGGTAGGTCCACTCCAGACAGACAGCAGACTGGAGAAGAGACAGACACACACAGACGGACATGGACAGAGGAGAGGACAGAGGACCATGGAGACACTGACCTCTTCCTTCCCATCTCACCACTGAGACACAGATGGAGATGTCAGGGTGTGAAAGGTTACTGGACCAGGCTCATGTTCATAAGATTCCAGGGATGATTCTAGTTTGAGTTTGAGTAGATTTAGTTTTTTCCCTCAATAGAGTACCGCAGGAATGAGTCGGAAGTCGCAAATGGCCGCCATGTTGGTTCGTAAGGGGAAAAGCCTATGGGCTTTCAGAATGGGGATCTGCATGAAATAAAGTCTGTGGTTAACACAAGCTTATGAGAGTGGAAATTTGTGTTCAGCAGGATAATCTTCACAAACCAAGAACACGTTTATGACTTTTGAAGCATTTTCTGTAACATCACGTTTAAGAAAAATGCATTTACGCTTCAAAAGTCATAAAAGTGTTTCTCGTTTGTGAAGATGATCCTGCTGAACACAAATGTCCACTCCCATAAGCTGGTGTGAACCACAGACCTTCATGCATTTCACTGAAATCCACATAGCCTTTTCACCTTATGAACCAACATGGCGGCGATTTCTGGGTAAGCCTACAAAAGTACGTCCTCCCTGCGGGACTCTATAATGAAAGGAGGGAGCTTGTGAAGTACGAGACACAACAGATTAGCATGGGGCTTAAATACAACAGGATCTGTGGAGACCAGGACTAGACTGCCAGATGAACTTAGTGAACATTTCACATGTCAGACCTTTATTGGGTGACACAGCGAGTCGGGTCATTCTGTCCATTTCTGGAAGGCCTCAACAGTTGGTACCATTTAGGAAAACTAGGTCACTTCCGCCTTCTGTGTGTGCATGCGCTCGTGTGTGTGTGTGTGTGTGTGTGTGTGTGCGCGTGTGTGTGCGCTCGTGTGTGTGTGTGTGTGTGTGTGTGTATGCGCTCGTGTGTGTGTGTGTGTGTGTGTGTGTGTGTGTGTATGCGCTCGTGTGTGTATGCGTTCATGTGTGTGTGTGTGTGTGTGTGTGTGTGTGTGTGTGTGTGTGTGTGTGTGTGTGTGTATGCGCTCGTGTGTGTGTGTGTGTGTGTGTGTGTGTCTGCCAGACCCTACTATAAGCCATGAGACCTCCAGTATAAACATATTGTTCAGGCAGGACTGCTCGTCTGAACAGAAACGTCCTAATAGCAAACAGTTACTTGACACAGCACTAGCGCTATCTTTGCATCGCACTCTTCTTCCTCTCTAATCAGATTTTCTGGACTCTAGGGTGACAATGGTGGATCGATGCAGATCCACTGTCATTCATATTTG
>NC_139629.1:51796458-51825318 GCF_964638095.1 Poromitra crassiceps | reverse complement strand
CCGGAAAAAGAAAGTCAGCCGAGAGGACGGTAGATCGATTCCTCCCCTGAGTCCCACAACAAACACTCTCTCTCTCTCTCCCTCTCTCTCTCTCTCTCTCTCTCTCCGCCCCCTCTCTCTCTCCCTCTCTCTCTCTCTCTCTCTCCGCCCCCTCTCTCTCTCTCTCTCTCTCTCTCTCTCTCTCTCTCTCTCTCTCTCTCCCTCTCTCTCTCTCTCTCTCCCTCTCTCTCTCTCTCTCCCTCTCCCTCTCTCTCCCTCTCTCTCTCTCTGCATATCACCTGCAGCCTCTGATATCGTCCCATCAGCACTTCATCTCTCTCTATCACTCTCTCTCTCCCCTCCCCCTTCTTTGTCTAAAAACTGCCGCTTATTCTCATTTCCCAAAGTCTATGGCCTTAAATGTCTATGGCCTTAAATGTCTATGGCCTTAAATGTCTATTGCCTTAAATGTCTATGGCCTTAAATGTCTATGGCCTTAAATGTCTATGGCCTTAAATGTCTATGGCCTTAAATGTCTATGGCCTTAAATGTCTATGGCCTTAAATGTCTATTGCCTTAAATGTCTATGGCCTTAAATGTCTATGGCCTTAAATGTCTATGGCCTTAAATGTCTATGGCCTTAAATGTCTATGGCCTTAAATGTCTATGGCCTTAAATGTCTATTGCCTTAAATGTCTATGGCCTTAAATGTCTATTGCCTTAAATGTCTATGGCCTTAAATGTCTATGGCCTTAAATGTCTATGGCCTTAAATGTCTATGGCCTTAGGCCTTAGGCCGATGCAAAGATTAGCAGATAGTTTTTCCCTGCAGAGTTTAGGTTCTCACAGTAACTCACTGTGGTTAGTTGATGGGAACATTGTTAAGGGCCAATTGCCCCAGATCTGTCCTCTAAGGAAGGGCTGCTAAATACAAGACATCAGACACACACAGCCGCCATTTCTCCACACGGTGGACAATGAACTGTCCTACAGTGTGTGTGTGTGTGTGTGTGTGTGTGTGTGTGTGTGTGTGTGTGTGTGTGTGTGTGTGTGTGTGTGTGTGAGTGTGTGAGTGAGTGAGTGAGTGAGTGAGTGAGTGAGTGAGTGAGTGAGAGATGAACTGTCCTACAGTAGCTTTCTTTGTTAGTGTCATAGAAATGCAAATAACATAATTTCCCATTCATCTCATAATCAAGAATATGGTGTCTCTCTCTCACGCACGCACACACACACACACACACACACAGTTCTCAAGGTGGGGTCTGGGGGCCACCAGGCCAGGGGTCCTTGAGGTAGTTCCAGGGGGTCTCCAGCAAAATGATGAATAATCTTCACCATTATTTAATTTATTTATTTAATTAGAGAATGTTCTCATACTGTCAGTCGGGCTGTGAATCTTCACTGGCCTCACGATTCCATTACGATTCAGAGGGCTACGATTTGATTATAAAACGATTATCGATGCATCTCGATGCATCTTAAATCGATGCCTCCCCTTTTTTCCCCCAATACATGATTTATTCTTTCTCACTTTCTTTTTTCTCACTGTGTGGCTACTTTTAAAATAAAGTGCATTTGAAATTGCACTGTATTATGATCCATAATTAAAATTAACAAATGCATTTACTTCCATTATCTTGTATTAATACAAATGCTGCCCTCTGTTACAAGAGTTAGCCACCAGGTGGCAGTCAGGGTTCCAAGAATGCAGGAAAGCCACAGTAGCCGTTTTCACACACAGATCGTGCAAAATTGCAGTTCAGAAGGCCCGCAAAACCGGCAGCCTCGCCACAGAAATTGCTTTCACACACAGCCAGGGCCCGAAATCAGAGCCCGCCACCCGCCAATGACGGGCAGATTTTAGGTTTGGCGAGTGACTCGAGAGGTCTGTCCGCCACGTGGCGGGTCCCAAAATAGTCGTCATGTAATATTACAACTGTGTGTAGCCGGCCAACATACATCGGGCGAATCAATCAATGAATCAATCGCTCGCATTTGTTGCCGAGCTCGTATGATGAGGAGATTAATCAAAATACTTACCACCAATAAAGCCGAAGGGGAGCCGAGAACGAGTGCAGGAGAGCTAACGCAGGTGCCAGGTGTGAGTGGGAGAGAAAGGTGCGTAGCCCAAGTTGTGTGCTGTCTGCACTGAGACTGTCGCAGTTATTACTTTTAGCTGCGTTGTTTTTTTTTTACAATTTAAGCTCAAGATTGACTTGACATGTATTGATAAGATTGACTTGACATGTATTGATTAATCAATCATCAATCAATATATTAAAATAATTTGCTTCAAATTTTACTCTGGCCTCTTATTTAAGTGTGTATTCTTCAACGTAATACCTTATCTACTTGAAATGTACTGAAAAAAATTGATATATGTGGATATATGTGACACAAAAATGTGTTTTTTTGGGCCGGTAAGAAATATGCTTGGCGGGTAGATTTTTTCCATCTACCCGCCACTGGCCAGTGGGTCAAAAAGTTAATTTCGGGCCCTACACACAGCCAAGCAGCACCGCCACATTCCCGTCCTGGAGTGTGCTTTCAGGCGACAACCACCGCTCCCGGATTGAAAGGCGAGCAGAGGTATTTCTACCCAACTCCTCCTAGCCCAAATTAATATTTTCATAGGTTAGTGTAGCCTAGGCTACTGTATGATGAACGAATTCATTCAACAACCAAACATTGCCGATGTACGCCAGCCAACGACGTGCAGCTGCGGTCGTTAAGGATCAAACTGATAAAACACAAAAGTGTTGTCCACATGCAGCATGGTAACAAGGCTTTCAATATTCATCTGATCGACTTTATGGATCACAGATGCACCATCATGTAGCCTAATAGGTACAAAGCTAATTCTTATATTTTGGTTCCAGTTTTTTGTAAAGCAAATTATTCCCATGAAGTAGCCTAATTAGCGTCCGTTCTGAAAGACGACACCCGCATATCAAACAGCTGCAGTCTGCATAACGTTCGTCGGGGGAATAGTATAGGCTATAAATGCACATGACTACTATAACGTTAGTAGTTTTTGTAAGGGAATGCACAACTGGCTAGCTAGACAGATTGCAGTTCTGGTGGAGCTGGTTTCCAGAGGGAATATCCTCAGACCAACTCGCCACAGACAGCTATAGTCCTCTGAAGCGTATTATTATATCCGTTAATTTTACCTACTAATGTCAACATCGTTTGAGCATAAAGCCTAACCTACTTACAGGCACGGAGCATTCCTCCTGGCGCATGATTGTATAGGCTACTTTTTTTACTTTGTCTTTCTTGCTGCATGAGGTTCAAGATTCAAGATTCAAGATTCAAGATTTTTATTGTCACTCCATGGTACAAGTATCACGTGTGAAATTCTTGTGCTGTGGACTCCGTTTACGACATAGTACAAATAGGCAACAAGCAATGAGCAATAGGCAATAAGAAATAGGCATCAATAAGCAATACTAAGCAGCAATAGGCAATGCGGCAGAATAGCGATAAGACAAGTCAGTGGCATATTCATTGCACATAGGTGCACGTCATGTGCATACGTTAGACGTGTTCGGACATTTTAATTCGACGTATTTGACATACATTACAGTGCAAGTAGCATGTACCTTATTAAACATACAATTAAACATTAGGCATTGTGCATACGTTAGACGTGTTCAGACATTTTAAATTCGACGTAGTTGAAGGTGATTTCCAGGTAATATTTTTTATGAATGAGCTGACCATTCGCACTGTTCCGGGTTGCCGCTCCTACGCTTTCAAGTGGAGGCGGGTTACCTGGTAACCCGGCCGGGTTACCTGGTAACCCGGCGCTGTGACTAGGTCGGCTGGCGGGACAAAAGGCGTACAACAATTACCCACCAACACGCGTTCACAACTTTCACATCGGAGGCGCGGATCCTATTTTCCGTGCATTTTGCGGCTTTCAAGGCCGGTGTGAAAGCGGCTAGTAAAAGCAGAGAGTGCAGAAGAAGAAGCACAAGCTTCACTGACGTTAAGTTGCAATAAAGAATGAGTCAAAACATATCACCTGACTGAGCATCCATCATATAAACATGGTGCCAGAAGCAGAACCTTGATGATGTGACAGTTAGGGATGGGTATCGTTCAAAATTTTTCGATATCGATACCGTTTCGATACTTTGATTTCGATACCGGTTCCTGAACGATACTTTTTTCGATACCAATTTTTAGAAAAATCAATTTTAACAAAAATAAAACTGCATTACACATTGACAATTATGATACAAATCTGTAGTTTTTTTTTTCAAGTTTTACAGCAGAAAAAAAACCTACTGTATTTAACATAACTTTAAGTTGTCTAAACTTATTACTGTCCCCACAAAAAAAATTGGAGTACTACAAAGGAAATAAATGTAAAACAAATAAATCAGTGCAATAGTTTTCAGTGCAAAACGGAGAGTTGCAAATGAGTGTTTAATATTAACTGATGCAACAGAACGCTATTCTTGTCCAAACTGATGAGATGGCTCCACTTCATGCATGGAAGACAATAGTTGAGCATTGACTAGCCTATCAATAATGGCACAAAGTGAATCCCATTTATATTCAACAAACTATCATGACATAAGCGTTTGTTAACGATTTGCTAAAAATACATAATGGGCGATAACTGCCCGCTTGCATATAACGTTAACACTAATTAATTGAACATCTAACGCTAGCGTTGCAGATCAGTGTTTAATGCTCACTGCTGCAACAGAACGTCATTCTTGTCAAAACTGATCTGATGAGACAGCTCCACTTCATGCATGGAAGACAATAGTTGAGCATTGACTAGCCTATCAATATAGCCTTATTAAATGGCACAAAGTGAATCGCATTTACATTCAACAAACTATCATGACATCAGCGTTTGTTAACGAGTTGCTAAAAATACACAATGCCCGCTTGCGCATAACGTTACCGCGCCAATTAATTAAACGATCTAATGCTAGCTACAACTCACAGCCAGACTGTCAGACTGAGGGATCTGATAACCGCTAACATCAACAACAAACTTGCGGTAAGCTGACCCACCTCTCGATTATTTCTCGTCTGTGGAAACCAGTCCCAGCTCCACTTGTCTCCGCACCGCACGCTGCCTGCCTCAACAAACACACACCGGCTAAAGTGGGTGTAACTTTCCCTGCATGCTTCTACATGACAGCCAATCACCAGCCGTATTAGAGCGTGGTGTGCAAGCATGTCGCATGCTTATAGGCTCAATGACGCTGTTTTGTTTTGGTATCGAAAATTGGTATCGATTGACAAGGGAGGCTTCGATACCCCTTAGTATCGATGTTTTCATTTCGGTGCCAAGTAAGTATCGAAACTCGATACCAATCCCTAGTGACAGTACACAAAATAACAGGCTGGACACCATTGATTCCACTGGAGCGTTCAACACTTGATAAGCAAAAGTGCTAAAGCTAGCTGCTAGCCGATGAACGGCTTGACACTACTCTGTCTGCAGTCTCTCTCGTAGCCCTGCAGGCAGGGTGGACGTAACCATCTGTAAGCGTAACTCGTAGAGACACGGGGGTGGCGGCGTTAGATTCGGGGTGAAAAAATACTATAGTTCTTTATAGGCATCGCGATCTGACCTTCCCTTTCCCAGAAAATGTAACTAATGTAATAATCGATTTTTGACATTTGTGAATTGTCTACGTGCGCATCGCGATGCATCTTATAATCGATTATTTTTGACACCCCTAACTGTCATCTCTCTCTACCTACAATACAGATAGTCTGTGGGTCTGGGGCTACAATCTAATGGCTCATTTCCACCACATTTTACTGCCCTGCACAGCTCGTCACCATTCGGCTCTAATCGTTTCGGCCCGATGGACGTTTTGCTTCCACCGCGGATCATCTGCCTTCACCCACCCCTGCCCACAGCTGGTCATCATAGCGACCGCATATCTGTCCTTCGCTTATAGCCGAAGTAGGCTATAACATAACGTTACAATTAAATCCATCCACAGAACTTTTAAAATGTTTATGAAATAATGGTGCCTCTAAATGACCTACAGTGTGGGCAAATGTGACAATCGGCCAGGAGAATGGATATCACTTTGTAGTTAGTCAAACTCACAGGCATGCGCCGCATGCGCTGTGCGGGGACGGGAGAGGCGCAACAGAGTGAAGCCTGCACCCCGCGGCCTCTCACCAGGCAAGACCACGGCTTCACCAAACACCCGCTGCGGCCTAGCGGAGCGCTGCAGCCTGCACTCAGCTACAGAGCTCCCTGAGCAGTGGAATTTTTTCTCTCTCAGACAATTGAACACCCGCCACGATTTTATTTCACCGGAGGCGAAGGCAGCAACACAAAAGACTGATGGAAATATACATAACAGAAGAGAAGGTAAGCCCACTAAACTGGTATGCAGCATTGCATTGACAGTCAGTAGACAGAGTAAACACGATTCTGCCTGACCAATCAGTCGTCAACAATGTTTTCACGTCACCGTATGAACCCGGGTTCACAGAATAGAACCACGATGAGGCAGGTACTAAAAGTAGCACGACTCGACCCCAATACAACCCGGGCTGGGATAGTTTTTAGTGGTGGAATGAGACCATTTATCGAGTCGAGCGGAGCGGGATCGCGCTACTACCTGCGGTGGAAATGGGCCATAACTGTCATCTCTCTCTACCTACAATACAGATAGTCTGTGGGTCTGGGGCTAGAATCTGGACTCAATTAGTGGTCCTTGATTTGATATGAAGAAGTTTGAGAGAAACATGCACCACACCAAGTAGTCCTCGTGCTGTACCGTCCTGCCAGGCAGACACAGACCAACCCCACACACACACACACACACACACACACACACACACACACACACACACACACACTTTCTGCTCATCTCTAATCTAATCTGACTGCATCACACACTCCTCCATGCAAACCACCACATTCCACACAAACTGTACACACACACACACACACACACACACACACACACACACACACCCATACAGACAGTGTCTCACACACACACACACACACACACACACACACACAGTGGGGTATGATGAATGACTCCAGTGGTTACTGTATTGACTTCCAGTCATACAATAGGGCGGCTGGTTGGGGGTGTGTGTGTGTGGGGTGTGTGTGTGTGTGTGTGTGTGTGTGTGTGTGTGTGTGTGTGTGTGTGTGTCTGTGTGTGTGTGTGTGTGTGTGTGTGTGTGTGTGGGGGGGTGGGGTCAGTTTGGGGCGATGCTGAGGTCAGAAGCTCCAGCTTCTTTTGGGGTTTGGCACGACGTTACTCCATTCTGCCATGTCAGCTCAGCTGCTGCTCCTGTGTGTGTGTGTGTGTGTGTGTGTGTGTGTGTGTGTGTGTGTGTGTGTGTGTGTGTGTGTGTGTGTGTGTGTGTGTGTGTGTGTGTGTGTGTGTGTGTGTGCGTGCGTGCGTGCGTGTGTGTGTAGCCTAACGAGCAAAACAACTCTTGTGTAGTTACGTTGTTGTGGAGTTGATAGAGGCCCGGGCCGGTGACAGCTGGCTAAAGCATTTTGGAATTCAAATCCTGGCCGCTATAAGTATAACAGACATAACCGTTTGGAAAGAAAGCACTGTGGAAACTAGCCAAGAGTTCCCTCTATCAGACACACAGACAGACAGACAGAGGACAGACACACAGAGGACAGACAGACAGAGGACAGAGGAGTGTAGGTTATTATCGGAGCGTTGCACTCACCAGTAGCTGAAAGCTCCTGCATCTTTGCACAAAGTTGTCCTCCAGTCTTCCTCTGCTGCTCGCGCGACCCGTCCTTTTTTTCCGCTGCAGTTGGAAACAGAAACAGCGGCTCCGCCGGCGAAAGACGCAAGAAAGTGTGGAGTAGCTGTGTGTTGTCTCGTGTTCACAGCCTGTTAGCTTCTCCCGTTCGCACTCAAATCACTGCCGACACGTCGTGGCTCCGTCGCGGACGCAAGAGAGTAGTCCTCCATGTAGCCTAGTCCTTCTTTCTCCTCCTCCTCCCTCTCCTCTGTGCCTCCTCGCGCTGCCTGCCTGCCTGGAAAAAAGAAATGCGCGCTCCCTGTGCGCGCACACGCTGCCTCATTCATTCTGTGTGATGCTGGATGATTGGATGGAATAATAATAACAATGAATGAAATAAGTAATTGAATGTCACCCTGCAAGATATATAAGTAATTGAATAAGTAATTGAATGGCACCCTGCAAGATAGCGCTCAACTTCAGAAGCTTCTGGCCAGGCAGGATTTAGCTCCCTTTTTCTCCAGCTTTGTTTATCTCAATTTCCTCTCAGGGCTCAATCAAGTTATTCTGATTTGGATTCTGATCTATAGCAGTGTTTGTTTCTCATAGTGGGGTCCCCACCAAAAAAGGCAATACATTAATTTATTTAACTATAATTCCATCCCACAATGACATAATCCATAATGTATGACTAATGACATAATGTATGATGTATAGTATTATGCTTGTAATAATACATCTAAAATCTTATTGGGGGACCCTGGGACAAAATCACATGGAGGTCCGTGGTCTAATGTGTCAGTTTAGGATTCCTTGACGGAAAGGTTTTCAGAAACTCTGATCTGTGTTTCCAGCTGAAACAATAATTTTTTATCTCTAGCTGTTTTTCTAATTCACAAGAGCATTGCATTTTCCGCCGTGATATTCCTTTTACATTTTCTGTTTTAATCGGTGTTCTATGTTTTGTTATTAACAATTTGTTTTTTATTACATGTGGGGACCACAATGGAAATAAGCCCTAGGGCTTTATTGTATTTTTATCCTCGGTGATTTCCTGTGATGTTTGCTATTCACTTATATGTTTGATATTTGTACTTGTCCACTTCTCCTTGTTCCTTTTATCTTATCACCAAATCAATTCAATTCAATTCAATATTGCCCTTTGCCTAACAGCATCATGACTTTCACATGAAGTCATGAAGATGATCAGACCTACTTCAGGAGATACAGTAGCTCTCCCTTGAAAACTCCACAGTTGCCTATTAGTCTCCACAGTCTTATTAGTGTGCAGGGAAAAGACCCAGAAACACAAATACCAACTGGCATTTCTGTGTCACTGCTCCTGCTTCTCCAGCTCTGTTCATTGACTGCACTTTATTTCTCTGGAGTTTCCAGCCCACTGAATGAAGGCTGTCAAGCTGCCTCTGTGAATCCACGTAGGAAGAGAGTGACTTTCCAGATGACAGGATGAATTCTCATTTCTCTATCTCTCTTATATGGGCCATTTCAAAGTTCTTCTCAGCTTCTAATGACTCCATGTCAGCAGTAGATTTCTTCACTGGGTTCATGTGGTCAGATGTGCTGGTGTCTGGCATTATTAGCTCCTCCTTCAAAAGGTCCTGGAAGATGCATGATGGCTTTTCTTTATTCACATGACAATTTCAAAGCAATCTTCATTGAGCGTGATGGTGGGACCACTAACCCAGCTCACCCTCACTGTGTCTTGGCTATCTACACCCCCCCCCCCCCCCCCCCCACACACACACACACCATCCTTTCTGAAACACATGTCGACTCAGCTACGCATCATTAACCCCTTTTGTCACTGGTTCTGTAGCTGCACGCTTTTCGTCTGCCCACACAACAGAGGGTCTGTAGTGATCAGTGTTGGGCAAGTTACTTTCAAAATGTAATATATTACATATTACTAGTTACTTTAATTTGAAAGTAATAAGTTACTTTACAATATTACTTTCTGTGTAGAGTAACTCGTCGCATATTACACTACTTTTGCATTACTTTTACCAAAACAACAGCAGCAGCAGAATGACATCGCCGCCCCGGAACCATCCCGAAAAATAATTTCAACCGCCTTGAAGGCAGTGTAAACAATCCACAATTCTAAATGTTATTCTCTTCCTTTGTTATTGTCATCTATAGTGGTTATTTGCATAAAAACACACACATTTGATTAGGAAATGATTGTATCTTTTTTTAAATATGTGCTTTGATTTAATCAAATGTAACTCAATTTGTAACTTGATTTACTTGACAAAGTAACTGGTATAATATTACTGAAATCCTATAAGTAATGTTATATTACTGAGTTACTGCTAAAAGTAATATATTACATGTAATATGTTAATTTTGTAATGAGTTACCCCCAACACTGGTAGTGATATGCCCCCCTGTCACACAACAGAGGGTCTGTAGTGATATGCCCCCCTGTCTGTCTGGCTGCTTGCCAGGCAGGAGGCTACTTCATTGACTGATAGGCTACTCGTCTCTAATAAGCTATAATAGCAATCAAAAGTTTGTAAACTCCTGATTGAATTTGGGCTACTATGTTTTTCATCATCTTAAAGCCATTTCGATTTGAAGGCTTACGCTTATAACATGCAAATAATTGAAATTTGTTTTTTAGAGAAATATAAATAGTGAAGTTCAGAAGAATCAAAAATACGCTAGTTTTGATTTATGTATATATATATATATATATATATATATATATATATATATATATATATATATATATATATATACATACATACATACATACACACACACACACACACACACACATATACACAGTATACTGTATATGGCATATATGGCGTATATGGCATCCATGTTTGCAGACCCTGCAGTCACTAAAGCACAGAAAACACATTCCCCGTCTTGCTATAGATGGCTGTGGAGATTTCTGAACATGTCAGCGCAGAGTCAGAAAGGCCAAAGTGTTTTGTGGATGACTGAACTCATGTCTCAAAAAGGCCGGGAGCCTGAGCCCCTGTTAGCGCCTCCGAGCTGCCTGGCTGCCATGATAGTCTGGACCATGCTGAGGCACAGAACAGCCCCCTGGGAGACTTCCTCTGCTCCGCTTCCCTGGGGCTCCTGCACTCACAACCACAGAGCAGAGCCAGACAACAGCTTTGACTGAAGGAGGGAGGGAGAGAGAGAGAGAGAGGAGAGGGAAGGGAGAGGGAGAGAGGAGAGGGAGGGAGACAACAGCTTTCACTGAAGGAGGGAGGGAGAGAGAGAGAGGAGAGGGAAGGGAGAGGGAGAGAGGAGAGGGAGGGAGACAACAGCTTTCACTGAAGGAGGGAGGGAGAGAGAGGAGAGGGAAGGGAGAGGGAGGGAGGGAGGGAGGGAGAGAGGTGAGAGACAGAGGGAGAATGCTGGGGGGGGGTTGTCAACAAAAGAAAGGGTTAGACAGAGCTGCAATGATTAGTTGTCGATCAACTATTTTATAATCGATTCGAATATTTTTTAAGAAAAACAACAACAACTAAAATGCTCTTGTTCCAGCTTCTTAATGTGAATATTTTCTGGTTTCTTTAGTGTTCTATGACAGTATTGGGTTGTGGACTTTTGGTCAGAACAAAAGAAAACATTTGAGGATGTCATCTTGGGCTTTGGGGGACATGTTTCACCATTTTGTGACATTTTATAGACCAAAACAACTAAACGATTAGTCATATGAATCAATAATGAAAAGAATTGTTAGTTGCAGGCAGCCCTAGTTGGACTGGAGAAGAAAGAAGAGTAACAGAGGCGAAGGTTTAAGGTGTGAAAGTGGATGGAGGTACGTGTGAGAAGATACCTACTTCTATTTCTGACCCTTATCTGAAACGTTCTGTGTGTAAATGTCTCAATCACATGACTGCTCCCACACGGGGCGGGGCTGCATGTCACATGACTCCTCCCACACGGGGCGGGGCTGCATGACAGGACAATCAGGTGGAAATGAAAGTGTCAGCCAGATTGAATCAACTCTTCTTCGGGTGTTTGACTCAGATGATGCGGTGGCAAACACAACGCCTGCTCAGATGATGCGGTGGCAAACACAACGCCTGACATTTGGAGAGCAAACAGACCAGCAGTTTCATGCAGATCATGGATCATGGAGGGATCATGGATGGATGATGGACCCCTGACTCACAGCAGGGAGGACACTCACACTCCAGGTCCAGAGAGTCAAGACTGTGGAATGTGTTCATGTATCATGAGGTTGAGCTCATACTCCACAGGTCAACACTTTGTAAAGCCTCTTCAGTGCATGGTATTACTTCTGCTCCAGTAGGTCTACAGCTGTATAGAGCTGTGTGTGTGTGTGTGTGTGTGTGTGTGTGTGTGTGTGTGTGTGTGTGGGTGTGTGTGTGTGTGTGTGTGTGTGTGTTTGAAGCAGTGCTGTGGACTGGTAGCTTCTCCAGACCACCTGATGTGCTCTCTGGTCCTTCAGGCTGCACATGGTCTCAGAACGTCACATGACAGTGCCGGCTGATTCACATAAAGGAGACTCTTTTGTGAGAGCCTCTGGTATCCCTGTACAAGGGTGCACACACACACACACACACACACACACACACACACACACACACACACACACACACACACACACGTGCTAGACCTTAAACTAATTAACGCTGCTTACCATGAACAAGGGCTCATGCCGCTCAGGTCTTTGTCCCCATCTGTCCCTTACAGCTGTGGTACAGGGACCCCAAGTGGCGAAACCTGATAGTGCACCAGATGGGAGTCGAGACAACTGAGAAACAGCAGCGCCTGCTCTGAATCCCCTCATCCTCCCACAGGTATAATAGCATCTGATTTTGAACGGGGGAAGAATGACGTCACAGACAGGATGAAACCCACTGACCCAGATTCTCTCTGCCAGCCAAGCCGCGGGTGGACAGGATCTAAAAGGAGACTGACACCAACAAAGAATCTACTGTTGCTACAGTGATGTCATAGACTGTCAATGAATTGACCTCTCCCCTCTGTCCCTCATTAAAACTCTGCCTTTCAAATTTAATCTGTGGGGCATTATGGGAAATGTAGTCTTGCTGATGGCGGCAAACGGTTTCATTGAGCACAATCTCACACAAGCTCAATCTATAATTAGGGTAGTGAACATGTTGTCATTTCCTGTCACACCTTATATATGTATCACATTACTGGTTAGTCACCTGGATGAAGGCCTGTGGGCCTGTGGGCCTGTGGGCCTGTGGGCTGCAACGTGTTGGTGCGTTTTTAAACTTTGCTATGCATTAGCCATACAATAAAGGCTTTTACATTTTTTTCACCACAATAATAAAGAATAATCCGTTTGATCTTATGTGGATTTATGTTAAATCACTTAATTGTGCTGCGTGTAAAACTGTCCAGTACTCAAGATGATAAACACAATGCATCTCGTAAGCATCAGAATCTAAAAGTATGGGTGGTTTGTTGAAATGGAGCACAGCAGCGCATCTCTTCCAGTGTAAATAAATAACGACAAAGAAAGATGAGAGTCTTAATTTGGGCAGAGAAATGGCCTCCAGAGCTCGAGCAGGAAGTGCCGGGTGTACCAAAGGTCAGAAGCATGGCTCCCATCTGAACGTGGGCGTGACTAGAGAGGGCAGAGAGAGGGGGCGTGACTAGAGAGGGCAGAGAGAGGGGGCGTGACTAGAGAGGGCAGAGAGAGGGGGCGTGACTAGAGAGGGCAGAGAGAGGGGGCGTGACTAGAGAGGGCAGAGAGAGGGGGTGTGACTAGAGAGGGCAGAGAGAGGGGGCGTGACTAGAGAGGGCAGAGAGAGGGGGCGTGACTAGAGAGGGCAGAGAGAGGGGGCGTGACTAGAGAGGGCAGAGAGAGGGGGCGTGACTAGAGAGGGCAGAGAGAGGGGGCGTGACTAGAGAGGGCAGAGAGAGGGGGCGTGACTAAAGAGGGCAGAGAGAGGGGGCGTGACTAGAGAGGGCAGAGAGGGGGGGCGTGACTAGAGAGGGCAGAGAGAGGGGGCGTGACTAGAGAGGGCAGAGAGAGGGGGCGTGACGTGACTAGAGAGGGCAGAGAGAGGGGGCGTGACTAGAGAGGGCAGAGAGAGGGGGTGTGACTAGAGGGCAGAGAGAGGGGGCGTGACTAGAGAGGGCAGAGAGAGGGGGCATGACTAGAGAAGGCAGAGAGAGGGGGCGTGACTAGAGAAGGCAGAGAGAGGGGGCGTGACTAGAGAGGGCAGAGAGGGGGGCGTGACTAGAGAGGGCAGAGGGGGGCGTGACTAGAGAGGGCAGAGAGAGGGGGCGTGACTAGAGAGGGCAGAGAGAGGGGGCGTGACTAGAGAGGGCAGAGAGAGAGGGGGCGTGACTAGAGAGGGCAGAGAGGGGGCGTGACTAGAGAGGGCAGAGAGAGGGGGGGCGTGACTAGAGAGGGCAGAGAGGGGGCGTGACTAGAGAGGGCAAAGAGGGGGGGCGTGACTAGAGAGGGCAGAGAGAGGGGGCGTGACTAGAGAGGGCAGAGTGAGGGGGCATGACTAGAGAGGGCAGAGAGGGGGGGCGTGACTAAAGAGGGCAGAGAGAGGGGGCGTGACTAGAGAGGGCAGAGGGGGGGGGCGTGACTAGAGAGGGCAGAGAGAGGGGGCGTGACTAGAGAGGGCAGAGAGAGGGGGCGTGACTAGAGAGGGCAGAGAGAGGGGGCGTGACTAGAGAGGGCAGAGAGAGGGGGTGTGACTAGAGAGGGCAGAGAGAGGGGGCGTGACTAGAGAGGGCAGAGAGAGGGGGCGTGACTAGAGAGGGCAGAGAGAGGGGGCGTGACTAGGGAGGGCAGAGAGAGGGGGCGTGACTAGAGAGGGCAGAGAGAGGGGGCGTGACTAAAGAGGGCAGAGAGAGGGGGCGTGACTAGAGAGGGCAGAGAGGGGGGGCGTGACTAGAGAGGGCAGAGAGAGGGGGCGTGACTAGAGAGGGCAGAGAGAGGGGGCGTGACTAGAGAGGGCAGAGAGGGGGGGCGTGACTAGAGAGGGCAGAGAGAGGGGGCGTGACTAGAGAGGGCAGAGAGAGGGGGCGTGACGTGACTAGAGAGGGCAGAGAGAGGGGGCGTGACTAGAGAGGGCAGAGAGAGGGGGTGTGACTAGAGGGCAGAGAGAGGGGGCGTGACTAGAGAGGGCAGAGAGAGGGGGCATGACTAGAGAAGGCAGAGAGAGGGGGCGTGACTAGAGAAGGCAGAGAGAGGGGGCGTGACTAGAGAGGGCAGAGAGGGGGGCGTGACTAGAGAGGGCAGAGGGGGGCGTGACTAGAGAGGGCAGAGAGAGGGGGCGTGACTAGAGAGGGCAGAGAGAGGGGGCGTGACTAGAGAGGGCAGAGAGAGAGGGGGCGTGACTAGAGAGGGCAGAGAGAGGGGGCGTGACTAGAGAGGGCAGAGAGGGGGCGTGACTAGAGAGGGCAGAGAGAGGGGGGGCGTGACTAGAGAGGGCAGAGAGGGGGCGTGACTAGAGAGGGCAAAGAGGGGGGGCGTGACTAGAGAGGGCAGAGAGAGGGGGCGTGACTAGAGAGGGCAGAGTGAGGGGGCATGACTAGAGAGGGCAGAGAGGGGGGGCGTGACTAAAGAGGGCAGAGAGAGGGGGCGTGACTAGAGAGGGCAGAGGGGGGGGCGTGACTAGAGAGGGCAGAGAGAGGGGGCGTGACTAGAGAGGGCAGAGAGAGGGGGCGTGACTAGAGAGGGCAGAGAGAGGGGGCGTGAGTAGAGAGCAGAGAGAGGGGGCGTGACTAGAGAGGGCAGAGAGAGGGGGCGTGACTAGAGGGCAGAGAGGGGGGGTGTGACTAGAGAGGGCAGAGAGAGGGGGCGTGACTAGAGAGGGCAGAGAGAGGGGGCATGACTAGAGAGGGCAGAGAGAGAGGGGGCGTGACTAGAGAGGGCAGAGAGAGGGGGCGTGACTAGAGAGGGCAGAGAGAGGGGGCGTGACTAGAGAGGGCAGAGAGAGGGGGCGTGACTAGAGAGGGCAGAGAGAGGGGGCGTGACTAGAGAGGGCAGAGAGAGGGGGCGTGACTAGAGAGGGCAGAGAGAGTGGGCGTGACTAGAGAGGGCAGAGAGAGGGGGCGTGACTAGAGAGGGCAGAGAGAGGGGGCGTGACTAGAGAGGGCAGAGAGAGGGGGCGTGACTAGAGAGGGCAGAGAGAGGGGGCGTGACTAGAGAGGGCAGAGAGAGGGGGCGTGACTAGAGAGGGCAGAGAGAGGGGGCGTGACTAGAGAGGGCAGAGAGAGGGGGCGTGACTAGAGAGGGCAGAGAGAGGGGGCATGACTAGAGAGGGCAGAGAGAGGGGGCGTGACTAGAGAGGGCAGAGAGAGGGGGCGTGACTAGAGAGGGCAGAGAGAGGGGGCGTGACTAGAGAGGGCAGAGAGAGGGGGCATGACTAGAGAGGGCAGAGAGAGGGGGCGTGACTAGAGAGGGCAGAGAGAGGGGGCGTGACTAGAGAGGGCAGAGAGGGGGCGTGACTAGAGAGGGCAGAGAGAGGGGGCGTGACTAGAGAGGGCAGAGAGAGGGGGCGTGACTAGAGAGGGCAGAGAGAGGGGGCGTGACTAGAGAGGGCAGAGAGAGGGGGCATGACTAGAGAGGGCAGAGAGAGGGGGCGTGACTAGAGAGGGCAGAGAGAGAGGGGGCGTGACTAGAGAGGGCAGAGAGAGAGGGGGCGTGACTAGAGAGGGCAGAGAGAGGGGGCATGACTAGAGAGGGCAGAGAGAGAGGGGGCGTGACTAGAGAGGGCAGGGAGCAATATTATATACAGTCAATGGAGCAAAGGAAAGAGAGACGGCAGAGAGGAGAGACGGAGCGAGAGAAAAGAGGAGAGAGAGGAAGGGAAATGGGGGAGGTGGGGGAAGTGTTTTGTGCATTGTGTGTGTAATGTGATCATGTATCCAGACAGCTGGGAAGTTCTTCCCCTGCCCCTGGCTTCCAGCTGGGAACACTCTGAGGAGAGACCCAGGCTGCAGCAGCATCGCAACGCGTACTTCGCTAGTTAACCCTTCATATGCTGAAGCTATGGAGGAGCTATAAATAACACAAACTGACCTTCTTTTCAAGTATGGCTGATGGACATGGTTTCTGTTATACAGATGGAGAGACTCGGGTTCCTGAGAACCAACTCGCTTAGAAGGTTCTCAACTATTTGGGAGCCGTTTCTGGGCTACTTTGACGAGGTTAAAAATGACTAGGTGACTAAGGTTGGCAGCTTGCCCGGTCAGTTTCCTGTGGAGCCCTTGGGTGGGATCCTATGTGTAATATCCCTCACAAGCCCATATTAAGCACCTTCTGAGGCTGGTAGCACCACGTTAACAATGCCAAATGTCAATGATGTACTTTTCTTTCATTTTTCTTTTCCTGTGTTCTGGAGCCTGTTTGTCCTGTTCGTTTATTATTCTATGAAAAATGGAATAAATAAATAATAATAATAATAACACAAGCGGGACACCTTGGAACTTAGGTCACATTTATTGATTTTGAGGCAGTATGACTACCTTTACACAGACAGAGCCAAACAAACAACACTTTCATAGGATTAGTTCAGCAGTAATACATCAGACTTGACTCTTGTCTGTTCATTCCCCCCCGTTTTCCCCCAACATCCTGACAAAAGCTTTATACATTTGTTTTCAATTCTGTGTAAAGGTCCCATGACTGAGGAACATGCATAATGACATTTAGCTGTAATCAATATGTCACTAATCATAATGCACATTATTGATAAGGAATACAGTACTGCATGACAATTCAAATAAATACCAACATACAGGTGAAGTCGTTATTTTCATATAAAGATATCAAACTCTCATTATGGATCAATACTGAAACACAATATGACAATATAAAGTTTGCACGGCTAATTTATTAACACAATGCTATCGCTTCCAGCAAACAGAAAACTTTGTTTCTTTGTAAAGTAAAACAGTATTTGAATTGCACTTTTTCTTTTTAGCTTCTCATCCGTATTTTCCTCTTTTGTCACTTTAACGCCTCAACAAACAAGCATTGGCTATAATGGCACTATTCAAGCTTGTTGATGCAAATTTTGTTTTCTGTTTCCTGAAAACATAATGCTTAAAGATGTAAAAAAAAAGAAAAAAAAGATCCAAGAATATAAAAAAACACAAACAAAAGTCAAAAATGGACAAAAAGAAAGATAAAATGCGCTCTCTGCACATTTTTCAACAATACTATTGAGATCACATTACCTTCACCAAACAAAGCTAGAGATGCGTAGATGTTTCCAATAGTACACTGATCTACCCCAATACAGATGATTGGAGCATTTTGTTCAATATAGGAGGCCAAAGGGATTTCTTTTGGTTCCCAAAGTTTGATAAAAAAGCAACATTTTTCTCAATACCCCTGAATTTCCTGTGTGGATCACTGACCTGCACAATTCAATACAATTTCACTTTTATTGAGCTAATTTCAAAACTATCATCTCACTCGCACGGAAAGGGGGTAAATTCCCTTTGCAGTTATTGCTGCTCACAGTCATTTTGGACCCAAAGCCCTCACCTGGCTACTCACCTGACAAAAGAAACATCAAATACTAGTCTAAGATTCTCCCTTGAAACAATGAAAGGCACTACTGGTCAGAAACAAAGAACTAAACAAACCCCAAAACAAAATCCCGGAACTCGCAGAGAGAGCCATGGCACAAACTACACCATGGCCCAAACTACAGCTTTCTCAATGACGGCTTGTCTTCTTTCAGATTCTTGATTCTTTTCAACCTAAACGGTGTACCAAGATTTGGCACGATAAACAAAGAGAGAATGAAACAATTCCAATTTGGAATTTAATTGTTGCACTTGCAGAGAATTCTGAGAGCCAGTGATCCATTTTCAGTGGAACGCCCTTGGTAAGAAGCTAGGAAAACTGTATCATGTCACTCAATTTCCCCCCAAACACAACTTACCTATCTGAGTCAGAGCGTTGTCAAGTTTCACCGCGTTATTTTTGAACTATTCCTAGGAATAATAAATACATGAAAAACCCCAGAATTTGATCACCCTGGATTTTTGTATAGAACATGGCAGTAGAACAAACATAAAGAAAACCGACAGCATAACAAATAACAGAACGTAACAATTTCAGAATGATTATTTGATGGATAAAATCTCGAGGCTAAAGTCAAATAGTAGGCCTGTGGTTTGTGGTGACTTTATGAGAGTAAAATCGTCTCTGTCATTTCAATCCAGAGACGATTCAGGAGGATGTATAATCCTATTATAGCATAGATACTGAATAAGTCACAAACCATAGTACTACCACTCTTTCCTAGGTTAATAATAGTATGTTATAGTCCTATATAATGAAAGTGCACAGGTTAAAAAAAAACAATAAACTAAAACAAAAAGAGAAAACCAGACAAAACAGCTTGTTGATTTACATTGAGAAACAACCCCATTTCCCCTGGCTTCTTATTGGAGGGTTACCTTACCCAATCACAAACTCTGGTCCGAATTTCAATCAGCAGGCGAGTTCATTGTACTTGTGAGATAATTGGCTTCCAGCAGCAGCACGAAAGATCGTGTGATTCCCACACGTCACATTTAGGAGTTCAGAAGCAATCAAAAGGAAGAAAGTTTGATTGGACTTGAAATCAGCGTTTTCATTTCGCTTTTTTCATTTGAGGTGTGTTTTGTTTGTTTTTTTGCCGTTGTTTTATGTCTTCAAGTCCAAATGGCCTATAGCGCTAACTCTTTTCGGCGAGCTCAATCAGGAGTGAGAATGGACCTTGTGTTGGTACTTCCTCATCCGCGCAGCAGAACTACTGTAATGACTGCAAAATGGAGAAACAGACAAATGATCAGAATTAGCATTATTTGTCAATTTGGAGTGACTGTTAACATGGTCAGTAGCAGGTCAGAACCGTCAGAACGGACACAATCAACAGCGGCTCTCGTTAGTCATAGCAACAGGAGAGTTTGAAGCCGGGTTAGGAGTCCGGAGGCGGCCGAAGCCTTTTCCTGTCATATTGACGACGTCAATATGTCTCCGAGGTGCTGATGTGAAAGTGCATTCATGACACGTTGCCCTTTCACATTGGAGAACCAGCGGGGTGCCATTAGGAAGCCAATCACTCACAAGTACCACGACCTTTGACCTCTAGGACAGAGCCGAATCCACATCCCCCACGACCATGTCAAAAAGGAGATGGGTCTTTCCCGTTGTGCCATGCGGGTTAATGGAAATGTGTCATATTATTTTGACATGCAGGCTTACAACCAATCAGAAATTAGATGCAGTGTGTGTGTGAGAGAACTTAAAGGTGAAGTGGGAGGAGCCTGCAGGCAGAGGTAGGAGGAGCTTATTTTTCTAGTGGCATGCTGTGATGACAGCAGATTAACCAGACATTGATTTCAAACTAGACGGAGTTTAACAGGGTTTCACTGGTCTTGGGGGGGAAGATGGGGAGGTGGGGGCGTTCTAAACACAATCACACCCTGGGGTGTGTTGGGTCGATCTACTGCTCGGTGCTTCCACAGAGTCTATACAAGGGGACGGGTTAGAGGGTCAACTAATTTGAATCAATGTCCTCTGGTTAAGTAACCAGTCGATCAAACAACCAATCTTCTTCTTTTTGTCCTCAAAAATTAAAATAAAAAATCACCAGGGGTTTCTCCTTTAGGAAACCCCTGGACTCATTTCTCCACAGTATCAGAGTCAGCAGTGAGCCAGACGTGTGGCTTTCTTCGCCGCCACGTCTAGCTTCCTCATCTCTCCTCTCTCAGGGAGCTGCTTTCTCCTTCCTCTAGTCCCAAAATCCTTTTTTTTCTCTGTCAGCGCAAACTGATAGAAACAGAATATATCACACTTTGAAGCTAAGTGGATCTCAAACAGAAGAGTGATTGACCTCTAAGGAGGGTGCCCTCTAAGGAGGGTGCCCTCTAAGGAGGGTGCCCTTATGTGTACGATAGCCTTGTCTCCATGCTGTGTGCTGCAGCTTATAGGATGCACACTGAAGCAGGGTTGACCGCTGAGGCTGTTCCACGTTCTGAGGAACGGAGAGGCTCCCTCTCCATATCTGAGAGGGAGAAATACTGTTGGGAGGATCCTGCAAGATCATGACCTGAACACCATCATATCAAGAATATAGAGTTTTATAATATATGGGTTATTGGTAGTAGAAAAAAGCATAATTCAATTCGTCTTGCAGGATCTCCTCACATCAACCCTGCTTTTAGCATCGTAAAGCTAATGTGTTTATGATCCACAAGCAGTACATGGATTTATCTAAACACAAGCCCCACTTATATATATTTTTCTCCTATCTGCGTAATGCTAGCCTGCAAGGGGTTAAAGCTATTCTGGATACTAAGACAGTACATCGGTTTGTCCTCACACACCAAACAGAAAAAGAAAGAAAAAGAAATTAGACCCTTCATTTTGCAAATATCATTAAAAACAACATACACACACTCGACTGGAGGAGTCTTCAGGGTCAATGCTGAATGTGAGATCAACACACAGGCGAGAAGACGTGCGTGAGGACGTTACCTGACGGAAAGATTCTCCCCGCAATCCCTCATTCTAGTTAAAGGGTGAGAGGCGATGCGAGGGGAGCAAGCTGCTGACAATCTAGAAGAGAGAGAGAAGGTCGTCGTCGTGGCGACCGGGCGACAACAAGACACAGGTTAGAGACACGAGGAGGGGGGGCCACATCACCACACAGATTACTTGAGAGCTCTGAGCGATGCCCCAAAATGGAGAATGGCGGGGAGAGAAGGGGGCGGGGACTGGAGAGAAGGAAACGATGAATCCGTGTTAGCTCAAGTTCAGACACAAGGACAGGGCTTTACATCAGCGGGTGTTTGGGTCGACAGGCACTTTGCAGAGTCATGTCGGTTGGTTTCGTTTTGCAGATTTGTTATCCAGATGCCGGTGCCATTTTTGATTTGTGCTCTTTTAGGTTCTGTTCTGTTTAAAAAAGAAGGAAATCAAAACTATATTGTATCTCTGTTCACAGTCGTCATTATATCCATTTTAACAGAAGTAGGAACCTGAGGCACCTATGCTGAAGTGCACTTAATTTGGGTGTGGAGATCGATTTGTCTTAACTTTCTTTCTCTCGTAATATATGGCTATGAAAGAATCCACCGTAACATAACTGCTCACACCAAATAGCCCTCCTGTATTTCAGCTATAATGTAGAGCCCTGTAGTACATGAGTTTGTCTTGTACCACACACACACCTGGCAACAGAAAAACTGTCAACAAGCTCATAAGCATATTTCAGCTGCAAAGCCATGCGATTTGACCGAGCCTACGACGTTGGTGTGCTAGCATCACAGCTAGCATCACAGCTAGCATCACAGCTAGCATCACAGCTAGCATCACAGCTTAAAAACTCGCCCTGAAAATAAACACCTGTGGTCCCAGGTGCTCCTTTTCTGCCCACTTCCAACGTAACGACCATCAGCCAACCCACTTGTGAGTATTGAATTTCTGTTAAGAATCCAGCCAATCGCACTGTGCTCCCCTGGTCACACGGCAGCGGGAGATTGCATATTTTTCGTTTCTTTGCGTTTGTGTAAACATTTACGAGCGACCTGATTGGACAGTGGGTTGCTGGGCAGAGGTCAGTCCTGGAGGAGGAAGGGGCCGTTTTGAAAGGAGCACCAATCGCCAACAGACGAGCCAAAGAGCAGAAGACGCCCAACGTGGTCACATGACCATCAGCAGGACGTCCTCTTCAACATGTCGCCGTCCCCGAATGCGTTCTTGTTGCCAGGCAACAACACACTCAGGGGGCCGGAACAAACAAGCACAAAAGCCGCCACCTTTTTAACATCATACGTACGGCACCAAGACAGCGGAAAAGAATAGACACTCCATAATATCCACAAAACCCCCCCAATATGATCGGGGGCCCCTAGAATCCACATGCTGTATATGTCTACTACAGTCCCAAACGTCTAGTGCACACTGTACATACATCTGCATTGCCCTAAGCGTTGACACCAGCAGGCATGAGGTTAGACACACAGCAGACTGGCCAGGGAGCGAGAAGCGAGCGAGTGGGGCTCTTTAACACTAAGGCAGGGGAGGCCCTCCCCTCTGTACACAGCGGTCCCTTGCAGGACGTCTCAGGACCGCCTCAGTCGCAGTAGATCTTGTACTTCTCGCTGCAGAACACCAGGGGGCCTCCCAGGATGCCGTTGGGCAAGGCGGTGTTGAGCTCGGGCCGGCCGGAGCCCGAGCAGGTGAGACTCGGACTTACGTGCTGCGGGTTGTGCTGCGCGGCACGGGCGGCGGCCTTGCTGCGGGCCCGGGCTCGGGCGCCGCTGCTGCCTCCGCGCGGGCGCGTCTGCTCGGTGTCAAACTCCAGGTCCTCCAGGCGCTGCGTCAGCGCCAGCTTCTGCTGGATGGCCATCCGCAGCAGGGAGTTCAGGGTCTTCTTCTCGTCCTCCGCCGCGGCCAGTTGCCTCTGCATCTCGTCCAGCTGGGTGACGTACTCGTCACAGCTGCAGGAGAGGAGGAGGAGCAAAGTGTCGTGTCAGATGCATGTTCACACATCAACTTTACATTGGACTTCAGGGATATCAGATGCTCATTTACATCATTAGTCATTTTCAACGGCCCTCCAGCAGAGGGCAGCGGCGGCCACACTATTGCCAAATGGTCCATCATGAGCAAAACAGTAATAATGTGTAACGTCTGCATAAAGTCTGTGATGGAATCATGACATGTTTTGCCATAAAGAAGCCAACAGTCAGGAGACTGAAGACAGTCGATCTGTCAATAAAGCATTTTCACCATCAACATATATTCACCATGACCTTTCCCCTAGTGACACAGTGTTTTTGCCACCACCAGGTGGCGCCACGGCACCAGGCAGCACCAACCGGATGAGACCTGGATGAGACCACCAGAGCTCCTGCATCATCACTTTAGGTTTCAGCCATTTCTGATGCTCTCTATCAGAGACAACAGCCTCTGATGCTCTCTATCAGAGACAACAGCCTCTGATGCTCTCTATCAGAGACAACAGCCTCTGATGCTCTCTATCAGAGACAACAGCCTCTGATGCTCTCTATCAGAGACAACAGCCTCTGATGCTCTCTATCAGAGACAACAGCCTCTGATGCTCTTGATCAGAGACAACAGCCTCTGATGCTCTCTATCAGAGACAACAGCCTCTGATGCTCTCTATCAGAGACAACAGCCTCTGATGCTCTTGATCAGAGACAACAGCCTCTGATGCTCTTGATCAGAGACAACAGCCTCTGATGCTCTCTATCAGAGACAACAGCCTCTGATGCTCTTGATCAGAGACAACAGCCTCTGATGCTCTTGATCAGAGACAACAGCCTCTGATGCTCTTGATCAGAGACAACAGCCTCTGATGCTCTTGATCAGAGACAACAGCCTCTGATGCTCTCTATCAGAGACAACAGCCTCTGATGCTCTTGATCAGAGACAACAGCCTCTGATGCTCTCTATCAGAGACAACAGCCTCTGATGCTCTTGATCAGAGACAACAGCCTCTGATGCTCTCTATCAGAGACAACAGCCTCTGATGCTCTCTATCAGAGACAACAGCCTCTGATGCTCTCTATCAGAGACAACAGCCTCTGATGCTCTCTATCAGAGACAACAGCCTCTGATGCTCTTGATCAGAGACAACAGCCTCTGATGCTCTTGATCAGAGACAACAGCCTCTGATGCTCTTGATCAGAGACAACAGCCTCTGATGCTCTCTATCAGAGACAACAGCCTCTGATGCTCTTGATCAGAGACAACAGCCTCTGATGCTCTCTATCAGAGACAACAGCCTCTGATGCTCTTGATCAGAGACAACAGCCTCTGATGCTCTTGATCAGAGACAACAGCCTCTGATGCTCTCTATCAGAGACAACAGCCTCTGATGCTCTCTATCAGAGACAACAGCCTCTGATGCTCTCTATCAGAGACAACAGCCTCTGATGCTCTCTATCAGAGACAACAGCCTCTGATGCTCTTGATCAGAGACAACAGCCTCTGATGCTCTCTATCAGAGACAACAGCCTCTGATGCTCTCTATCAGAGACAACAGCCTCTGATGCTCTCTATCAGAGACAACAGCCTCTGATGCTCTCTATCAGAGACAACAGCCTCTGATGCTCTTGATCAGAGACAACAGCCTCTGATGCTCTCTATCAGAGACAACAGCCTCTGATGCTCTTGATCAGAGACAACAGCCTCTGATGCTCTTGATCAGAGACAACAGCCTCTGATGCTCTTGATCAGAGACAACAGCCTCTGATGCTCTCTATCAGAGACAACAGCCTCTGATGCTCTTGATCAGAGACAACAGCCTCTGATGCTCTCTATCAGAGACAACAGCCTCTGATGCTCTTGATCAGAGACAACAGCCTCTGATGCTCTCTATCAGAGACAACAGCCTCTGATGCTCTCTATCAGAGACAACAGCCTCTGATGCTCTTGATCAGAGACAACAGCCTTCTGAGTCAGTTTCAGCAGATCTTATAGACCAAATCACCGGGATGTTTACATTTACTTCCGGGTACCCCTGGGTCCACACATTATAATGGCGGTGAACGGCACAAACTGACATGTTGAAGACAAAAACAGACAAAGAAGACAAAAATGGTTCGTTCGTGTTGTGTTGTTGTTTAATATCATTCATAACAACACTTTCACTAACGTTAGTGGAGACCAGACTAGCTTATTTACCTGTTGGACCAGACTTGACGCTAAATTAAATTAACGTGGCGTCGGTAGCTCTGTCTGTAACGTTAACGTAACCTCGCGTCACCAGGCTCTTCTATGTTAACGAGTCTGCAAAACAGCGAGTTTGACAGACAAGCAAACGTTATTAGCTAGCTAACACTACATAAAACAAACACAGAAGAAAGGCTAGATACGTCGGACAAGCATGTTTACCAACCGTTTAACCATTTAAATTGAAAGTAGTCGGCCGAAAACAACGAGAGGGTTTGACAGCATTTATTTGACAACACGCACATTTAAACCTGCCGCCTTCACCAAGTGGTACCCGGAAGTAAATTTGTTTACATGGTGACGTCACGGTGATTTGGTCTATAGAACAGACAGAAGCACAGTTAGCTCTGCACACAGCTACCATCAAGCAAATATGCAACATTTTAATGCCTGAATATAAAAACCGACCCAAAAATGTGCTGCTTGTTGGGTTCACAGCACTGCTATGGGGGTATGATGAACATTCACGAACAGGAGAGACGTTTGAACGTAGCTCACAGGCTCTCCGACTCAGTACGCTTGGTAGACGTTAAGAATAGATCACGTACACAAAGGATGAAGGCATTAGCCTCGGGCTCAGCGAGAAGATCCTTCCTGCGTCACCTGAGGGCCGGGCGGAGGGCTGGAAAATGAAGATGGCGGAGAGAGGAACGCCAGCTGCTTCTAGCTGTGGCTGTTCACACATTTCACACCTGTTCTCCATTTTTCGAGCAGAAGCGAAACATACAATATAACTTGCCGCTCCCTCCCATCTCCTACATCTGTGTGAAATAGCGTCAGATATGAACGCTCTCTTCAATATGCCTGGGTGCTGCACTGCGGCATCATCGCCTGTCTCTCGCTCTGCCCTTGCGAGTAGGTGAGTGCGCCTGGCTGGCAGCACGTGTGTGTGTGTGTGTGTGTGTGTGTGTGTGTGTGTGTGTGTGTGTGTGCGTGCGTGTGTGTGTGTGTGTGTGTGTCTGAGGCCCGGACAGGTAGAAGAACTGGGTCATCTGCAGGAATGTGGAGGTGAGCGTCAGTATCACGACTCTTCATCTGCTCTACTTCTGTTCACCTACAGTAGCATTTTCCTTCTTTCCCTTAACTATCTCTCATTCATCTGTCCTTCAATCGTATTCTCTCTCCTGGCTCCTATCTCCAGCCTTTTCTCTCCATCTCTTCCTTGCTGTGCTTTCTCTCTCTCTCTCTCTCTCACTCTCTCTCCCAGCATCTTGCTCATCCCTTCTTTCTTTATTGCTGACAAAGCAAAGCGGGTGACATTCTTCAGTAATGACTGACGCACCTCGGTGAAGGGAGCTGCTCAGTAGGCTACCTCACACATCACTCCTCCTCTGGCTGTAGTACTAAACACCTCACACACCACTCCTCCTCTGACTGTAGTACTAAACACCTCACACACCACTCCTCCTCTGGCTGTAGTACTAAACACCTCACACATCACTCCTCCTCTGGCTGTAGTACTAAACACTGCGTGAACTTGATAGTATTATATTATAATATTGACTTTCTCTGGAAACGCCCTAAGCTGCGCTAACAGAGAAGCTAAGCTGCGCTAACAGAGAAGCTAAGCTGTGCTAACAGAGAAGCTAAGCTGCGCTAACAGAGAAGGCCGTAATGAAAGAATGCAGAAATCCATTGTATTCCAATGTCTGTGAGCGTTCGCCGGCATTTTTCCCGATCTGACGTTTGTATTTGGTGGTCGTGCACCATGTGACCTCTGGCCTCACCGGGCCAGCACACAAACAGAACCCCTCCCCTCCCCTCTTGTGTGTGTTTGATTCCCAGCGGGACACACGATACCCGGACAATAAGAACCGGCGCTGGTTCATTAAACCCAGTGTGAGATATCTAGGGGGGGGCGGGGCTACCCGGGGCGAGGCAGAGCCCCTCTTAAGACGGTTCAGCAGCCACTCTTGGGGGGCTTGAGAGGGCGTGGGTTTTCCCGGGAAAAAAGGGCCAGTCTATTCTAGGGAACAGGGGGGGGATACAATGGGGGTCTTTTTGGCCTGCTGAAAGGGTGTGGTGCACAATGGCTGAGGAGGGAGGGGGGGGGGGGGGGGGGCGTGGCCGAGGAGGGGGGGGGGGGGGGGCGTCTGACCTTTAGAAGATGAACAGTTGCCACATTCACAGCATCTCGCTCATGATGCTTTACAGTAGCACATCAGCTTCTATGTTTTTATAGACACATGATCACATGGGCACATGATCCCACCACATGGCATTTATATGGAAGGTTAAGGAGAGCCTACATCCAAAAACATCACCACACCTTCATGTGTGGTTCAGAGGGAACAATGCCCTCATAAACACACACACACACACACACACACACACACACACACACACACACCTCAGCTGTTGTCTTGCTGTCTGGAGTCTCATTGGTCATGCTAGGTAGGACATCATAGAGAGAGAGAGTGGAGGAGGAGGAGGAGAGAAGCAGATGATAAAAGGAAAGCTGAGAAGTGAAGAAGACTTGAGCCACTTCTTAACATGCAGTGGAATCCGTATTATAACCTGCTCCTAGCCGGTTGGCCTGCATGTTAAACAACAATTAGCCGGCCTACGCGCACTCCCGCGAGTCCGTATCTTATTCATCTCGGTCCCCGGTGTAGGATCCGCATTATAGGAAAAGCAGCTGCTGTTTAACTCTGGCAGCTCATGATCCAGATCATCTAGCTCAGCTGTTATGTGAGTGGGCGCGTGGTGGCACTTTACAAACCATTAATGTCCCATCATTATTTTCATGAATGGACGTAGCGTTAGTTAGTTACGTGGCTGGATTATTTGGAAGAGAGCCAATTTAGGTGAGTAAACAACTAAAAGTTGAATCCCCCATCTGCCAGTTTAAAAATGCAACAAGAGAGATGATAGCCTACTAGAGTTGCGCGATCTTGACCTCAGTCAGATCGTCAATCGCCACCCTTTGACATCGCCAATACATTATGTCATCGCGCAAGCACATGGCTATATATTATATGGATGTTAACGTCCATATTAATTAGCTTCAGCTGCGCTCTTGCTGTAGGCTACTTTGCTAACTTAGCATCGATGCTAGCGGGACTTACCCAGCTATCGTCATTGCCTGCTTTTACTGCTGCTTGCTGGTAATAATCCCATCATTCCCATGTCAGAAAAAGTCTCCAGATTTGTCGCTAACGTTAGTCTCTTCTGAGAAGTTTTCTCGAGTTGGATGCAGCCAAGTCTATTGTGTGAGGCAGCCATTTGAGGCAGGCAGTGTTGTGTGACTGTGCGTCCACACTGCGGAGAGGAGAGGAGCTGACTGACTGACAGCCTATATCGAGACATAGGCCTAGCCTAACTTTGGTGGGGAGAAATACATTTAAAACTAGTCAGATATGACTTGAATGCCACTTGTAAAATAAATCACCCACAGTGATTGACGACGGTGCGACCACTATTTTGAA
>NC_139629.1:51776458-51791458 GCF_964638095.1 Poromitra crassiceps | reverse complement strand
CACAATCTGCCTGTGGGTTGTGGTTCTTTGTGTCTTGGAGTGGCTTTCATGCCGCCCCACCGGGCAGCTGACGCCACAGGGGTGCCGGCGCCACCCGGGTTTGTTATGGATCTTGGCTGCAGTACATTTGCTGCAACAGCTGAGTGGACCTGAAATAGCGCCGACTCCTCCTACTTCTGTTTCTATCTTTCAAGGAAAAGTGACAAATGTTTGGGTGTGACATCAAGCTGGTTAAATAGAGTGTATAGAGACACTGCATGACATAGGCCACGCCCATCACGGGGGAAAGCTCTCCATTCACTTCCAAACACCAGCGTCATTTTCCTTGAATTAAACATAGCTAAAAGCTGTTGTGTGGTGGGGCTGCGCAGACAACAAATGTAAACAAATCCCCAGTTAAAGTTTTTTTGTACTCCTGAGCAAAACAAGGAAGCCATTGAGAATTGGCGAGAAGAAAAATGTTCATAAAGTGTTCATCTTCCGTATATATGATCTTTGTGTGCAACACGTGACATAGGAGAATGCCAGGATTGGGGGGAGTTTTTGTTTCCCCCCGTTTTGGGCGTGGTTTCTGAATGATGACGCGCTCCACAGTGTCTCTATGAAAAGACGGACAGATGGACTGACCTGCTTGTTGGCCTTGAGGACAGTCCTCAGAGTAGCGATCTGTTCCCTCTTGGTGCTCAGCAGGGATTTGAGTTTGAGGATCTCCTCCATGCAGGCCTCCTTGTCCTTGTCGGCCACGGTGCCCAGCTCCAGAGAGGCCACCCTCTGGCGTGAGAGCTCCGTGGTGCGGTCCACCGCCAGCTGCAGGTGCTGGATCTGGTCTCTGATGATGGCCACCAGGTTGTAGATGTTCATGGGCTCGCGCCGGGCGTCCGACACGGGCGAGGGCAGGGAGGAGAGGGGCGAGGGGGCTCCGTCGCTGAGGCCGGGCTCGGGGAACAGGCCCTTGGTAAGCAGGATGGGCGAGCGGCGGCCGCGGCCCTCGGGGCTGCTCCGGCCCCCCTTGCCCTGCTTGTAGAAGTCGAGCATGACGCGGTTGGGGGTCTCGTTGTTGCACATGCAGACGTGGTTGTAGAGCGTGGCCAGTTCTTCGCTGAAGGTGACCAGCTCATCTTGTGCCACGCTCAGACTGCCCTGGGACTCGCCTGCCACATCGCTCACCTGAACACGCACATGAACACACACACACACACACACGCACGCACACACACACGCACGCATGCACGCACACACACGCACGCGCACACGCACACACACACACACACACACACACACACACACACACACACACACACACACACAAACACACACACACACACACAACCACATCAATTAGCCTTTTTTATTTACTTGGGGAAAATGACAAAGTTTAAAAATGATATATTACATGCAAAATACAAAATAAACAATTTCTGATGAATAAATAGGTCAATATCAACTCCTCACCTTGCGCAGCTCCTTCTCTAGCCTAGCCTTCTCTTCTCTCTCTGCATGACTGGTCTTCTGCAGAAATGACAGCTTCCCTCCCAGCGTGGTCACATCGCTCTCCAGACGGACGCGCTCGTGGTCGAAGCGAGACTGACAGGCTTGGTACTCTGCCTTCAGGGTCTTCAGCTCTTCCTTCAGCTCACCGGCCTCAGACACGGCAACCTGCAAAACAGTCGAGTGTAAGTGTAGCAAGACCTCATATTGACCATGACTGTCGATTTAATTTGAGTTCAGTCTTGCTCGAGGATCATTCAAGTGTTCATCAACAGCTGAAGGAAGGAATTGAGGAATGTCACCTTGTACTTGCACTCCAGGATCTCAGGTCCGTTGATGTCCACCTCGTAGTAGTCTCCGTCCTCGTGGCTGTCGCGCTCCTTCTCGTTGTCCAGGGCGGACTGGCGCTCCTTGCTGGCCTGGAGCTTGCGGATGGCGCTGAGGTTCTCGGTGAGGCGGTTGACCTTCTCCTGGTGCTCGGACAGAGCGCCGTTCGCCTGCTCCAGCTGCTTCTGGGAGTCCTGTAGGGTGGACAGCAGGTTCACCTTCTCACGCTCCATCTGAGGAGAGCGGGCGAGAGACAAAGAGAAATGAAAAAGTCAGTGCTTGGCTTATTGCAAGCATGTTATTTCACATGATGTACTTCTTGGTGCAGGATGCAGGTAACCTGATGATGTGAATGATTTCTGCTTTTAAACAGATGGGACCAAATTAATCACTGGACTATCTGTCATGTGGTAACCCTACCCAGTACCCAGTACCCAGTACCCAGTACCCAGTATCCAGTACCCAGTACCCAGTACCCAGTACCAAGCCAAAGTATGTGAGCCTCAATGCCCGCCGGGCCCAGCATCAGAGCCGGGCCCAGCATCAGAGTCAGGGTGACCTTGAAAAGTGTTTGGACTCGGTGCCAGCTCAGTGCTGGCAGAGACTCTGGACGGGTCTTCTTTCACACACACACACACACACACACACACACACACACACACACACACACACACACACACACACACACACACACACACACACACACACACACACACACACACACAGAGTTGTGCTGACTTAACACACTCAGCTATTTCAAGCGTGGAGCTGTAAATAATATAGAAGTATGGTGGGTGGGCTCATCTGCATATTCATTATTTGTTAGTGCAGAATATGTCTTGAAGACAAGATTGAAAAGTGACAGATGGTTTAATGAAGGTGAGTCATGACATGTTCAAGAGCTACTTTAACATTCTAACATACCAGATCACATGTCAAGTGTTGAAATAGAAGGTTTTGTAGGATGAAATTGTAGGCTTTCCACGTCTCCGGTGTGCTAAATTAAAACTACAATTCTCATTCAACAACTGAAGTCAGTGGTGACCAGTTCTTCAGAGTCCCAGAAAGACCTATAATTACACCATAATTGAGTGCAAACCATGTTAGGTCTTTCTATTCACAGTGTGATTGTTATATAGGTCTTTCTATTCACAGTGTGATTGTTTGGATGGTTGTGTTTTGGTCCCCATTAAATTCTGTTGTTTTGGAGAAGCTGCTACGAAGTTGTGCTAACCTCCCTGTGTGTTATAACCTCCCTGTGTGTTATAACCTCCCTGTGTGTTATATGGACTAACACGTTTCTGTGTTTCATTTGCCATGAGGGTGAGTAGATGATAATAAATGATGACAGAATTAAAAAAAAATTGGTGAACTATTCCTTTAAGGAATGTCCAAATTGTAAGTAAGTCATTGCTGAGACTGACGCCGTCGCATATTAAGAACTGAGAATCATGGATCTAATGCAGAGCGGCATGGCCTAAATGTAAGAGGGCCTGTGGGCCTAAATGTAAGAGGGCCTGTGGGCCTAAATGTAAGAGGGCCTGTGGGCCTAAATGTAAGAGGGCCTAAATGTAAGAGGGCCTAAATGTAAGAGGGCCTAAATGTAAGAGGGCCTAAATGTAAGAGGGCCTAAATGTAAGAGGGCCTGTGGGTCGTTTTGAAGGCCAGCCGTCACACATCACTATGCATCCATGTTGGATCTGGTGGCAGCTTGCTGCTATAGACTGACTATAGTGGGACTATAGACGGACTACAGACTGACTATAGTGGGACTATAGACGGACTACAGACTGACTATAGACTGACTATAGACGGACTATAGACGGACTATAGACTGACTATAGACTGACTATAGATGGACTATAGACTGACTATAGATGGACTATAGACGGACTATAGGCGGACTAGATGAGTGAAGAGAAGGTGACACTTGAGCAGCGGATGTCTGGGATTGATCAGCGAGTCCCTAATCGATGAGGTGAGATGAGGCAAGGAGACGAGTGAGTGAAGGAGGCCATCGTCTCCTCTGTCCTGATTGCTGCCTGTCTGGAATGTGTGGAAGGACCTGGCAGGGGGCTTGAGAGATCTACTTGACGCAGGCTTGTTACAGGTCAGGGCGAGTATCTGGACAGTGCTCATACCAGGTCAGCACTAAGGTAACCACAAGCTCCCTTGTTCATCTGACAACAATGTTTATATTTGATGAAGGTAGAGGCAAAACCCTTAATCCCTTAGTCCCCAAAACAATCACTGTCTGCAGGTACCCAATCCACACTGGTAACCCTGGTGACCAACCCAGCCAGATGGCAGGCCCACCGGTGCACCTCCCACTGCCAACGGACTAGCGGAGCCACGGAGGGGAGTGCGTCTCCCTGGAGGCGCGGGAGGGGAGTGCGTCTCCCTGGAGGCGCGGGAGGGGAGTGCGTCTCCCTGGATTAACTTTGCTCTAAGGGGATTTGCAGCAGCCTGACCGGGGATCTAGCCCGACACACTCCACTGACTCACTCACTCCTTCCAACACACCTTCCAATTCAAGGACTTAGTTCCACTGCCTTGAGTTATTCTGTGGATATCTAGTTTGGTTTGTCTCATAAAGCATCATGTAAACATGAGGACATATTTAAAGACAATTATGATCAAATGACTTGAAATGATGTTCAAAAGAATGAAAACAATCAAAAAGCACACTATTCCCTTCCTGTGTTTGGAAATCAAGATGAATTGTTTGTGACTGTCCTGCTATTGATTCTCTGTTGACTTGTCAGGGCCAATGAAACGTGCATCAGAATGAGATGGATTCTGCCTTCATAAACAGCTCCACTATTGAGCAAACATCATGTCCACCTGCTGAATGACTCATGTGTGCCATTATTGGATCAACGATGCGTGAACTGAAACCCAAACACTGGTGCAAGGAGGCGTTTACACCACGTGACCTGTAGGAGGCGTTTATACGTGACCTGTCAATTTGACTATTCCAATTTGTCTGTGGACTGAATGCAGTGATATCCTTCACTGTACAAACCACCTCCACATACTGGTGGTTAAACACTGACCTGCATCAGCTGCTGTTTGAGCTTCTGGATCTCGGAGATGTTCAGCTCGCTCAGCAGGTCGTCCACGAGGCTGGGCCCCGGGCGGAACAGCTCGTCCTTCTTGGGCGTGGAGACGCGGTTGTCGTCGGCGATGGCGTTGGCCAGCTTGCTGAAGCCACTCTCGTACCCGTGGAGCGCCTCGTCGTTGTTGGGCTCGGTGGCGGCATCGTCGCTGAACTTGAGACCGTCCAGAGAGATGCTGAGCGGGCTGAGGGGGGAAAGAGGGGAGGGAACATGAGAGCAGGGCTGCAACTAACCATTATATTCATTATCGATTCATTTGTCTATTATTTTCTTGACTAATCGATTAGTTGTTTCCGTCTATAAAATCTCACCAAATGGTGGAAAATGTCAATCATTCCGAGATGACATCCTCAAATGTCTTGTTTTGTCCACATTTCAAAGATAACCAGTTTACTGTCACAGAAGACAAACAAAACCAGAAAATATTCACATTTAAGAAGCTGGAACGAGAGAATTTTCGTATTTTTTCCATTAATCGATTATAAAAACAGCTGGTGATTAATTCTCTGTTTATCGACTAATCGATTAATCACTTCAGTTCTACATGAAAGTAGTGTGTAATATCTAGTGCTCTTTACAGAGTATGATGATCTGTGTGATCTGATGTGTGTGTTATTTACCTGTGGTACAGGGAGTCTCCGATGTTCATGTAGTGGGACAGGTGTGTGTTATTTACCTGTGGTACAGGGAGTCTCTGATGTTCATGTAGTGGGACAGGTGTGTGTTATTTACCTGTGGTACAGGGAGTCTCTGATGTTCATGTAGTGAGACAGGTGTGTGTTATTTACCTGTGGTACAGGGAGTCTCTGATGTTCATGTAGTGGGACAGGTGTGTGTTATTTACCTGTGGTACAGGGAGTCTCTGATGTTCATATAGTGGGACAGGTGTGTGTTATTTACCTGTGGTACAGGGAGTGTCTGATGTTCATGTAGTGGGACAGGTGTGTGTTATTTACCTGTGGTACAGGGAGTCTCTGATGTTCATATAGTGGGACAGGTGTGTGTTATTTACCTGTGGTACAGGGAGTGTCTGATGTTCATGTAGTGGGACAGGTGTGTGTTATTTACCTGTGGTACAGGGAGTCTCTGATGTTCATGTAGTGGGACAGGTGTGTGTTATTTACCTGTGGTACAGGGAGTCTCTGATGTTCATATAGTGGGACAGGTGTGTGTTATTTACCTGTGGTACAGGGAGTGTCTGATGTTCATGTAGTGGGACAGGTGTGTGTTATTTACCTGTGGTACAGGGAGTCTCTGATGTTCATGTAGTGGGACAGGTGTGTGTTATTTACCTGTGGTACAGGGAGTCTCTGATGTTCATGTAGTGGGACAGGTGTGTGTTATTTACCTGTGGTGCAGGGAGTGTCTGATGTTCATGTAGTGAGACAGGTGTGTGTTATTTACCTGTGGTACAGAGAGTGTCTGATGTTCATGTAGTGGGACAGGTGTGTGGTATTTACCTGTGGTACAGGGAGTCTCTGATGTTCATGTAGTGGGACAGGTGTGTGGTATTTACCTGTGGTACAGGGAGTCTCCGATGTTCATGTAGTGGGACAGCTCCTTCCTCAGGGAGGCTTTGAGCTCGCGCTCGGTCTTGATGGTCTCCAGGGCCTCTCCTAGCTGACGCTCAGCGATCTCCTTCAGGCGGATGGCGTCTTCCAGCTGGCTGTTAAGGAACTGGGTGTCCTCCTCCAGACGACGGATCTCATGCTTCAGACCCTCAAACTCCACCTAGACCAAGGAGGAAAGTGAACCAGTTACACATTAGAATGAGTTGTGGGTGGACAACTCATTATATATATATATATATATATATATATATATATATATATATATATATATATATATATATATATATATATATATATATATATATATAAATAAATAAGACAAATTTCCTTCGGGACAATAAAAGTCTATCCTATCCTATATAATTCAATAATTTATACAGCTCCAAAGAAAATGACGTGCCATGGGTTCATGTGTGGCAAACCAGAGGGGTGTGGCTACATTAGAGTAAACATAATTACTAATTAGTATTCAAGATCATGTTAATCCACAATTTGTCCATTTAATTTCCCTCTAATGAGTTTGTACTTAATTCAATTTGGGAATCCTTCTTGATTGGTCAGGTTGAATGAGCACATGGAGAGCATGAACAGCTCACACATCAAATGGAAATATCCTACTTGGAAATTCAGCTGTTTCATGTTTGCAGATGTGCAGCAGGGGGGCTGAACTGAATCAGGCAGTTTGCTTTGTAGTATAAACTGTTTAAATCACTGGTCTGAAGAATGAGAGTAGCTGTTAGGGAACTGAAGACTGTCAATTAAACTGGTTTTTAATGAGCCAGTGGAACTGTTTCCAGGCACTGGCAAAAAACAAAGGCTAACGTGAATCTCTTGATTATAGCAGAGCATGGTTCTTATCCTAATTACATCTAAACGCTACAGTGCTACAGACAGACACACACACACACACACACACACACACACACACACAACATCTAAACGATACAGTGCTACAGACACACACACACACACACACACACACACACACACACACAATACATCTAAACGATACAGTGCTAATTCAATGCTTCTTTGGGCAGTCAAATCAGGACAATGGGAGACAGACTGAGAGCTGTGTGGGAGGTGGAGGCCCTGCAGGGCTACTGTGAGAGAGAGTGTGTGTGTGTGTGTGTGTGTGTGTGTGTGTGTGTGTGTGTGTGTGTGTGTGTGTGTGTGTGTGTGTGTGTGTGAGTGATTGAGTGAGTGAGTGAGTGAGTGAGTGAGATAGAGAGAGAGAGAGAGAGAGAGAGAGAGAGAGAGTGAGAGTGAGAGTGTGTGTGGGTGCGTGTGTGTGAGTGAGTGAGTGAGTGAGTGAGTGAGATAGAGAGAGAGAGAGAGAGAGTGAGAGAGTGTGTGTGGGCGTGCGTGCTCACAGCTACAGGGATAATCAGGTCTAACTGAGAACACTGACCTGAATGTTCACTATGTGACTGTGCGGTGCAGTGGGCAGTGGGCAGGAAGATGAGTCTACCAAAGAACCAATGATCTGCTTTTAATTCTCTAGAACATTCTCCCATGTTTCCTCCCCTACATGAGTGAACTGTGGCACATGTGTAGGTCCAGCATGGACCTGTGTTCTCTCTGTTCTCACCTGGGTCTGCTTGAGCACGGACACCTGTTTCTGCAGCGAGATGTTCTCCTCCTCCAGCTCGGTGTAGTCCTGCAGCAGACGGGCCTCCCGGAACTTGTACTCCTTGATGTCATCACGCAGCTGGCTCCTCTGCAGCTCCACCACCTCGCTGTTCTACAGAGCCAACCCAGGGAGGAGAGAGGAGGAGAGAGGAGAGAGGAGCGAGGAGCGAGGAGAGAGGAGGAGGGAGGAGGGAGGAGGGAGGAGAGAGGAGAGAGGAGAGAGGAGAGAGGAGAGAGGAGAGAGGAGAGAGGAGAGAGGAGAGAGGAGAGAGGTTGAGAGGAGAGAGGAGGAGAGGAAGAGCAAAGCTGTCAGCGATCATGCCACTTCCGATCTGGTTTGGGTCAGTGTGTCAGAGACACCGATTGATTGGATATTGTTGCTTTAGTGTACGTTGTGTCAGGCTGGCTCTTTAATGTAGTAAATCTGGTTGGATAAGGATATTCTGCCATCTGGCCAAACCTGTCACATGTGTTAGAGAGAGAGAGAGAGAGAGAGAGAGAGAGAGAGACAGAGACAGAGACAGAGACAGAGAGACAGAGACAGAGAGAGAGAGAGAGAGAGAGAGAGAGAGAGAGAGAGACAGAGAGAGAGAGACAGAGACAGAGACAGAGAGACAGAGACAGAGAGAGAGAGAGAGAGAGAGAGAGAGAGAGAGAGAGGCCAGGTGTCTCTATAAGCAGTGGACCACACTTGTGCTTGCCTGCCATGGCAGTACAGAAACTGAAGCACATGTATCTCCTACATGGTGAGAAACGTTCAGAGGCTGGAAACTAGGGATGTTCATTTTGAAAAATGTCCATAATCGAAAATCGGGAAAATTAACGATCAATTATCGATTATCGATCATATTAATGATAATATTTTTAAATATATATATATATTTTTTTTACAAAATGAATGCCTATGGCAGAAAATACGAAAGACAACGTGTTCTCCTCAATGAACTCTTTATTTCAATGTGTCTCCTCTCCAACACTCTGCTGTCCCCGGCGCATGCCGGTGTGAATTCCCCATGTTTGAAACAGTTTTGTTGGCACAAAGGCCCGTGCCCAGCCAGAAAACTAGAGACTAGATGAAGCTCCACCTCACGTTAGTCGGCTGTGCAATGGAGTGGGGCGAGGAGGAACGAATTCCACCCAAACCTAGTCCGCAAAATAAATAAATAATAATAATTAAATAATAACAATAATCGATAAAAATTCCACATGATCGATTCCATTCCTTAACGATCAATTATCGATTTTTGATAATTGATTAACATCCCTACTGGAAACACTAACACTTTAACATGTATCTCCTAGTGTCCTCTAGAGCGAGAGTGGCTTCAGCGGAGGACCAAAATGCGAGACTCATTAGCCAATGAACAGCCAGGAAGGGGTCTCTACTTTTGCATGCTAAAATAAAGCTGATAATGTACAATTTGATTCAGGGTGGGGGGGGGGGAACCCTTTCAGAGTACAACACAAACTGTCTATTTTGCTGCAACTCGACAGTGCTGCTTAATCCAGGACCTTACTTCCTGGAACTCTTGAGAGGAAAAAAAAACTGGTCCATTGGAGTGAATGGGGATGTCGGGACTCTTCTATCTACACGGCTCTGGTATCTCCTACATGGTGAGAAACGTTCAGAGGCTGGAAACACTGTAACACTTTCATTTGCAACATTGAGTCACGTTAAGCTGAATTCTCAGTACAAGATGATACAAGGTTTCTTTAACCCAAGAGAGGAAAGGAGCAGTCCACAGGTTGTGTCTGGAGGGGTTCTGTTTTGAACGTATAAAGGCTTAAGCTGGGAGTGAATTTGCGATAACATGTTGATCGTATTTCTGAATTGTACAATTTCCCCCTGCTGCCCCGGTCGCTGCTCCACCCTCTACCGATCTGGGGAGAGCCGTAGACTAGCACGATGCTTCCTCCGACACATGCGCGAACCTGCGACCCCCATGTTGGTAGGCAGGTACCTCTACACTACCCGGACGCCCCATGATAGTAATGATGTTAACATCATGTTCACCTGCAGTAACTAATGATGAGGGAGCAGAGCAGAGCAGGTGCAGCTGGCTGTCTCTCACCGTGCAGGAAGGATCATTCATTACATATAGTACTATATTACTTTCACCTTCCCTCTTCCAGGGTGTCACTACTGTCTTTCCACTCCTATTGCTTCATCCAGAAACAGAAGATCCCCACAGGAGAGCAGGGTGACGGGCGTCTTGGCCAGCGGCTCACAGAGGAGCACTAGATCAAAGCTCAGAAGACACCTCACTGAGGGGGGGTGGACCTCACCTCACTCAGGGGAGGTGGGCCTCACCCTTTTGATCTGATGACGAACATACATGTGTGTGTTTGTGCAAGTCATGTGAGAAAGAGGGGAGAAAGCTTGTGAAAGGATCTGTGTGTCCAACAGTGTCTGAATTAACATGTATGTTCAGGTGTTAGCCGTGTTCTCCTGTGACACGCCCCCAGGAGAAGGTACCTTATGTAGGCCGATTGTAATTCCCAGAAAATTAGAAAATCGTTTATTTTTTGGAAGAAAAAAAAAGGTTTTCGTTTTTAGTTTAGGTGTTGAACTATCCATTCCACATAAAATGCAGCCTTTTAAAATCAGTAAATACAGTAAGTGTATCTTGTTAAATAAAAGTCCTTGTTGTCCAATCCCTCCTTACCTGGCTGCCTATAGGTGTGAAAAGCTTCTCCAACTTTGACGGCTGTTATCTCTGAATGTGGCTTTTAGGAGTGTGAACATTCAAATAAGCATATCTCCTTATTTCTTTTCAGATTACAATGTGCGACACATCATTTGAAACCTTACAATCTGCAATTTCATAATCTGTAAAAAACTGAGAAATGACCTCCGCCTACATGTGGGTCTGTCACGTATGTGTTTTTAGCTGTTGGTGTGTGTTTGTGTGCACGCAGGGCAGAGTGTCACATCATCTACATCCTTTTTGGTGGCAGAGAAGAGGTGACAAAGGAGCTTCAGAGCAGGAACAGCTAGTGTTACTATCTCTCTGAACAGGTGCGAAGAATGTCTGAGTGTCTGTCTCAGTGTGTACTGTATGTTTACTGTGTGTGTGTGTGTGTGTGTGTGTGTGTGTGTGTGTGTGTGTGTGTGTGTGTACACGCGCGTCACGTGCGTCTTCCTCTCCAGAGACTTGGCAGAGCTAATCTAATACCAGAGGGACAATTAGCCTCTCAATCCCTTGCCAGGTGGTGGCTTCGTCTGACGCGGTCACCATACGGCCACAGCACAATGCCTGCTGGAGGATCATCTCCTCACAGGCTTTCACGTGCTGGACCTTCTCATATCAGCAGCATGGTGTTGAGACTGAATATGCATCTACAACATCACTAAGTCAAACAGAGTAGATACTAAGCAGGTGGTGGCAGAGCAGCCTGCTGGGTAGAGACACAGGTTTGATCCCTAACTGTCAACATCTCCATCACTGTTGAAGTGTCATAGATGAATACAGTGAACCGCTACCTGCTGTTCCTCTCTCTTTACTCACTTTACTCTCTTTACTTACTTTACTAGCTGATTTGGCTTATTTAGAAAGGAATGCATTGACAAATGTGTTGCTAAATCCCTGATGACGAGGAGGACTACATGCTCCTCGTTAGCTCTAATGAGGACTACATGCTTCTCGTTAGCTCTGTGTAACGAGGAGGACTACATGCTCCTCGTTAGCTCTAACGAGGAGGACTACATGCTCCTCGTTAGCTCTAATGAGGAGGACTACATGCTCCTCGTTAGCTCTGTGTAATGAGGAGGACTACATGCTCCTCGTTAGCTCTAATGAGGAGGACTACATGCTCCTCGTTAGCTCTAATGAGGAGGACTACATGCTCCTCGTTAGCTCTGTGTAATGAGGAGGACTACATGCTCCTCGTTAGCTCTAATGAGGAGGACTACATGTTCCTCGTTAGCTCTAATGAGGAGGACTACATGCTCCTCGTTAGCTCTAATGAGGAGGACTACATGCTTCTCGTTAGCTCTGTGTAATGAGGAGGACTACATGCTCCTCGTTAGCTCTAATGAGGAGGACTACATGCTTCTCGTTAGCTCTGTGTAATGAGGAGGACTACATGCTCCTCGTTAGCTCTAATGAGGAGGACTACATGCTTCTCGTTAGCTCTGTGTAATGAGGAGGACTACATGCTCCTCGTTAGCTCTAATGAGGAGGACTACATGCTCCTCGTTAGCTCTGTGTAATGAGGAGGACTACATGCTCCTCGTTAGCTCTAATGAGGAGGACTACATGCTCCTCGTTAGCTCTGTGTAATGAGGAGGACTACATGCTCCTCGTTAGCTCTGACGAGGAGGACTACATGCTCCTCGTTAGCTCTAATGAGGAGGACTACATGCTCCTCGTTAGCTCTGTGTAATGAGGAGGACTACATGCTCCTCGTTAGCTCTAATGAGGAGGACTACATGCTCCTCGTTAGCTCTGTGTAATGAGGAGGACTACATGCTCCTCGTTAGCTCTAATGAGGAGGACTACATGCTCCTCGTTAGCTCTAATGAGGAGGACTACATGCTCCTCGTTAGCTCTACATGCTCCTCGTTAGCTCTGTGTAATAATTAATCACTTACGACGTGCAGAGGCGGGTCGAGGCTCACGTTTGAAGCTGCATCAATATTCATCAGGGGTATAATGCGCATGTGTAATGAGCGTGGGCGTTTACGGCCTGATGGTGGCTGCATTTACTGAATAATGCATCACCTTACTTACCATATAGATCAGGTCTAGCACTAAGCCTCTAGTGCTGCTGACTCTCCAGACAGACAGCACTCAACTGATCCAAAAACAAACACAAAAACCTGATAGAATCACTCACATATGGAACAGAACTGGACTCTGTTAGTGTCTGAATACCAACAGCACATCTGCACATGTGTGATTGATATAGAAGTTGAACAGAATCCTGGGTCATCTGTTGTTTTGAACTGAACAGTGTGGCAGCTGGCAGGATAGATGTCTTCCTGCTCAGGGTTAGAGGTGTCTCAGCTGGAGGGTCAGATGTTTAGTCTGGATGAATACAGGCCACCACTGAACCTGATTAAGAACCTCCTCCAAACTGATTACAATGCATACCAGGGCTTTGACCTTTCACCCCTGCTTCAGAGGAGCCCTCTCTCTACCACACTGAGGCCCTCAGACAAGGGGGGGGGGGGGGGGGGGTCTTGCTTCCTGACAGAAGCTGATTAAACTCACCAGGGCTTAATGTGGCCACTGTGTGTGTGTGTGTGTGTGTGTGTGTGTGTGTGTGTGTGTGTGTGTGTGTGTGTGTGTGTGTGTGTGTGTGTGTGTGTGTGTGTCTCTGCTGTAAAGTAAACAACATTGACTCTGGTGAGGGACACGGGCCTCACCTGGGAATGTTTGTGACTGTGAGGTTAGATGGCTGCTGGGGAGGTATAGAGAGGAGGGGAGGGGAGGTATAGAGAGGGGGGGAGGCATAGAGAGGAGGGGAGGTATAGAGAGGAGGGGAGGTATAGAGAGGGGGGGAGGCATAGAGAGGAGGGGAGGTATAGAGAGGAGGGGAGGTATAGAGAGGAGGGGAGGCATAGAGAGGAGGGGAGGTATAGAGAGGAGGGGAGGTATAGAGAGGAGGGGAGGTATAGAGAGGGGGGGAGGTATAGAGAGGGGGGAGGTATAGAGAGGGGGGAGGTATAGAGAGGAGGGGAGGTATAGAGAGGAGGGGAGGTATAGAGAGGGGGGGAGGTATAGAGAGGGGGGAGGTATAGAGAGGGGGGAGGTATAGAGAGGAGGGGAGGCATAGAGAGGAGGGGAGGTATAGAGAGGAGGGGAGGTATAGAGAGGAGGGGAGGTATAGAGAGGGGGGAGGTATAGAGAGGGGGGAGGTATAGAGAGGGGGGGAGGTATAGAGAGGAGGGGAGGTATAGAGAGGAGGGGAGGTATAGAGAGGAGGGGAGGTATAGAGAGGGGGGGAGGCAGGTCATTTTAAAGTCGAGCTGAACCCAAAAATGACTTTTCTTTTCTTTTAGTTCAAATACCTGGGTATGCAGTGCACCTATTTAATAATGTATGCCAAAAAAATCACAAAAGTCGCATTTCTTTCGTTTTTCACACTTTGTCACATCAAAAGTTAATTTTTCAAGATTTCATTGATAACAGTAATGTACAGTTTGCTGACGTCACCCTAGTCTCTTAGAACAGACGAGTTGGCTTCCGCAATTTTCAAATGCCTCCGCCATACCGTCTGTACTTTGTGGGGGAGAATCATGCACCAACCGGAATGGGAAGTAGAAAGGCGGGTTTTCCGCTCATTAGTCCAATCATAATCGCAGAAAGGCGGGTCTTCCGCTCATTAGTCCAATCAAAATCCAATATGCCGCATTTTTCGTGGACACACGTGTCGTGATTGGTCGGATTCCGTCGAATTTCTTTCCTGTCTGAAGGTTTTTTTCCCAACTTCCTTGTGCATGTTCTGGGGGTGTAACGTACAGACTGTATATAGCTGCATTCGCCGGATGTAGATGAGACAGTCTGTTTTAAGAGACTAACGTCACCCAGTACTATCAAATTTCTACCCCATTTCAACCAATCAGACTCAATTTGTTTTCAGTCTGAAACGGACTCAGATGCACGTGATGAACGGGTTCACCTCGACTTTAAAGGTGCCACCATGAGAGAGGACCCCCCCGTTAGGGAGGACCCCCTGCCTGCTGTCACTACAGATGACGTCTGGCCCAGCTGCTTCAACGCACACGTACATAAACCCCTCCCCCTCAACACACGTACATAAACCCCTCCCCCTCAACACATGTACATAAACCCCTCCCCCTCAACACACGTACATAAACCCCTCCCCCTCAACACAGAGTGGGTGTGGCAGTGCAA
>NC_139629.1:51753958-51771458 GCF_964638095.1 Poromitra crassiceps | reverse complement strand
AAAGGCAGAACGCTATAAATTAATGTGTCAGTGAGAGAAAAGTGGTCCAAATGAGTGAATTATTACAGGGTGACAGTTGATCATATGTGCAGGTTGTGAACACTGCATGGAAAGAGACGTCTGTAAGCATTGCATAGAGGGGCAAAGTGACCGCCTACTTCCTGCTTCAGCACTGTACCAGAGATTTTCATCCGCCATTTATTTTCCCATAGACATTTCGTAAAATGCTTATAAAAATAGTTTTACTTGGTCAAACCAAACGGTTCAGCTGTATTTAGAAACAGGAGAGACCACATAACATTTCACTCGGACCAAAACATAAAAGAATTGCGGATTTAAAAAAAATATTTTTTCAATGTAGTTTTTTTTGTTGTTGGTCCGAGTGAAATGTTCTATGGTCTCTCCCAATTCTAAATATAGCTGAACTGTTTGGCTTGACGAAGTAAAACTATTTTAATAAGCATTTTACGGAATGTCTATGGGAAAATAAATGGTGGATGAAAATCTCTGGTACAGTGCTGAAGCAGGAAGTAGGCGGTCACTTTGCCTCTCTATTGTGATGCTAATGTGGAAGGAGATTAAATTTTCTATGCGTGTGTGAATAGAGAGCAAAGCAAAAAGGCACGACTACCGTGATAAACGTCATTTGATTTCTTTGTAGCTTTTCTTATTTGTGGCTCTGCTTGATAAATCACTCAGACGCTGCTGGCTGTGAGGATGAAGGCAGCCACCAGGGGGCGCAGATCCCCTCTCACTGTGGGCAGATTAAATTTAATGGAGTCACGTCTATTAGTGTGCGCCTCCTCACAACGTTACTGGTTCATTGTGTGGGTTAATCCTGTAGCCTGCTGCACCGTAGCACCGTAGCAGTACTGTGGAATACGTCTTATCAGCGCCCGGGGCCAACATTCAGCCCAAGACCATGTACGTCTTTGGTGTCTGAGACTTCACTGGAGGTTTAAATGGGATCTATGTCACCATGTTAAGAGAGTCGGTGCCCAATTGGTTGTGAAATCTACTGCCTTTGGTTGAGATGAAATCCAGTCATGAGTCCAGTCCAGAAGCTCTGGGCTCCACGTGGTCCAAATATGAGGCTATATCATCTGGAGATTGATGATGATGGGCTTAAGAGGGTCAATGGAGTATACGGTATACCAGGGGTCAACAATGAGACACTGTGGAACAAAACCTCACCATCTTATGAACCTGTCCAGCAGAGAGATTTCACTTTCATTGACATGAGAGATGGAATATAGCCCCTAAATCAAGAGACCTGGGGCGTGGTGTTAGCCCTGTAAACAGAGTAACCGTCTATCTGCAAGGGCAAAGAAACGTACGTTTCCACACACAAAAGACTACAGTTACAGCCCAACTGTGTCAGCATTCCATGGGCAAATTGAATCACAAAACCACCCTGCTGGCCCAATATGATTATCTGGGCCGGGCCAGAACAGCAGCAGCACACTGGGCCTGTATTTAGTGAGGCCTGTCTCCTTCTCTAACGGGTTTCCCCCCTCATTCTCATCTCATCACAGCCCCCCTTCCCCCCCCTCCAGCCCTAAGCATTCACTTTGGGGCTAATTTGAAGCCCTGGAGACAAAGGGCTCTTTCAGTGTCGCCCAGCCGGGTCACAATGCCAGCCTCAGTGCCCCAGCTCCCGACATCCACCCACAGCAGCACCGTTGGAAGGGTGTCGTTATCGGCCCCATACATGGGTCCATTTACACTCCGGCCCCTTTTGATCCAGCCAATTAGAGAGAGCTGGCTGGAGCCCAGGGTGCTGCCTCGGTTCCTAGCAGTGTGCTCACTATGAGCCTCGCACACGCAGGCCACCAGTACATCACCAGTACAGCACCAGTACAGCACCAGTACAGCACCAGTACAGCACCAGTACAGCACCACTTACAGCCAGGCTGGAGGTCAGATGGACCTGTCTGAGAACAATGGCTTAGCATTAGGGTAGTCTCATGTCTCTGCTTTAGTAAAAGAAGCATGAGGTAAGTTGCCCTCGGGTAGAGATTTAAGAGCTATCATCATGTCTCTGTAAGGGGTCCCTACACAGGTCCCTACACAGGTCCCTACACAGGTCCCTACACAGGTCCCTATCATGTCTCTGTAAGGGGTCCCTACACAGGTCCCTACACAGGACCCTACACAGGACCCTACACAGGACCCTACACAGGTCCCTACACAGGACCCTACACAGGTCCCTACACAGGTCCCTACACAGGACCCTACACATGTCCCTACACAGGACCCTACACATGTCCCTACACAGGACCCTACACATGTCCCTACACAGGTCCCTACACAGGACCCTACACAGGACCCTACACAGGACCCTACACAGGACCCTACACAGGTCCCTACACAGGTCCCTACACAGGACCCTACACAGGTCCCTACACAGGTCCCTACACAGGTCCCTACACAGGACCCTACACAGGTCCCTACACATGTCCCTACACAGGACCCTACACATGTCCCTACACAGGACCCTACACAGGACCCTACACAGGACCCTACACATGTCCCTACACAGGACCCTACACAGGACCCTACACATGTCCCTACACATGTCCCTACACAGGACCCTACACATGTCCCTACACAGGACCCTACACAGGTCCCTACACAGGTCCCTACACAGGTCCCTACACATGTCCCTACACAGGACCCTACACAGGACCCTACACAGGACCCTACACAGGACCCTACACATGTCCCTACACAGGACCCTACACAGGACCCTACACATGTCCCTACACAGGACCCTACACATGTCCCTACACAGGACCCTACACATGTCCCTACACAGGACCCTACACAGGACCCTACACAGGACCCTACACATGTCCCTACACAGGACCCTACACAGGACCCTACACAGGACCCTACACAGGACCCTACACAGGACCCTACACAGGACCCTACACAGGTCCCTACACAGGTCCCTATCATGTCTCTGTAAGGGGTCCCTACACAGGACCCTACACAGGACCCTACACAGGTCCCTACACAGGTCCCTACACAGGTCCCTATCATGTCTCTGTAAGGGGTCCCTACACAGGACCCTACACAGGACCCTACACAGTTAGTTGAATTTGGAGCTTTCCAGAACTCCTAAGTCTCTGTGAGGGAAAAGTCATTTCAAAGACATTATTTTTCTTTGCCCTAATCTCCATAAGAGACCTCAGGCTGCTGACATCTGTGTTAAGCGCCGACAGCAGCCTTCAGCCATACTGTACGCCACAGACGTGTGTCCAAACAGACCTTCAGCCATACTGTACGCCACAGACGTGTGTCCAAACAGACCTTCAGCCATACTGTACGCCACAGACGTGTGTCCAAACAGACCTTCAGCCATACTGTACGCCACAGACCTGTTTCCAAACAGACAGCAGCCTTCAGCCATACTGTACGCCACAGACCTGTTTCCAAACAGACCTGGTATCCACCTCACTCAGGCCCCCTGGTTCCTCTCCCCTCTCCCCCCCCCGGTTCCTCTCCCCCCTCAGGCCCTGGTTCCTCTCCCCTCCCCCCCCCCCCCGGTTCCTCTCCCCCCTCAGGCCCTGGTTCCTCTCCCCTCTCCCCTCCAAGCACACTAGAATTACCAACTTGACCTGCAAAACAGTGGGCTCAGCTCAATCTGGTGTGACCCAACACAAGCAGAGTTGAAATAATAAGGGCTTTAACTAGCACTAAGCCAAAGGATTAAGACAGAGAGATGGAAACAGAGAGGAGAGAAATGAGATGCTGGGCTGAATTTCATCCTGAGGAACTGAAGCAGAGAAATTTCGAATTTTTTTGAATTTTGAATCTGTCCTCTCCTTGATTCTGTAAACTTAACAAGTTGGGTGCTCGGGTGGAGAGTATGCATGATTGGAGTGAGTGTGAAACACTACACTGACTTGAAAGACCACATGGCATTGCTATGGTCACAGCGTTGCTGTAAGAGAGCTAACTTAGTACAGTAGTTATATCAAAATCACCAAGTGACTTCCTGGCCTGTGATGGTACTGTGCAGCAAAGAGCAGCTAATCCTGTCAACTCAAATGATTCATAGCATCAGTGTTCCGTTCCTTCTAACACAACTGGACTTTCCTTCTCCCACTCAGTAGTCTGTGCTTCAAACCCTCTTAATATTCTACCCTTTACTTGCTCTGTCAAGGGAGTGTGGAGCTGTGCATCACAGAAGCTCCTCTCATCGCTGTCTTCCTCAAAGCTCAGGGGGATCTCACCCTGGCCTGCACCCCCCTCTCATTAAATCAATCTCCTCATCGCCAGCTCCATCACTCACACACACACGCACAAACGTGTGCGCACACAAATACATAGACACACACACACACACACACACACACACACACACACAAAACCCACACACACACACAAAACCCACACACTGCACTGTACTCTCTCTTCTAACGAGGTTAATTGGCCTTGAATGAGAATGGCAGAGCTCCGACATTGTCTAAAGTGGGACACAGACACTGAAGGTTTCTGGGAGTCTGAGAGAGAAAATAAATATGTCTGCTGGAGTGTGTGTGAAGGCTGCTGGAGTGTGTGTGAAGGCTGCTGGAGTGTGTGTGAAGGCTGCTGGAGTGTGTGTGAAGGCTAGTGTTTTGATTCAGCCAAATTCTTGGGTCATGTCATTGGGTCATGCTACAGCTAAAGGCTTTTGGGTAAACAGGAAGTACCCAGGCTTTTATCTGGCTCTCCGTGGATAAATGAGCACTGCTAATCTGATGTGAAGAGGAGGTGTGCTAGTTTGCAGAGTGCTGAGCTGCTGCCTGCAGTCAGTGAGCTGCTGCCTGCAGTCAGTGAGCTGAGCTGCTGCCTGCAGTCAGTGAGCTGAGCTGCTGCCTGCAGTCAGTGAGCTGAGCTGCTGCCTGCAGTCAGTGAGCTGAGCTGCTGCCTGCAGTCAGTGAGCTGCTGCCTGCAGTCAGTGAGCTGCTGCCTGCAGTCAGTGAGCTGCTGCCTGCAGTCAGTGAGCTGCTGCCTGCAGTCAGTGAGCTGCTGCCTGCAGTCGGTGGCAAACAGAGTTCTGTATTGAATTCAAAGTGCAAATCGAATGTCAGTGATGATGAACTCATGTAGGATCAGGCCTTCTCTTTGAGAAGTGGGCGTGGCCTCAGTGCCTCTCAGTGGGCGTGGCCTCAGTGCCTCTCAGTGGGCGTGGCCTCAGTGCCTCTCAGTCTGTAATCAGAACTCCACCCAGCCAGGAGGCCAGGGGTGGAGCACACCACATCAGGCTGAGAGGGAGGCAAGGAGCTCCTCCAACCAGCTGGGTCTCTGCCAGCTCACCACAAGCTCCCAAATCACCAGGGCGTGATTAGGCTTATCTTGGCATGCCTGCCAGTGTTGCCAGTGTTGCAAGATTGGGCGGTTTTCCGGCAATTGGGCTGTTTTGGGTTGCATTGTGCGAGGGGGGGGATGGGCTTGGGCTGGTGGACAGAGGCGCTTGTTTCCATAGACCTGCACTTGGGGCAGTTTTGTGTGCGTTTTGGTGGTTTTTGATCCGTGTTTGGGCTGGAATTAACCATCAGCTGTTATCTGGCAACACTGATGCCTGCAGTCGATGGGTCCTTAGCTCAGTGCTTTTTGATTGCAACACCAAAAGGATCAATGTTGAATATTTGCTCCTTTTGTGTGTTTAACCCATTGATACCTGATGCAGCATTTGTGTGTATCCCTTTAAGACCGCGAACCGCATCACACGGTTCGCGGTCTTAAAGAGATACACACACAAATGATGGATATACACGCAAATGCTGCATCAGGTGTCAATGGGTTAAGCGTGTCAGTGTCAGCACAGAGAAGTCAGGATTACATTGGTGAGATTGTAAAATCTATAGACTAGAATGCATAGTGCAGGAAGGAACAGAATGTGTGTGAATATGTGTTTAACAGAATCACATAGTGTATATGTCTGAAGTCAAAAATAACTTTTTCATTCAGTCATGACCTCTGACCAACCAAAAATATATCATCTGGTCGGTTCATCAGATTTGATCCGCAGAGGATAATTGTATCTTTTGCACATCTCCAACTGTCCATAGTGACCAGATGAAATAGTATTGAAATGGTTTGCCATTTAATCTGGTAATGATATCATTCTGGTTGTGCATCTCCCTCTCTCACCTCTCTCATCTCCTGGGCGATGGTGGCCAGGCGTTCGTTCTCAGACTGGGTGTTGGTGAGGATGTTGCGCGTCTGGCGGAGTTCGGTCTGCAGCTCCAGGACCCTCTGCTCGTAGTACGCCTCCTTACAGGCCGACTCCTGGATCAGAGACTCCTCACGGCTCTCCCCGTCCGCTGCCACCTTCCTGTGGTTGGAGTAGGCTTGTCCAAAGGCCTGGAGACACAGAGATGGAGGAAACGTGCTGTCAGTTAAACTTAAAGGCACGTTCAGAAATATGAGAGAATTGCACACAGAAAGGTTTCAGCTAGATAGAATCACTTTCTGGCTCGTCAGCTGATGGCAGGTAACCTGAGAACATTTAACAGCAGGCTTATTTTTTTTTGACCAGCCATAAAACGGCATCCTGCATTATTTGATCTCGGGGCTCCTGCGTCGTCTGGACCTCCACGACATTTCTCTTTGTCTTCATGTTTTCATTTTGGTGGATTAACATCGTTAACGATGTGTCGCCACATCTCTAAAACATCAAAGATGTTTCCAGTAGTAGTGTGTACGTACACACGTGTGTTCTGTCCATTATGTTACCTGTTATTTCATTAAATATACACCGTTTTTTGGTTTACTCATCATCGGCCTCCTGCTGTTGTCCTGCAATTGGGTCCTCTAAAGCAGAGTGTCACGGTGAGTGGTTTAGACCGTGACACTCTGCTTTGATTTGATTGGATGAAACACTGACGGTACGCACATTCAGAAACTACGCTGAGATTCAAAATGGTTTCCCGGGCCAGCTGGCGGGTGACCTCATTTTTTGGATCCATCGCCAAACCCAAAATGGACCCGCTTGGCGCTTGGTGGGTCGGGTGTTCCTTTTGGACCCGGCTGGAGCCAATGGGGCAAAAAGAGAAAGGAGGGCAGAGGCACATAAAAAAAAACTCTCCCTAAAATAATGGCGTCAGCGTCTACACAGAGAGATAATCAGTTCACCTCAATCTGGCCGGCATCATCCCTTCCATCATCTCCCCCGCCTCCCTCTCCCTCCCCTCCCCTCCTGGCCTCCACTGCACGTGCTCAGTCTGCACTGACTCCACAGATGGGCAAACCCAACAGGAAAAGTAGAACAAATGGACTCGTGCCGTGAGAAGCTCTTAATGCTGCAGAAGATCATAGAGGAGTGAGGGACGCTCAGCAGATGCTCCAGTATTTTTCACAGAGCGAGAGAAGGAGATGACGTTTATGAAGATGAAATAACTATGGGGGACAGGATCAGGCGTCTGCCGGCTGTATAGAGGGATAGTGTCTGTATCTCTGTATAGTCTAATCTAATCTAGTCTCTGTATCTCTGTATAGTCGAATCTAATATAGTCTCTGTATCTCTGTATAGTCTAATCTAATATATGCCTACCCCACACTACAGGATTTTCAAATCCTTGAAGATTATAAAAATCTTGAGAGCCCACACACTACAGGACAGAGAGAGCCGATTTTTTAACATTTCAATCTTGGGACACACACACAATCGCGTCTGTTCAAACGCAACCCCACACACTAGAAGATTATGCCGAAGATTCACATTGGAAGCAGGGCTCGACGTTAACTTTTAAAATGCCTATTCAGTGTGCGCACGGGGTGTAGTAGTAGTAATAATGATAATAATGATAATAATAATAATAATAATAATAATAATAATAATAATAATAATAATAATAATAATAATACATTTGTGTCATTTCGTTTTCTAAACAAATCTTTTTTTTGTTTTTATAATGCATTTGCACTGAAAGGATTTGTTTAACTAATATTTGCGCGGACAGCCGCGTCCATTCGGGGTGTAGGCCTACTGTGCACGGCCAGGCGAAAACCGTCTGTAGGTGCCTTGTGGAGGGGCGCGTCTGCTGATTAATTTTGACTCACTTTTCCGTGCGGACACTCGCCGATGCGGGAAGCTATGAGACCTAAGCGCTTGTTGTAGGCTACATGCTTTGCAGTATAGCATTAGTTTTCCGTCCCGTTCAAAGACGCACGGGTATTTCACCTCGATGACAATTTCCTCGTTCTTTGTTTCTGTGCGGGGCTGCGGGTGGACGCGGACCAGTTTATTTTGCGAAAAACTAATGGAAACGCAGCTACTACTGGCTCTCTGCTCAAGATGCAATCGCCTGTCGGGTTGTAAATATCTAACATGTTAGATATGGCCGATTCACAATCGGGAAGAGGCAGTCTTCCCGATTGTGAATCTTGGAACCCCACACACTACAGGATCATTTGGGAAGATTATCTGCCCGACGCGCTTCAAATCGGGAGCACCCCCGAGAAAATCGGGAGGGGGGAATCTTGGCCATAATCTTGCAAATTATCCTGTAGTGTGGGGTAGGCAATAGTCTCTGTATCTCTGTATAGTCTAATCTAATATAGTCTCTGTATCTCTGTATAGTCTAATCTAATATAGTCTCTGTATCTCTGTATAGTCTAATCTAATATAGTCTCTGTATCTCTGTATAGTCTAATCTAATATAGTCTCTGTATCTCTGTATAGTCTAATCTAATATAGTCTCTGTATCTCTGTATAGTCTAATCTAATATAGTCTCTGTATCTCTGTATAGTCTAATCTAATATAGTCTCTGTATCTCTGTATAGTCTAATCTAATATAGTCTCTAGTCTGTATCTCTGTATAGTCTAATCTAATATAGTCTCTGTATCTCTGTATAGTCTAATCTAATATAGTCTCTGTATCTCTGTATAGTCTAATCTAATATAGTCTCTGTATCTCTGTATAGTCTAATCTAATCTAGTCTCTGTATCTCTGTATAGTCTAATCTAATATAGTCTCTGTATCTCTGTATAGTCTAATCTAATATAGTCTCTGTATCTCTGTATAGTCTAATCTAATATAGTCTCTGTATCTCTGTATAGTCTAATCTAATATAGTCTCTAGTCTGTATCTCTGTATAGTCTAATCTAATATAGTCTCTGTATCTCTGTATAGTCTAATCTAATCTAGTCTCTGTATCTCTGTATAGTCTAATCTAATATAGTCTCTGTATCTCTGTATAGTCTAATCTAATATAGTCTCTGTATCTCTGTATAGTCTAATCTAATATAGTCTCTGTATCTCTGTATAGTCTAATCTAATATAGTCTCTGTATCTCTGTATAGTCTAATCTAATATAGTCTCTGTATCTCTGTATAGTCTAATCTAATATAGTCTCTGTATCTCTGTATAGTCTAATCTAATCTAGTCTCTGTATCTCTGTATAGTCTAATCTAATATAGTCTCTGTATCTCTGTATAGTCTAATCTAATATAGTCTCTGTATCTCTGTATAGTCTAATCTAATATAGTCTCTGTATCTCTGTATAGTCTAATCTAATATAGTCTCTAGTCTGTATCTCTGTATAGTCTAATCTAATATAGTCTCTGTATCTCTGTATAGTCTAATCTAATCTAGTCTCTGTATCTCTGTATAGTCTAATCTAATATAGTCTCTGTATCTCTGTATAGTCTAATCTAATATAGTCTCTGTATCTCTGTATAGTCTAATCTAATATAGTCTCTGTATCTCTGTATAGTCTAATCTAATATAGTCTCTGTATCTCTGTATAGTCTAATCTAATATAGTCTCTGTATCTCTGTATAGTCTAATCTAATATAGTCTCTGTATCTCTGTATAGTCTAATCTAATCTAGTCTCTGTATCTCTGTATAGTCTAATCTAATATAGTCTCTGTATCTCTGTATAGTCTAATCTAATATAGTCTCTGTATCTCTGTATAGTCTAATCTAATATAGTCTCTGTATCTCTGTATAGTCTAATCTAATATAGTCTCTGTATTGAAAGTGTTGTGAACTGTATTTTCTCTGTGCACACCAGGGGGCCGGTTTACTACTAATGGCTCCCTTAACTTTGACCTTAATTTGTTAATCGGCCCACGAGGCAGAAACAACAAAATGTGAAAGGAGAGAGAGAGACAGAGTGAGAGAGAGAGAGGTAGAGAAAGAGAGAGATGAGATAGAGATAGACAGACACAGATAGAGAGATACCGAGAGAGAGAGAGATACATACAGAGAGATAGACCGAGAGAGAGAGAGAGAGAGAGTGAGAGAGAAACCTTCACTGCAGCAGCATCTAGGTTAGGCTACCCTCTCCCTTCTCAAAATAATCATAATTATCCCCCTGATTATAGATTTCGTTTCCAATCCTGTAGCCAGCAGTGATCGGATAGAAATTCAGAGAGTCGTCTGGTGTCACAGCCTGTGTGCACTCAGGCGCTCTAGTCTGAAGTCACCTCTGAAGATGACCTCTCTCCTCTCTGTGACCTGCTGCCCCGCCTCACATGATCTACACGTGACTGGATTTCCCCGGTCCGACGATGTATCACAATAATCCCAGTAATTCCTTTAGCGAAAGGGAAATCTGCAAATGTGTGTTAGTGTGGATCTGACCTACTTGCAGGACTTCATTATGTGAACGTGCAGAAGTAGTTTAATGGGTTAGTGGAAATGCATGACATCATGTCTGGTGCATGGTGGACAGTTGAGTCTCTGTTCAAGGGAAGATGATTGCTTCAGGCAGGGGAGATGATTGCTTCAGGCAGGGCAGATATCTCCATCAGATATCATATCAGATGGAGATATCTGCATGACTGAGAAGATACAGTATACACGCCTATAATAAAGAAAGAGTGGAAATAACCTGCTGCTGGTTCCAACAACAGAGAGGAGGTGGAGGCCCTGGAACAATGGTGCCAGGACAACCACCTCTCTCTGAACATCTCCAAGACCAAGGAGATCATTGTTGACTACAGGAGGGGGGGGGGGGGCACACCCCCAATCACCATCAACGGCACAGTGGTGGAAAGGGTGGACAGCTTCAAGTACCTGGGAGTCAACATCCACCAGGACCTGACTTGGGCCGGCCACACCGCCACTGTTGTCAAAAAGGCCCAACAGCGAATACACGGACTCAAGCGCCTGAAGAAATTTGGGCTAAGGAAAGAAATCCTCAGGGACTTCTACAGAGGCACCATTGAAAGCCTGCTGACTGGCGGCTTCACCACCTGGTACGGGAACTGTACCACCATGGACCGCAGGGCGCTACAGAGGGTGAGGCGCGCGGCCCAGCACGTAACAGAATGTGAGTTGCCAGATCTGCAAGAACTGTATAAACAGCGGTGCCTCAGGAGGTCCCTGAAGATCTTCAAAGACACAAACCATCCCCACAACAGCCTGTTCTCCCTGTTACCCTCAGGGAGAAGATACAGGGTTCCGAAAGCACGCACAAATCGCTTGAGGAACAGTTTCTTCCCGCAGGCCACGAGACTCCTTAACATACACAAATAGTGTAGTAGCCGTACTGTACCGTACTGTAGCTGCTACCATTACGTAGGGGTGGGGGAAAAAATCGATTCACCTAAGTATCGCGATTTTTAATGTCACGATTTTTTGGATCGATCTTTTATTCCAGAATCGATAATCGCAAATTAAAAAATAATAATAATAAAAAAAATAAAATAAAAAAAAAGATTTTGGGTGCTTGCAGTCAGGCCACTCACTGAACAGCAGGCCAGGCGCCGCCTACTGGTTTACTAGTGGTTTTATTACTTTATTAGTTAGTCTGAAGTAATAATTACACTTCAGGGTTAAAGTGGGTGCATCTCATTGTAAAATTGGACTTCAAACGGCCCAAATCTGGCTTCAAACGGCCCAAATTTCACGCGCGTTGGCCCATATCGGCCTGGCCTGCTTGGTATCTAATGCCCGGCCTGAATTATGATCCCAGTCCGCCCCTGTTTTTAACTATATCGCCCAGCCCTACTCATGATATATAATATACAGTCTCTAGTGTATGATTCAACTTTTCCCATGTTCTAATCTAGTGTAAAAAAGCAAACAAACTGAAAAAAGAAAAGAAAAAAATTAACAAAAATCGCAATAAATCGTAATATCGAATCGCAATAATCGTAGAATCGCAATACTTAAGAATCGCAATATAAATCGAATCGGCACCCAAGAATCGTGATAGTATCGAATCGGGAGATAAGTGAATCGCCACAGCCCTACCATTACGTATGTCTAATGTTTAATTGTATGTTTAATAAGGAATATGCTATTTGCACCTGTATGTCAAATACGCCGAATTTAAAACGCTGAGTTTAATTGTATGTTTAATAAGGAATATGCTATTTGCACCTGTATATCAAATACGTCGAATTTAAAATGTTGAATCACGTCTAAAGTATGCACACGACATGCGCACCTATGTGCAGTGAATATGCCACTATCTCTGACTTGTCTTATCACTATACTGCCTTATTGCTTGTTGTGTCTCTTGTTGTTTTCGCACTCATATGCCCTGTTATACTTGTACTATGTTGTAAACGGAGTCCACAGCACAAGAATTTCACACGTGATACTTGTACCATGGAGTGACAATAAAAATCTTGAATCTTGAATCTTGAACTTTGGAACCTCATCTGTGGAATCTCTCTGGGCAAATCACTTTAGAAACACTACATGCTTATGTACTAAAGAATGATGTGAAAACTACTTCACAATGTCTGTATGGAGGGACTGATGAGAACAGCCAACTCTCCTCCCCAGTCAGATCTAATAGTGACTGAGCCTCTATACACTTTGACTGACTGTATCATGTATAATGTATAATATATATATATATATATATATATATATATATATATATATATATACTGTATTATGTAGGGAACTGAACTGAACTGAACAAGCACAAATCTTGAAACAAGAGAAAATATAATTAATATCGATGTTGCTGCTGATAGTCAACCAAAAAGTCACATTAGATCCCAGCAACAGCCATCAGTGTACAGCTCTCGAATCAATGTCTAAATATCCTCATACCCTCCGTCCCCAAAATATATCCCCCTCCATCCAAAACTCACCCCCGTCCATCAAACTGTATCTTATTCAATTTCATGAAGATACTGGATTAACCCAATCAGAAGGAGGGGAATCCCATCGTTATAATCTTGGTGCATGATGGGTATCAAGGGGAAACCAATCAATCTAATCTAGGAGGCCTCTCCTTCAAATGAGGAGCCCCCCCGCCAAAACCCACTGACCCAAGTTCTTTAATCTCAGTCCCTCAAGCGTGGGTTTAGGCCTAACCCTTTGGAGGGTGTGCGGCACACGCGACCAAGCCTGTAATCCCAGTGAGCTGCACACCAAAATCCATAATTCATCTTCATCTTATACTGTATATGTTGCAGTTTTTCACACTGTGGATGTCCGCCTGAAATATCAACCTGTTGTCAGGCTAATCAAAGTCACATGACCTTCTATACTGTACACACAGTAACTATATCCTATATACCATCCAGACTTTCTTCTCAGAAGACAACCTATGATGCTATGTGGCACACTGTGAGGGAAGTCAATAGTTCAAGAGATTTGACCCTCTGTAGAACCCAACCTGATTCCAGATGATTGCATAGATTATGGGCTTCTGATCCTTCAGTTCAGCATCACTGCATCAACAGCATCATCATGTGAGACTGAGGGGCTCATAAGACAAAGCAGTCTCCTCTGATCTTAGTCACCACTGTCTTACTGTGTTACTTCCCATCTGTTGCTCACACTAACAGTGAGGACCTGACCTGACGACCACGCTCACATGATTACACACATGACCTGATGACCCCGGTCACATGATGATGAATGCGTGGAAATCATCAAAGGTTGCTGAAGTCATATTGTCTAAGTAAAGGTTATTGTGTGGGTGACTGAATGAATGACAGAGTTGGGAGGAAGTATCACGTTGCTAAGCCTGTGTTGTTCGTCTTAGGCAGAGAAGATATCAAAACACCGGTTTCTCTGGTAATGAGGTTTAATTTGACACCCTGGCTATTTCAAAGCTTAGTAAACACATCTTTCAACAAAAGCACATGTTGCTACGACACAGTGTGCTTCTAGTAGGGGTGGGAGAAAAAATCGATTCACCTAAGTATCGCGATTTTTAATGTCACGATTTTTTGGATCGATCTTTTATTCCAGAATCGATAATCGCAAATTAAAAAAAAAAAAAAATTTTTTTTTTTTTTTTTTTTTTTTTTTTTGGTGCTTGCAGTCAGGCCACTCACTGAACAGCAGGCTAGGCGCCGCCTACTGGTTTACTAGTGGTTTTATTACTTTATTAGTTAGTCTGAAGTAATAATTACACTTCAGGGTTAAAGTGGGTGCATCTCATTGTAAAATTGGACTTCAAACGGCCCAAATCTGGCTTCAAACGGCCCAAATTTCACGCGCGTTGGCCCATATCGGCCTGGCCTGCTTGGTATCTAATGCCCGGCCTGAATTATGATCCCAGTCCGCCCCTGTTTTTAACTATATCGCCCAGCCCTACTCATGATATATAATATACAGTCTCTAGTGTATGATTCAACTTTTCCCATGTTCTAATCTAGTGTAAAAAAGCAAACAAACTGAAAAAATAAAAGAAAAAAATAAACAAAAATCGCAATAAATCGTAATATCGAATCGCAATAATCGTAGAATCGCAATAATCGTGAATCGCAATATATATCGAATCGGCACCAAAGTATCGTGATAGTATCGAATCGGGAGATAAGTGAATCGGCACAGCCCTAGCTTCTAGTCACACGTTCTTTTTCTTCTTGTGATTGAACAAAGACGGTGTAGATGAGATGAGTGTTCAGCGTGTCGGGACACGACGGGATCATTGCTGTGTCCTGTAATCTGACTCAAGACAAGAGACCGTAATAATGGCAGGTTCAAAGTTCACTGATTAGATGGAGCGGAAGCACCAATGCTCTGTGTGATGATCCCACACCATCCCTCCCTGCTCAGGAGGAGAGGAAACACTGAAGACCAGCTTCTGAAGGCTACAGCCTTGGTGATAATGGTCAACAGCTTACATGCTAGATAGGAGGTCAAGGCAGGCGGTCAGAGAGTTCACTGTGGTTTTCCCTCCATCCATCTATCACACCTACCTTCTGTAATCCAACCAGGCGAGAGCAGAGAGGAGATGGCTCTCTGGGTCTCTGACAGCTAACAAATAGATCAATACTTCTGCTCTCAGAGGCCCTGTGGAGCTCAAGTAAACCAAATCTCCAATTCTATTTTCACTTGCTTGTTCTCCTGGGAGTGAACCATGTGTTTGTAGTATGGATTGAGAAGAGTGAGCTGGTGGAGATGATCTCCAGAGATCAGCCTACTGAAGGTATCCCCCCACCCCCCCACTCTTGATCTGTGCACATGGCTGCTGTATAAATCTTTTTTATAGCATTGCCTGAGGACCTAACCCCATTAGAGATCACTGCAGCTAGATCCATCTCTTCTGGATTTGGATCAGATTCGTCTATCTCCTGCCCTGGATCAGATTTGTCTATCGCCTGCCCTGCTAGAATGATCTGATTGTTAAACTCTCCGCTTAGCCCCTCGTGCTCTGACTGACAGCCCGGTTCTCCATCTCAACCAGGGAACGAAAGGACAGGCAGACACAGAAAGAAGGTGAGACAGAGAGGAGAGTGAGACAGCTCCTTTGTCAGACAGACAGCATGTTTGTTGTAGAGTCTGACTGCATGTGGTCACACAGCAAAGAAGCTAAGAGCCTGTGTCCACCTAGCGTCTTTTCATCAGGTCCAGCCTCTTTTTTCAGTTCTTTCCAATGAGGAGAGAGCGTATGCGGGCGCACACGGACGTCTAGAGAAAGTGCGCTGCGCCCACACACACACACAGCTGGTGATAGACTATAGGACAAATCTCCTACGACAGGGGTGTCCAAACTTGTTTGAATGGGGGCCAGATTAGATCTCACATCATGCGGGTTATTTAAAGAAAAATCACATACAATATAATTGTCCTCTAAGGGTTTTGTTCACCATCTGAAAACATTAGTTCCACCTGCATAGTTCCTACTTGTACAAACTGTATGATAGTGCTGTCATCGTTAGGTGAATGGAAGAAACGCAAATTGAACTTGCTTGATTAACCAGACTTTGGACTTGCCTGTCCGAGGGGGAAGCAAAGATTCGGACCAAATTGTGGACCTCTAATAAAGACCCACGTTGAATTTTAAATGAGAGAGAAGGGAGAGAAAATAAGAGGGGACAAACTCATCTCAATCTCATCTCATCTAGTGAGAATTTGACTTGGCACACAGCCAGAGAAAATAAACCCGGAACCGTACAGTGCGGAAAAGAAAACCTCAAGAACGTGAAACTCTTGATAAAACGCCATCACTGATCCCAGCATTGATTATGAGGCTCTAAAACACTCCGTCATGGTATTTATTCTCAGTCGCTGGTGCCAGATAGGAAAGACCAGGGCAAAGCAGGACATGCTTACAGAGCAAAACAACACAGAGAAGAGATGTGATAAGAGAACGCACGTGCAGGCAAGACCACAGTGGGCAGAAGATGGTGTTGATGTTGAACTGAAAACCCCCATCTCCTGCTCTACAACATCTCCTGCTCTACAACATCTCCTGCTCTACAACATCTCCTGCTCCACAACATCTCCTGCTCTACAACATCTCCTGCTCCACAACATCTCCTGCTCCACAACATCTCCTGCTCCACAACATCTCCTGCTCCACAACATCTCCTGCTCCACAACATCTCCTGCTCTACAACATCTCCTGCTCTACAACATCTCCTGCTCCACAACATCTCCTGCTCCACAACATCTCCTGCCCTACAACATCTCCTGCTCCACAACATCTCCTGCCCTACAACATCTCCTGCTCTACAACATCTCCTGCTCTACAACATCTCCTGCCCTACAACATCTCCTGCCCTACAACATCTCCTGCTCTACAACATCTCCTGCCCTACAACAGAGGCATTTCTGTCTCATTATGAGAAAGAGGGCCTGTCATGGATAGTGGAACAATATAGTGTTATTGTCTGCTAGGTCTGTTGACTTCTTCATACAGACAGTGATCTGTCAGTTGACCCTGCATGCCAAAGCGCTGGTTCAGCAGCAGCAGCACTGGAGGCTGCTCAGTGTTAGTGAGCGTTGCCATTGTAAGCGTTCTGCAGAGGAAGAGAGGTGGAGGGAGGAGGGGGGAGGAAGAGAGGTGGAGGAGGGAGGGGGGAGGAAGAGAGGTGGAGGAGGGAGGGGGGAGGAAGAGAGGTGGAGGAGGGAGGGGGGAGGAAGAGAGGTGGAGGAGGAGGGGGGAGGAAGAGAGGTGGAGGAGGAGGGGGGAGGAAGAGAGGTGGAGGAGGGGGGAGGAAGAGAGGTGGAGGGGGGAGGAAAGGGGGAGGAAGAGAGGTGGAGGGGGAGGAAAGGGGGGAGGAAGAGAGGTGGAGGGGGGAGAAAAGGGGGGAGGAAGAGAGGTGGAGGAGGAGGGGGGAGGAAGAG
>NC_139629.1:51673958-51748958 GCF_964638095.1 Poromitra crassiceps | reverse complement strand
ACCTTCACCATGCGTCGTCCACAGTGACAGCAGCTGGAGAACATATATGTGCTTTATGTAGGTGTCAGGTGAGACACCTGCAGTGGGAGGACCACAGAGCCTCCTCTGCTATTATGGTGTCTGTTCCAGCCTGAAGGCTCTGTGTTATTATGGGCTAAAACAGTCATTATGGCCCTGCCAGTGCAGTCAAGTAACAGCGTGTGTGTTTACAGCCTATACAGTGTTATGTGTTCTCCACGGCTGTATAAGATGGAATGCTTAGTGTGATGATGAAGGAGGGACATTTACATTCCACAGTGACAAGTGAAATGCAAGCTAAGCCTAAAAAACTCTTTTCATATTCAGGGCTACAGAAAGATCAGATCTCTGTGGGGTTAGCCTATAGATCAGATCTCTGTGGGGATAGCCTATAGATCAGATCTCTGTGGGGTTAGCCTATAGTTCAAGATTCAAGATTCAAGATTTTTATTGTCACTCCGTGGTACAAGTATCACGTGTGAAATTCTTGTGCTGTGGACTCCGTTTACAACATAGTACAAATATAACAGGGCATATGAGTGCAAAAACAACAAGAGACACAACAAGCAATAAGGCAGTATAGTGATAAGACAAGTCAGAGACAGTGGCATATTCACTGCACATAGGTGCACATGTCATGTGCATACTTGGACGTACTTAAACATTTTCAGATCTCTGTGGGGTTAGCCTATAGATCAGATCTCTGTGGGGTTAGCCTATAGATCAGATCTCTGTGGGGTTAGCCTATAGATCAGATCTCTGTGGGGTTAGCCTATAGATCAGATCTCTGTGGGGTTAGCCTATAGATCAGATCTCTGTGGGGTTAAGCCTATAGATCAGATCTCTGTGGCATTAGCCTATAGATCAGATCTCTGTGGGGTTGGCCTATAGATCAGATCAGTTAGCCTAAGTGTTTCCTGAAGATATTTGTCGTCTTGAATTAAAAAGGTGCTGTAAGCGATTCTGGAGAAAGGATTGAGTCAACACGGTTCTCATTCCCAAGTAGTCAAATACTGACGCTTTGGGTTGGTGGTCCGGTCCACAACACCACCTCAAAGTGTCAGTATGGTGGTCCGGTCCACAACACCACCTCAAAGTGTCAGTATGGTGGTCCGGTCCACAACACCACCTCAAAGTGTCAGTATGGTGGTCCGGTCCACAACACCACCTCAAAGTGTCAGTATGGTGGTCCAGTCCACAACACCACCTCAAAGTGTCAGTATGGTGGTCCAGTCCACAACACCACCTCAAAGTGTCAGTATGGTGGTCCAGTCCACAACACCACCTCAAAGTGTCAGTATGGTGGTCCGGTCCACAACACCACCTCAAAGTGTCAGTATGGTGGTCCAGTCCACAGCACCACCTCAAAGTGTCAGTATGGTGGTCCAGTCCACAGCACCACCTCAAAGTGTCAGTATGGTGGTCCAGTCCACAGCACCACCTCAAAGTGTCAGTATGGTGGTCCAGTCCACAGCACCACCTCAAAGTGTCAGTATGGTGGTCCAGTCCACAGCACCACCTCAAATTGTCAGTATTTGACTACTTGGGAATGAGAACCGTGTTGACTCAATCCTCTCTGTGGACTTCTCTCTCCTGATTGGATCAAGTTAGGATGGGAAAGCAGTAGGGCTGTGAATCTTCACTGGCCTCATGATTCGATCCGATTACGATTCAGAGGGCTACGATTCGATTCGATTACGATTATCGATGCATCTTAAATCAATGCATCACTTTTTTTCCCAATACATGATTGATTTTTTCTCACTCTGTTTTTCTCACTGTGTGGCTACTTTTAAAATAAAAGTGCATTTGGAATCGCATTGTATTATGATCCAAATAAACAACTGCATGTACTTCCATTATATTTTATTTGATTATTATTATTTATTTTTTTAAATAATAATGGATTTTTGACATTTGTGAATCGATGCAGAATCGTGCACGTCCGCATCGCGATGCATATTATAATCGATTATTTTTTTAATCGATTATTTTTTACACCCCTAGATACCATACCAGAAAGATCTTCTCTTCTGTTTACCACAAACTAAGCAGAGCGAGTGGGAGACCCATGTTACTGACCAAACACTCTATATCAGTGATTGTTGTTAGAATATAGAGCTATTTAACACTTATTCAAACAAAAAATATCCCTTACAGCACCTTCATTTATTTATTTATTCATTTATTCATGTATTTATTTGACTGAAGGGAGATCTTCTATAGTAAAAAAAAAAAAAATGACTTGTTTTCAGTATGGTCGTAGTAATAATAAAGAAGCATGTGTTCATGGCGGTTGTTTATCCCTGGCTTGTATTGTTCAGCTGCTAAATCTGCCAGTGAATGGAGGAGAAGGCCAGCATCTCTGGGGAGACTCAGACTCAATAGGTGTGATACACGGCACCAGCATATCAGCGTCTGGCTCCGGGCGTTTATCATCTCTCATATCACAGCGACGCTCTGTACAGGACCTCAGTCATTTGCAATGCAAAGGGAGAAGCCTGAAGCCTTATCTGCTGCCTGCCCGGCCCGCAGCCGGCCTGTCGCTCGCCTTTCTCTCCCCGACACTCAGCGTCTGGACGGCGTCTCCCAGGTCCACGTGCCGCGTGGTGCCGGCACCCCAGGGGAACCGCCGTCGTCATGGTTACCATGCCAATTACAGTACCGGAGCGAGAGGCGGGCAGGAGGATGCTGTTTCAGAGCTCAGCCCGTACGCAGCGTTCTCTCCTGAGGCTCCTCCCTCTTTCTCCTCATCCAAGCCCCGTGTCTCCTCTACCAGGTCCAACTCCAGATCCGCTTGCTCAAAGAGCAAGTTGCTTTTGTGTTTCATGGTAAACAGCACAGTGAACTGAATGGAGTCTCCACCGTGTATTTCAGGCCTGTTCCTCTAAAGACGTTCCCTGTGGAACGTTTACAGATGACCTCCACACAGCTGAGGGAACCCCCTCTTCTCCCTGCTAACACCGATAACAGAGGGAGGGAGCAGCTGGAGATACAGCTGAGGCCAACACACACACACACACACACACGCACGCACACGCACACGCACACACGCACGCACGCACACACACACAGACACACAGAGAAGATTGTGATTACATTACCATACCAAGTTCAAGGTCAGGGTCTGTTCAGGACCCCAAACTATTTGTGTGTGTATTTGGTGGGTTAGTGGAAGGAAGATGAACACTGTATGAGACCATAATGTATTTCACTGAATCATTCCCAGACTCATACATCAGTGTGCCCAGACATGTCTAATCCATCAGGAGATGGACAGGATGGGGGGAGGGGTTGTGGAGACCTTCGATTTGCCTCCTTCTTGAGGGAGTTAACCACCTCAGCAGTCTCATTTGTTGCCTCTTGAGTGCAACTATTCTTCATTCTTAATCTCCTTCTGTCATGGCACTCATCAAACTAGCTAGGCTAACTCCATGAGCCGCTCATCAAACTAGCTAGGCTAACTCCATGAGCCGCTCATCAAACTAGCTAGGCTAACTCCATGAGGGCACTCATCAAACTAGCTAGGCTAACTCCATGAGGGCACTCATCAAACTAGCTAGGCTAACTCCATGAGCCGCTCTCCTCCATGGTGCTGTCCCCAACTCCCCTCTCCCACCTCTCCCCAGGCCTCACACTCTCAGACCCAGGCCTCACGCTCTCAGACCCAGGCCTCACGCTCTCAGACCCAGGCCTCACACTCTCAGACCCAGGCCTCACGCTCTCAGACCCAGGCCTCACGCTCTCAGACCCAGGCCTCACACTCTCAGACCCAGGCGCTCAGACCCCTGGAACCCCCTCAAGGAGCCCCTGGGGGTCCCCGGACCCCCATTTGAGAACCACACTGACCTATAGCAAATGCAACACAACTGTGGGAAAACAGCCTATAGCCCTCTGGCATCATGAGCTTACAATACATATAAAGCAAATAACACGCTGTCTGTTCTCCAGCACTTGAAAGTCCTTAGGGCAGCTGATGGAGGAAGTTCTATTCTTCTAGCATCTAAAAAGAGCGTGGACCCATGGGCTGGTTCCCACAGGACAGCCCTGGCATCGCCCAATCAAATGCTCCTCCCATCATCCACACACACACTCTCCCTTCCTCCCTCTCCCAGGCCCAGTTCTCAAGGACCCCATTCAATTAAAACCCCTCCTCTCCTTCCTCTGCAGCCCCTAAGTGTGCTGTTGTTATCGCTGCCCCCTGCAGCATCACTGTGTAACTAGTCTCCTCCTCTCCCCCTCCCTCCCTCTCCCCCTCTCCCCCTCCCTCCCTCTCCCCCTCCCTCCCTCCCTCCCTCCCTCCCTCCCTGGTCTGTTCCGCTCCCATCCCCCCTCCACTCAGCCTGGGGGTGTTTTACTGCGTCTCCCCTGTCCCACACCACGCTCCTCCATGAGTCTCTCCCCTGTCCCACAGCACGCTCCTCCATGAGTCTCTCCCCTGTCCCACACCACGCTCCTCCATGAGTCTCTCCCCTGTCCCACACCACGCTCCTCCATGAGTCTCTCCCGTGTCCCACACCACGCTTCTCCATGAGTCTCTCCCCTGTCCCACAGCACGCTCCTCCATGAGTCTCCCCTGTCCCACACCACGCTCCTCCATGAGTCTCTCCCCTGTCCCACACCACGCTCCTCCATGAGTCTCTCCCCTGTCCCACAGCACGCTCCTCCATGAGTCTCCCCTGTCCCACACCACGCTCCTCCATGAGTCTCTCCCCCTGTCCCACACCATGCTCCTCCATGAGTCTCTCCCCTGTCCCACACCACGCTCCTCCATGAGTCTCCCCTGTCCCACACCACGCTCCTCCATGAGTCTATCCCCTGTCCCACAACCACGCTCCTCCATGAGTCTCCCCTGTCCCACACCACGCTCCTCCATGAGTCTCTCCCCTGTCCCACACCACGCTCCTCCATGAGTCTCTCCCCTGTCCCACACCATGCTCCTCCATGAGTCTCTCCCCTGTCCCACACCACGCTCCTCCATGAGTCTCCCCTGTCCCACACCACGCTCCTCCATGAGTCTATCCCCTGTCCCACACCATGCTCCTCCATGAGTCCTCTCCCCTGTCCCACACCACGCTCCTCCATGAGTCTCCCCTGTCCCACACCACGCTCCTCCATGAGTCTATCCCCTGTCCCACACCACGCTCCTCCATGAGTCTCTCCTGTCCCACACCACGCTCCTCCATGAGTCTCTCCCCTGTCCCACACCACGCTCCCTCCATGAGTCTCTCCCCTGTCCCACACCACGCTCCTCCATGAGTCTCTCCTGTCCCACACCACGCTCCTCCATGAGTCTGGATACAACACACTGCGACAGCGGGGGGACCCAGACCCAGTAGCCTAGTTAAACCTAGAGCCTGACCGATATATCGGTCGATATTGGCCGATAACCGATATTGCCGATATTTTTTTTACTTTGTATTTTCTAAGTCATAGACAGCATGTTGTGTATATTTCTTTTTTCTTAACTCAAGTTATATTTTATATGTGTTCTATTTGTGTTTTTTGTATTTCTAGTTATTTATAATTATTAAATTCCCAGTTCAGTTTACCGTTTCATTTTGGACAATAAAGTTGATTGATAAGCTGTAAAATATCCTGCCCTTATATATCTCAAGTCATGTCAAGTCATATCTTTGTCAAGTGTTTGATATTTGTTGGGATCATTGCAAAAAAAAGAAATCTAATATAATGCGTATATAAGAAAATCTGAATTTGTTTACTCCCTATCGGTATCGGCATCAGCCTCAAAAATCCAGTATCGGTGGGGCTCTAGTGAAACCAGCAGCCTGGGGGAGGAGAGTGGGAGGAGGAGAGGAGGGTGTGGTGGTGAGGGCGGGGCGGGGGTACGTACAGACAGTGTGTGTGTGTGGGGGGGTGTGTGTGTGTGTGGTGTGTGTGTGTGTGTGGGGGGGGGGGGGGGGAGGGGGTGGCGGTGTGTAGGGAGACGTATATCTCTGTTCTCTGACTGCACAGTAGCGTGAATGTCATAGGATCCCTAGAGTAAAGGGGGAACAACCCCTTTGGAAATGGGTTTGCTAATATTCTGATAGGCGGGCGAGAAGACCCTCTCCTGAATCTGCCCTCCGGTCCAAAGTAATGGAGACGAGATGAGAGGGGCTTCTCTGCCAGGCAGGCAGGAGGTAATGGAGACCAGACGAGCGGTGGCCTGGTGGAATTACAGAGAGAGTGAGGGGGCGGTGTCACACATGCAGTCATGTAAACAGAGTATGTTATCTGTCTGCATCTCATACACCAAGCCACACAAAAGATGCCCCCAGCGCCCATCACAGAAACAAGTTCCACACACGCAACTGCACCCGCCTCAACACAATACCACATTATATTCAACGTTAATGCAAACCTTAACATTTAAAATGTGGGCCACAGCGACCAGGACAGAACTATAGCAGCACTAGTAGCCACAGATAACGTTTATGGGCAAATGCTTTCAAATGAAGATGTCAGCAAGGAAGGAAGTATTAATACAATGAATGAACATTTTATTAATCGTGATGAGGGTTGAACACCTTCTGGCAATATAGCTAAGCTTTGTCTGTCTGAGCCCTGAGACTGATATGGGCGGGGCATGTCACACCCTTGATGTGTGTGTGTGTGTGTGGGGGGGGGGGGGGGGGGGGGGGGGGGCACCCACCATCTGTCTACTTATAGCCCCCACAAACAACTTTATTCACCCGCTCTATATGCTAATGAGCATGGGCTGACGTGCCCCCGGCTCCATTCCTTTTGTTCAGTTTGGGCATGTCGGGCTTCAAATAGCCCCAACATGGCCTCAGGGGGTTATCCCAGGTCAAGTCAGGGGGTTATCCCAGGTCAAGTCAGGGGGTTCTCCCAGGTCAAGTCCAGGGAAGGGAAGGATCTTTCCACATGAAGTACATGTGTGCATGTCTGTTTTAATAGATACACCAACATTTGCACGTCTATATGATTGCTTGCCTGTGTGCGTTAAGATTAGATGAGATTATATTGCTGGTTGGAGGAAACTTGCCTATCCACCTCTGCCTGATTTAACACGCGGACGAGCTACTTTTAGCAGCACGCTGCTGTTCCATAAGCAGCTGCTATGTTAGTTAGCTTTGCTGCTATGTCAGTTAGCTTTGCTGCTGTTCCATAAGCAGCTGCTATGTTAGTTAGCTTTGCTGCTATGTCAGTTAGCTTTGCTGCTATGTTAGTTAGCTTTGCTGCTGTTCCATAAGCAGCTGCTATGTTAGTTAGCTTTGCTGCTATGTTAGTTAGCTTTGCTGCTGTTCCATAAGCAGCTGCTATGTTAGTTAGCTTTGCTGCTATGTTAGTTAGCTTTGCTGCTATGTTAGTTAGCTTTGCTGCTATGTTAGTTAGCTTTGCTGCTGTTCCATAAGCAGCTGCTATGTTAGTTAGCTTTGCTGCTATGTTAGTTAGCTTTGCTGCTGTTCCATAAGCAGCTGCTATGTTAGTTAGCTTTGCTGCTATGTTAGTTAGCTTTGCTGCTGTTCCATAAGCAGCTGCTATGTTAGTTAGCTTTGCTGCTATGTTAGTTAGCTTTGCTGCTGTTCCATAAGCAGCTGCTATGTTAGTTAGCTTTGCTGCTATGTTAGTTAGCTTTGCTGCAGTTCCATAAGCAGCTGCTATGTTAGTTAGCTTTGCTGCTATGTTAGTTAGCTTTGCTGCTATGTTAGTTAGCTTTGCTGCTATGTTAGTTAGCTTTGCTGCTATGTTAGTTAGTTTGCTGCTGCTGATGAAGCAAGCGATCAGCTCCTCACTACAGCAAAATGCAGCAAAGCGCGCCTGAATTAGACGGAATAAAAATAACAGATGGACAGCTTTGGAGACAAATACAGAAGAACCCTTAAGTCTGATGATCCATACCGAGATTACTCCAGATGGCTATATTATTGATTGCCACTTCCTGTCTCTGTTGCCATGGTTACGGCCAGAACAGTAACAGGAAATGCAGCATACTTAGCGTGGACGTTAACACCACGACACCGGGGAAGGCGAGCACATTCCTCCCAGAAAGAAAGAAAGAAGAATCTTCTGTGAAGATGTCATAAGAAACCGGAGTAAAGAGTGACTTGACTGATGCCTGATGCCATGTGGTCATTTCCTCTGATCCTCCCTCATGACGCAGACTCATATTTCAATCTGCTTCCCGTCTGTTATAAATATCTCCGGCTCTGCAGAGGTAAACAGGATGCAGGCTCCAGGAGGTTCTGACTCCAATACAATGGAGGGAAGATGGCAGAGTTGAGGGAGCAGAGAGGAGAGGGCAGAGACGGCCCAACTTCAACTCACTTCCTGTCATTTTGTCACGTGGGTTTTTGCCCATGGTTTTCCACGGACACGCCCACTTAAGGGGCGTTCACACCGAGATATTTATTTTTCGCTCTGTCGCTCAAGTCAACCCTTTGGAATCGCTCTGTCGCTCTGTTTAAATCGCTCATCAACAGGCACACGAAATGACGGACATGTGGGGGATATAACTTTACGCAATGTCATGCTGTTTGTCCACTACGAGCCACCGTCATTGTTTACAAGCTAAGCCTATCAGCGTGCTCCTAATGCGAGCTGCATACCGGTAGTACAGACTTCACTTCATGTCAGCTGTCAGCCTGTCAATGTGGTTTGTTGCCACACAATAAACCAGCGGTTTGTTCCAAGCCAGTGTGATCCTTGACTCGCTCTCACACGGCAGCCAATCAGCGTTGAACAGCGAGCGACTGATGCCAGCGTATTTTCGCTCGAGTTGGGATATTTCATCTTGAGCGACGAGTGTATTTTCTCCCTGTCGCTCTGTCTCTGCCGCTCGGACGCCCAGCGATTATTCTCCCAGGCGAATATACGCTCAATCGCTCGTTTGCATTGACTTTGTATGTAAACTCGACGCCAGCAACAAACTTTAATAGGTCGGTGTGAACGCAGCTTTAGGAGACTTTCGGCAGGTCTGAGTCAACGGTTGACCACGCCCATTTAGGAGACTTGCTGCTACCATTTGTTAGAATTGTCGGAGCCTGCGGTGACCCATCTATAGTAATATAATATCTATGGTGGAGTCACGCAAAGTACTTATTGTGCCTTCCGTTTAAACTGGGAGCGAAGTGAGTTGTCGACGTTCCATTTAAAACAGTTGGGAAAACAGCCAGGTTAGCTCTAGCCAGGCTAGCCATTGTTAGCAACAACAGTTGATAACAAGGCATTTCGCGGTATTTTGCACGTACAAACACTGCAGCAACATGTCCACACACAGATAGAAGTTAGACAGTGCTGTGTGTACAAAAAAGTATTTACTACGATTTTAACTACTGTTGACGCGCAGAGCAGCCATCTTGGATTTTTGAGGTCGGGCTGCTGAGTCTCCTCCGAGTTTGGGAGAGAAAATACGAGCACTGGTGACGTCACCGTTGGAGCTCACGACCTTTGAACCGTCACATTCCCCTTTCCCAGTTTGAAAGGCATCAGCAGCTATACTGAGTGGTGACTGGTGAAGGCATTGAGATCTTTGGTGAGGGTGTTCTTTCTCACTGTGGTACAGCTCAGGATGCTCAGAGCCTGAAGCAGAACAGAGAAGGTGGGTTAATGCGAGCTATGTGATGTTAGCCACAGTATTACAGGAACAACGCAGGTGGAGTCAAAACTCATTCATTTACAAAGCCACACTCTACACTAGGGATGTTCATCAATTATCGAAAATCGATAATCGATCGTTAAGGATTGGAATCGATCCTGTGGCATTTGGATCGATTTTTTAATTATTAAAAAAAAAAAAAAAAAAAAAAAAACTTTTTTTTTTTTTGGACTAAGTTTGGGTGGAATTCGTTCCTCCTCGCCCCACTCCATTGCACAGCCGACTAACGTGAGGTGGAGCTTCATATAGTCTCTAGTTTTCTGGCTGGGCACGGGCCTTTGTGCCAACAAAACTGTTTTAAACATGGGAAATTCACACCGGCATGCGCCGGGGACAGCAGTGTTGGAGAGGAGACACATTGAAATAAAGAGTTCATTGAGGAGAACACGTTGTCTTTCGTATTTTCTGCCATAGGCATTCATTTTGTAAAAAAAAAAAAAAAAAAAAAAAAAAAATATTGAAAATATTGAAAATTTTCTAAGTACGGTATTAATAAAATCGATGATCGATAATTGATCGTTAATATTCACCGATTATCGATTTTGGAAAATTTTCAAAATGAACATCCCTACTCTACACGCATCGCATGTACAGTATGTGAACACATGCACCTTATTCATTGGTTCCTATAAAGTATCAGCAACTTGATGGAGCCATGGAGGTTACTATGGTGTTCCTGTGCACTGGTAAAGCTGGCCCAAAATGAACTGAAGTGAATTGAGTAGATATTGAAAGGTGGTTGATCGTAGGCGTTGTCCCAACTTGCTCAGTAGTAGGAGAATGGAGCTATCTCAGGAAATACATGGTATGGGTTACCTGAAGTGTCAGTCAAGGTAGTCTTACTGTTGCGCAGCAAGTAGCATGCTAACAAATGTAGGCTGGTCTTTCTTTTCCAGCATAACAGCCAAGACAATTAAAACAATGGCCACTAAGAGAACACTATTAAACAATGTTCAATAAATGGGGTGAAAAAAGGATGTCAAATACAAAAAAGTAGACTAGTATTTGGTGAAGACAAAATGGCTGCTTTAATCAGCTGGAGAAACAACAGAATGAAGACAACAGGAGATGGAGGAGAGATAAGTATCCATTGTGATTCTCTAGCTCTCTCACACACACACACACACACACACACACACACACACACACACACACACACACACACACACACACACACACACACAGGGGTCTTTGTTGGGACATGTATAGTAGTTTATAGTGGGTGCTGCTGTGTGTAGAAGGGAGGATGGCGATCAGACACTAGGGGGCCATTGCCTGATGCACCATATTGTGTCGTGTAAGGAGGAACACAGCCTTCACCATGTCCTCATGCTCTATTTTGAGCCTGGACTCCTGCCTGATCTGTCCTAGTCTTCACTAACAAGATTACAGTGGGAGGATCATGACCCTGCTGGGCTACCAGCCCCTAAACACAGAGGGTATAACCAAAGGTTAGGATTTGACTACCGGGTAGTAATGTATGTATAGTCTAACAGTAGTGAAATCAAGTCAAATCTGAAGTAAACTCATCAATTTCACCGGGCTTCATGTTTTAAATTCCACTCTTCAGTTTTAAGGGATAGAGAAGATGGCTTAAGGCCCATTTATACTCAATTTTCATACGAAAATAGATGCGTCCGTTTCAAACGTCATTATCGTCACTGCCCCCACATACTTCCATGCGTCTTTCACGTTGGTATCATGTTAAGCAATACATCCACCAGTGGGCAGTAGAGAGTCAAATGTATGAGTGTGTGAGTGGTTCTGCTCCAGATGACGGACAGAAAACGCACAAAATGATTTTCGTGAAATTTAACATAGAGTATAATCGGGCCTTTATGGCGTTTGAGCACAGGCTGCTGGGCCGTATGGAGCCGTAGACTAAACTCAGTGTTTCCCCTAGAAGAAATTTCAGCCCTGGAGGTATTCCGAAACGTACCCCGACCGCAATGGCGGGGCCCCTCGCTGGCGACGCTAAACTTTTAGCTAACCTGTTTGCATCTATGTTCACAATGGCATCCCAAGTATCATCATACTATTGTGGGATGCGATGTGAACAGTTGTATTATGGGATGTGCGTTTCCCAGGCAACGACACACGTTGACAAGTTTTGGAACAGCGCTGCACGCTGGCACAATGCTCCTAAAAGCAAAATGCTTATTGTTTTGAATGATTTGGCATCTTCTATTACTGTCAACACCAGTATTGTTGTATTGTAATAATATGCCATAAAGGTTTATTGAAATGTGGTAGAATGGTAGGGGAAACACTGCTAAACTCATGGTCCAATGTCGGCCCACCCAACACATTCCTGCACCAGGAAATAAACAACAACAACAACAACAACAACTCTGCTATCAGGAAATAACTACTAAACTCTACTAATCTCAGCTACCAAACTATACTGCAAATACACTACAGCACGTCCTCTCACTAACAAATCCTCCTGACACATTGCTGTTTGTCTGAGTTCCTCTCTCTGAAGGCAGAACTGAAAATTAAGCTTTATCATAAAACTGCCTTTATTGTTAATAACACCGCCAGTTTACTAGCAGTGTAATCTGAGGAGCAAACTGCCCGAGCGAGGCCAAGCGGCAACGTAGAGGATACTGCTGGGTACAGTATACCCTAAACCTACCATACTGCTGAGTACAGGGTTATCAAAAGTATGGATAGTATCGTAAGTATCAATACTAACAATTTGAAATGGATACAATACTCATTTGTAACAGTTTTGATATCATCAGTGCTTTCTTTTAATGAAAAATCACAGTATCTGTTGCTTCAACAAGCTAAACGTGTTCTGATGGCTAGAGCAGCAGGGCTAATCTGCTGTCTAAATTCAAAGTTTGATCAGGTCTAGATTATGGAGAAGTGTGCGTCTGTCCGTCCATCTGTCTAACTTTATTGTTATGCATCTTGATATGTCGTCATCATCCCCCTCCTTCCCGTGGTATCGAAAATGGTATCGAGTATCGATATTTTCCTGGGTATCGGTATCGAAGGAGTAATTCTAGTATGGTGACATGACATCCCTAGCTGGGTATGAAATGGCTACATGAGGCCAGGGCATTTCACTCTGAGGCACTGATGATAAGGATAAATCATGATAAATCACCTGAAATCACATCACATGATGCTGAACGAGATCATGATAAATCACCTGAAATAACATCACATGATGCTGAACGAGATCATGATAAATCACCTGAAATCACATCACATGATGCTGAACGAGATCATGATAAATCACCTGAAATCACATCACATGATGCTGAACGAGATCATGATAAATCACCTGAAATCACATCACATGATGCTGAACGAGATCATGATAAATCACCTGAAATCACATCACATGATGCTGAACGAGATCATGATCAAACTGGAGGATGTGAGAGTGGTTAAGGGAAGTGTGACATGATACACCTGGCCTCTAGGCGGTGATCTATCAGCAGAGCATGATACTTATCCATGACATCACCCTGTGGCGTCTATACTTAGCTAGGAGGCAGCAGCTAAGCTACAGGAGGTGTCCTGCACACACACACACACACAGCAGGATTATACAGTGTTCCTATGAACAGTCGCAATGCTATGCTCTTCACTCACACACTGCTTCTGGGACAAGCTTGATGTGAGCTCCATAAAGGAGCCACACAGTCATGTAAATAGCCCACAAACAGCCTCGATAGCTTAGCTAGCATCTTAAGAGAAGTGAATGAGGCTGCAGCCACTCCTCCACCGTGCAGCAGGGCTAATGTAGCACTTCACAAACACTCAAGTGTTTGATTTAAGCACACTGCACAAACACTTCACTGTAACACACACATCACACTGCACAAACACTTCACTGTAACACACACATCACACTGAACAAACACTTCACTGTAACACACACATCACACTGAACAAACACTTCACTGTAACACACACATCACACTGAACAAACACTTCACTGTAACACACACATCACACTGAACAAACACTTCACTGTAACACACACATCACACTGAACAAACACTTCACTGTAACACACACCCCAAACACACTAACACTCCACAATCTAAAGCATTCATTCAACCTGAGAGCTGAAACACTCAAAGAACTAAAGCCACTCACTAATACTCCCGACCAAACCAGGTGGCGGTCATGTTTATTAGCACTGGACGTTTGACCTCAAACTAGAATGAATCTTCCATTACTTTGCCTTCGTACGGTCACTCTGGAGCAGGGGCGGAGCGAGCCTATCAGCCCACGGGGGGCGAAGCTCTTAGGGCCGGGTCCTGTGCTGCCCCGCCTTTGCTCGCGTGATGTCAGACGGACCTTACGGATCGACGTCTCTCGTCCAATAGAAGTGGTTCCTTAGGATGGACTGGCCAGTTTTGGAAATGTCCCTCTTAGAAATGAACTGTGGATGGTCTTAATAATGATGTGCACGTCCGTATTGACCCTATGACTCATATAGTAGAGTAGAGTGTCAGCCAGGTGCGACCGTGTGCTCATACACCCGACCTGCCAGGCTGGAGAATCAGTGAAGTAGTGCTGCGGAGCAGGACAGGTTCCCATGGGGCACCTGACAGCGACAGGGCAACATTACCCCCAAAATGAGCCCAACTGTCACCGGCTGTGACCCGGGCCTGGCAAGGCTCCCAGAGCTCCGTAAGCCCTCTGCGGAGCCGCTGGGATTCATCCTCTTAGGTCCAGAGCCCCGGGGATTTGAGCCTTTATTTATTTAGTGCCATTTACTAAAGATTAGCCTTCATTGCAGTGCAAGAGACATTGTAGATAAAAGGACCGGACAGAATACACAAAACAAGGAGGAAAAGGTTTAGTGCTGTAGGTTAGTTTAAAGAAGCAAACCCATACAACTGAACCAGGGTTGGAGACAAAGATCTTAGACAGACTATGATCTCATGGACAGAGCTATTAATAAGAATTGGGGGGTTGTCAGAGGCTATAATATATATAACATATATAACATATAACTGTGTGTTGTTCACACCAAGGTGAAAAAAGCTTCACTCGTGCAAAAAGAAAGCGAACATGATGGGGCAAATATAGCGTCATTCGCACCACGACATTTCACATCAATCGCGTCGCCCAGGACGGAATCACATCTACTCGCGCGTTTGCATTGACTTTGTACGTAATCTCGTCGCACGTAAATTTGCAAAAATCGCCGGTTTGCCCCGGTGTGAGTGAACGCACAGTAAGAATGAGTGAGGTGAGTGAACGCACAGTAAGAATGAGTGAGGTGAGTGAACGCACAGTAAGAATGAGTGAGGTGAGTGAACACACAGTAAGAATGAGTGAGGTGAGTGAACACAGAGTAAGAATGAGTGAGGTGAGTGAACGCACAGTAAGAATGAGTGAGGTGAGTGAACACACAGTAAGAATGAGTGAGGTGAGTGAACACAGAGTAAGAATGAGTGAGGTGAGTGAACACACAGTAAGAATGAGTGAGGTGAGTGAACACAGAGTAAGAATGAGTGAGGTGACTGAACGCACAGTAAGAATGAGTGAGGTGAGTGAACACACAGTAAGAATGAGTGAGGTGAGTGAACGCACAGTAAGAATGAGTGAGGTGAGTGAACACACAGTAAGAATGAGTGAGGTGAGTGAACACACAGTAAGAATGAGTGAGGTGAGTGAACGCACAGTAAGAATGAGTGAGGTGAGTGAACGCACAGTAAGAATGAGTGAGGTGAGTGAACGCACAGTAAGAATGAGTGAGGTGAGTGAACGCACAGTAAGAATGAGTGAGGTGAGTGAACGCACAGTAAGAATGAGTGAGGTGAGTGAACGCACAGTAAGAATGAGTGAGGTGAGTGAACGCACAGTAAGAATGAGTGAGGTGAGTGAACACACAGTAAGAATGAGTGAGGTAAGTGAGGAAACAGTAAGAATGAGTGAGGTAAGTGAACGCACAGTAAGAACGAGTGAGGTGAGTGAACGCACAGTAAGAATGAGTGAGGTGAGTGAACGCACAGTAAGAATGAGTGAGGTGAGTGAACACACAGTAAGAATGAGTGAGGTGAGTGAACGCACAGTAAGAATGAGTGAGGTGAGTGAACGCACAGTAAGAATGAGTGAGGTGAGTGAACGCACAGTAAGAATGAGTGAGGTGAGTGAACGCACAGTAAGAATGAGTGAGGTGAGTGAACACACAGTAAGAATGAGTGAGGTGAGTGAACGCACAGTAAGAATGAGTGAGGTGAGTGAACGCACAGTAAGAATGAGTGAGGTGAGTGAACACACAGTAAGGATGAGTGAGGTGAGTGAACACACAGTAAGAATGAGTGAGGTGAGTGAACACACAGTAAGAATGAGTGAGGTGAGTGAACGCACAGTAAGGATGAGTGAGGTGAGTGAACGCACAGTAAGAATGAGTGAGGTGAGTGAACGCACAGTAAGAATGAGTGAGGTGAGTGAACGCACAGTAAGAATGAGTGAGGTGAGTGAACACACAGTAAGAATGAGTGAGGTGAGTGAACACACAGTAAGAATGAGTGAGGTGAGTGAACGCACAGTAAGAATGAGTGAGGTGAGTGAACGCACAGTAAGAATGAGTGAGGTGAGTGAACGCACAGTAAGAATGAGTGAGGTGAGTGAACGCACAGTAAGAATGAGTGAGGTGAGTGAACGCACAGTAAGAATGAGTGAGGTGAGTGAACGCACAGTAAGAATGAGTGAGGTGAGTGAACGCACAGTAAGAATGAGTGAGGTGAGTGAACGCACAGTAAGAATGAGTGAGGTGAGTGAACGCACAGTAAGAATGAGTGAGGTGAGTGAACACACAGTAAGAATGAGTGAGGTGAGTGAACGCACAGTAAGAATGAGTGAGGTGAGGGAGGAAACAGAGGAAACTGAATTGAGCAGCTGGTGCTGAAAAGAAAGAGGGGAATCTAATGACATGAGTCTGGGTTTATTTACGACTCGCTATGCGCCCTTATAAGGGCCCAGATGGGTATGAGTCCTCCTCCTATTTTCTACTGACATCCAATCAGAATCCAAGGCATTTAACACCACGACCACAGAGACGGGTTTAAAGTCACACCAACTATCTTTGTCTGTGGACATTGTGATTTGTGCTTTAGTGATTTGCCATTTCAAAAGGGAGAACAGAGACCAATCTTTTGAAATGCGGTCACAATGGGATAGCTCTCAATCTGTCCTTTGTCATCCTCTGTGTTCTGTGAGCGTTTAACCCTCCCTTCGTCTGTGACACCCAAGACCCGTTAACCCCACCGTGCTCAGGCACACAAAGGCCAGCGAGCCGAGCACAGAGAAGCCAGCTTTCACTGAGCGCAACAATATTTGACTTTTGATTGTCCGGGGAGAATTCCACAGCGCAGTGCTCAGCTGTCGCTGCGCGGATAGGAGAGGAGGCGGGACTGACTGGCTCTGTGTGCGTGTGACTGAATGACTTTACTGTGCTCTCTGACACGCACCACAATGTAACAAGGACCCAAATAGAGCCAGACCTTTGTTCAAAAAGTAGCATAAAAGTAGCTAAAAGTAGCACTGCCTCAGTGTGTAACATTGTAACATTGCCTCAGTGTGTAACATTGCCTCAGTGTGTAACATTGTAGCACTGCCTCAGTGTGTAACATTGTAACATTGCCTCAGTGTGTAACATTGTAACATTGCCTCAGTGTGTAACATTGTAGCACTGCCTCAGTGTGTAACATTGTAGCACTGCCTCAGTGTGTAACATTGTAGCACTGCCTCAGTGTGTAACATTGTAACATTGCCTCAGTGTGTAACATTGTAACATTGCCTCAGTGTGTAACATTGTAACATTGCCTCAGTGTGTAACATTGTAACATTGCCTCAGTGTGTGTAGGTCTGAAACAGGAAACAGTGGAAATCTAGGAAGACATGAAAAGTGAGGTTTGAGGGCTGCTCTGTGGCTCTGGTGTCAGTGGTCAGATGATGAAGACATCTTTAACTGTGATGTAATTGTACAGTAACACTGTATAAGCTGCATGATCACAACTGAACTGGGTTAAAGTATCATAGCTAGTCCTGTTTGAGAAGTGAGCAGCTTATCAGCTGACATTAGATATTAATAAAGGCCTAATAAAAGATGTTGGGGACACAATAAGTTACGCAACTTTTTTACCAGCAATGTCAATGTCATCAGCATGTGATCATTACAGCACAAGTGGACCCACAATATGAACTGTGTTAATAGAACAGGATGTAGCACAGATGTAGCACAGCGGCCAGGGCTCACATTCATTCACTGTTGTGCCATCAGATGGACGACGGTCCAATCTGGTGTCTGTCACCAGTGTGCCACACACTGCTTAGCTGTGGGTCACCTGAGAACATTTACTGACGGACACATTTAAAAAAAAAAAAAAAAAAAATCTGCCATAAAACCGCATTATTATGGGAAAAACGCTGACCTCCATGAGATGATTAACCTTCATCTTTCTCTCCGTCTTCATGTTGTTTTAGGTGGCTTCACACCGGGAGTGTGTCACCACATCTCCTACACGTAACAACGCAGATGTTTCTGGACTCAAAACTGCTCATTTTGATTCAACGCTGCTTTGATTTGATTGGATAAATCGCTGACGTCACAATAGGTACGGTGCGCAGCGAGGGTCACATTAGTCTCAGCCGGCCTATAGGCACATAATAAACTATAAACTTATTAAAGCCTTTTAACTTATTAAGAAGAGTGCCTTGGATTCTGTATTTTTGGGATTTCACATAATAAACTATGTTGTGATTCCAAATTATTTGCCAGCCAGCTGGTGGGTGACCTCATTTTTTAATCCGTCAAACTCAAAATTTAGCCGCATTTGGCGCTTGGCGGGTGTTACTTTTGGAGGGAGAGGAGAGGCGGGACTGAGGTGGGACTGAGGTGGGACTCTGAGGTGGGACTCTGAGGGCAACTAGACGGAACAAATCATATATATACTGTACTGTACATAGCAGCCAGCTCTGACAGAGGTCAAGACAAAGACAAACAGAGAGTGCTTTGGAATGCATGAGGACATGGAGGAAGAGGGGCGTGACTCTATTGCTAGGTGCTCAGAGCACAGATAGGCACATCCTATGAATATCATTAACTATGTATAGTTGCTTCCAGGCATTTGCTGCCGTGTGTATTCAGTAGCATGCTCTGTTCACTAGCTGGTTAAGTGTGTGTTCAGTAGCATGCTCTGTTCACTAGCTGGTTAAGTGTGTGTTCAGTAGCATGCTCTGTTCACTAGCTGGTTAAGTGTGTGTTCAGTAGCATGCTCTGTTCACTAGCTGGTTCAGTGTGTGTTCACTAGCTGGTAACAGCCTAATCTCTCTCAGCAGGCAGCAGCCTCCAACACACTGTGAAGGCAGCACCTGCTGAGGAAGCAGCAAGCGACTGTTCAAATGAAGAGCTGTGCCGTTACTAAGCAACCGTAGTGTGCAGAATTCCTCCATCTTCCTGCTTCCTGCACACGGGCGCATGTATGTGTGTGTGTGTGTACTGTGTGTACACATGTGTATGTGTGTGTGTACTGTGTGTGAGTGTGAACACTAGTGCCCTGTGCTGCTGACCCAAGGTTAGATGCGGATTGGCCAAAAGGGGCAGTTGGAGTTTGCCCACTGTCACAATGATTTCTGATGGACTGTTTCTCTCAAGGATGGATACAAAAGACTAGAGCGTCTGGGCTTTTCAATCGCTACCAACAGAGACACTTAGGAGCTATTTTCTTGTAGGTCGACGGGAGAGGATTCAGTGAGGTGTTCTGTAAATCTCCCTGACAATCTACAAGTCTGTCGACTGTGTGTCCTCTTGAGAGACAAAGGACAACCTATACTGCCTCCATCATGTAAACAGTAGCCATGTACCAAAGACAACATGGCATTTATACCAACCTGAGCAGAGAGATGACCCTCTGACAGCTTTATACCAACCTGAGCAGAGAGATGACCCTCTGACAGCTTTATACCAACCTGACCAGAGAGATGACCCTCTGACAGCTTTATACCAACCTGAGCAGAGAGATGACCCTCTGACAGCTTTTACTACTTTATACCAACCTGAGCAGAGAGATGACCCTCTGACAGCTTTTATACCAACCTGACCAGAGAGATGACCCTCTGACAGCTTTATACCAACCTGAGCAGAGAGATGACCCTCTGACAGCTTTATACCAACCTGAGCAGAGAGATGACCCTCTGACAGCTTTTATACCAACCTGACCAGAGAGATGACCCTCTGACAGCTTTTATACCAACCTGACCAGAGAGATGACCCTCTGACAGCTTTTACTACTTTATACCAACCTGACCAGAGAGATGACCCTCTGACAGCTTTATACCAACCTGACCAGAGAGATGACCCTCTGACAGCTTTTACTACTTTATACCAACCTGAGCAGAGAGATGACCCTCTGACAGCTTTTACTACTTTATACCAACCTGACCAGAGAGATGACCCTCTGACAGCTTTTACTACTTTATACCAACCTGAGCAGAGAGATGACCCTCTGACAGCTTTATACCAACCTGACCAGAGAGATGACCCTCTGACAGCTTTATACCAACCTGACCAGAGAGATGACCCTCTGACAGCTTTATACCAACCTGACCAGAGAGATGACCCTCTGACAGCTTTATACCAACCTGACCAGAGAGATGACCCTCTGACAGCTTTATACCAACCTGAGCAGAGAGATGACCCTCTGACAGCTTTTACTACTTTATACCAACCTGAGCAGAGAGATGACCCTCTGACAGCTTTTACTACTTTATACCAACCTGAGCAGAGAGATGACCCTCCGACAGCTTTTACTACCGTACAAGTTGCAGACAAAGCCACACTGGCCAGTTTGTCTGGCCTACTGAAAGCAGTCAAACAGAAGAGATGGCTGTGAGTGTGAAGCAATAGAGACAGTCCGCATGTCTGGGAACGCCCATACAGGCTCTAGGAACGCCCACAATAGACGCTGGGTTAGCTGGCTCAGCCTGGCTGGGGGCGGGGTCAGGGTGGGGTAAAAACCCCCGTTCTATCCATTCAGCAAAGTTAGAATTTAGCTGATAGCCCAGCCCAGGCAGACACGATCGGGGATTTAACCACCGCAGTAAACGCACATCTGAGCAGATGTCTTGTGTTCTGCTCTAGATCCCCCAAACATGTAGTTTAGAGCCACAGCACCGTCTTTTGGCGAGTCAGCCCATGAGATATATGGGCGGTTTTACCCCACTCGCGAGCCAGCCGTTTAACATTTTGTGGGCGTTCCCAGACATGCGGACTCTCTATGTTGATGAATATGACTTTTTGGCTCATTGTGTAGCTATATGTTGATGTCTTGAGTTGGGAGTTTGCATTTCCTCCAGTTCCAGTGGAAACTGACGACAGCGATAAGCTTGAATTTAACCACTGCTATCTTGTGATTGACCCGGCTACCTACTGTTCTCCTACAGACAATAAGCAGGACGTCAGAAGGACGTCATGTGTGTGTTTGTTTTCCTCTTGAGATAGCATCACGGGTGATGAATGAGTGTGTGTGTGTGTGTGTGTGTGTGTGTGTGTGTGTGTGTGTGTGTGTGTGTGTGTGTGTGTGTGTGTGTGTGTGTGTGTGTGACACAGCCCCAGTTACCATCTGACCACTGATCTCCAACCAGCATAACCTAACCCCCTGCCCCTGGGTATAAGAAAGAACCTCTGTCACAGCTTTAGGTGGACAATTGAGTTTATTGTCCGGGCAGATGGGTGTTTGTCTCCCATTACAAGATGGAAAGACACATGTGGAAGGATCCAGGAACCCAATCCGACACACAATGAGAAGAACTTCATTTCTGTCTCATCTCTAGGAATTCAGTAGTCGGATTTTGAGGAACCAAGATGAAGAAAAATCATCTCCACAAATGTGCCCACTTCTTTTTATTCCCCTTCTCGTTTGCTGCCATGGTTACTTGACCAGGCCGGTTCCTCTATTCAGGGCTTTGTGCTGGCATTCTTCTAGGCAAAGAAATGCATGTGAAAACAGCTGAGACCTCCAAAGAGCTCCTCTGTGCTACAACAACAAACATATACTGGAGAGAGAGAGAGAGAGGGCTGAGGGAGAGCAACAGATAAACAAGCAGAGACGAAGAGGCACAAGCAGGGTGCTGAGAATCTCTCTCTCCCTCTCTCTCTCTCTCTCTCTCTCTCTCTCTCTCTCTCTCTCTCTCTCTCATTCCCTCTGTTTCTGTCTCTCCACAGAAAAACACAAAAACCCAAGGGAGTGATGAGCAGATTTCTGGCACGACAGGAGGGCTTTAGCATGAAGTCAGCCCTCTCAGCTAGTGGCTCTCCGGCCTTGTGGGAGGAACCAGGGGAAGAACCCGAAAAGTCTCTGAGATGGACTCGCCAGGGGAGGAAGTGAGCAACCATGCTCAAGCAAGTCTGCGCTGAAGAGGACCACCCCCCCCCCCTCCCTTTTTTCCATGAAGAGCTGTTCGTCATACAGCTGCCTAACGTCCACCCCCCTAACGTCATTTTCCTCTCAATCCATTCCAAATCACAAGTCCCTGACACTGACAGACCCTGGAGGAGTCCCTGACACTGACAGACCCTGGAGGAGTCCCTGACACTGACAGACCCTGGAGGAGTCCCTGACACTGACAGACCCTGGAGGAGTCCCTGATACTGACAGACCCTAGAGGAGCCCCTGACACTGACAGACCCTGGAGGAGGAGTGTGAGAGAGCAGAAAAACAGACAGGTCCTTTATCCGTCTCTCTCCAGTCACGTCAACATTCTTTCCATTCCTGTCACGGGACGTCAACACGTTTACTTTCCTCTGCGAGTTGCTCATCCCTCTCCTTTTCGAGCGGGAGGTTCAAAATTCAAACCAATTCCCGCCCCGCCCCCATCTAGACGAGTAATTCTTGTTCTTCAGAGGACAGGCATGACTCATTTGACTTCAGCTCAACATGGCTGATATCTGTGTGTGATCCATACTAACACATGAAGCAACCAATCATCACTTCATTCTGTAATCATTTCTATATTTCTAAACACAGTTGAAGAGTAGAGGGGGGGGGGAACAAACAAGCGAATACAATGAATAATCATTCATATGAAATTGAATGGGTGAAACAGACCTAGGCTATTTAATAAATGTCCATATCAAACATGCACATCAGCTAAATTCTGCACATGTAGCCTCGCTCCAAATCATACAGTATATTGAATTGAAGACATGACAGAGGTGGGGGAGGGAGGAGTAGACAAGCTGACACACAGAGAGAGAGAGATGGCTCGAGGAACAGGCCTGCCTGCCCCATAAATAACTCAATAACTCAATCAAATATGGACCTGCAATGGGGATTCCCATCATTTCCTTCTCCTGCAGCTTTGACCTTGTAGGATGTGGGGCTCTTATGGAGCTGGTTGTAGGATGTGGGATGTAGGATGTGGGGCTCTTATGGAGCTGGTTGTAGGATGTAGGATGTAGGATGTGGGGCTCTTATGGAGCTGGTTGTAGGATGTAGGATGTGGGATGTGGGGCTCTTATGGAGCTGGTTGTAGGATGTAGGATGTGGGATGTGGGGCTCTTATGGAGCTGGTTGTAGGATGTAGGATGTGGGATGTGGGGCTCTTATGGAGCTGGTTGTAGGATGTAGGATGTAGGATGTGGGGCTCTCATGGAGCTGGTTGTAGGATGTGGGATGTAGGATGTGGGGCTCTTATGGAGCTGGTTGTAGGATGTAGGATGTAGGATGTGGGGCTCTTATGGAGCTGGTTGTAGGATGTAGGATGTGGGGCTCTTATGGAGCTGGTTGTAGGATGTAGGATGTGGGATGTGGGGCTCTTATGGAGCTGGTTGTAGGATGTAGGATGTGGGGCTCTTATGGAGCTGGTTGTAGGATGTGGGATGTGGGGCTCTTATGGAGCTGGTTGTAGGATGTAGGATGTGGGATGTGGGGCTCTTATGGAGCTGGTTGCTATTTAATGGTTGATTGATATTGAATTGACTCTCCCTTAAGAAAAAGAACTCTAGTAACCCTAGAAAGACATTTTAAAATTAGACAAATAACAGAAAAGCGAGATGTTTCTAGTGATGCCACAGGGGCATATAACTAGGCTGCCATTAAAAAAACGACAAGGTCACTGTAAACCACACAAGGAATATTATAGCCTAGTTATTCATGTATATTCTTGTTATTGATGAATGAAATCACAATTAAAGTAAATGGCGACAGATGATGTCTGTATTAGAATATTAATATTATTCCTCCTTAGACGACATGGTCTTCTGTGGTCTGTCATGCATGCAGCCAGCCTACCTCTTTGAGCTGGTTGAGCTCCTGTTGGACGGTCTCGTACTCGATCTCCAGGTCGTCGTACTGCTGCTTGAGCTGCTGCTTCTCCTCCAGCACCGCCAGCCCGTACTCCGCCGCCTGGATCTTCTCGTTCGTGGTCTCACTCAGCTCCCGGGAAAGACGCTCGATCTCGGCCCGCAGCCACTCCGGCGCGGCCTCCAGCAACAGCATTGCGTCCGAGTAGCGCTGCTCCTCCACAGACATGGTCGGTACCTACACGGGGCTGAAGGTGACGATCAACCCGACGTACGACAAGGGGATGCGGGGGTGTCTTCAAGCGGTGTTAAACCTTGAAGAAGAAGGAGATGCTCCTCAGATTCTTCTGTATTTAAACTGCATGATTGTTACTCTTGCGGTTCTCGTTGCTTCGGTCATGTAGATGACCGTTTTGAATTTCTCCGCTCGACGGGAGAGGTTGATGTTATCTCTTAAAATTGCTCCATCACTGCGATCCTGCGTTTCCTTCGCCTCTCCCCCCGGGCTAGACTTGTCGGAGCGAGCAGCAGGAGAGGAGCAGTCAGATCAACGTCAAGCCAGTCAGAATTAATGATACTTCCGGATGTTACTTTCAAAATAAAAGCATTATTGACGATCACGGTCTGTTGTCGAAGTGCTATTTTTGTTTAATTACTCGTTTATTCGAGTATTGCAAAGGTACAAACTGAAAAGAATAAATATATGTACAGGGATTATATAAGGAATGAAAATACACACTATTTTTTCACAAGATGTTCGAAATGTTCTTTTATTTTGAAGGCCACAGCGATGTTCCTTCATTTTTCTGGCTGTCTCGAGCCGGCTGAAACGCAATTGGTTTACGGTTTGCGGTGTTCGCCGGCTGGAACAGCGGCAGTGCTTGTCGGGAAATGTAGTATTTGTAGTAGACAAACCGTATAGGAGAGGCCTGCAGACACCGTGAAATGAACTCGTTTCCCGTTAGGCTTTATATGTTTGCCTATGTGGAGCACGGAAATCTGTCTCCGACGTTTTGGTTACATAGAAATAGAATGTAGGCAGACAGGCGTTTGCCATGATCTGCTGCCATCTGTCGGAAATGTTAAGGATTTTTTTCAGTTCAATCATTTCTACACGATTTCATGGAATAATAGTGCTTTTTTTATTATGTCAAATGATTCTCTACCATTTAGTAGGTTAAAACTGAGGAACCCTCTTGGATGAGTGGCAAAACACCTGAGACTAAATTTGTCTAGTTGCTAAATTATCCAACCGCAGACTGTGAGACTGTTGGAAAATATAATCACATCTTTATCTTTTTGATATATTATTTATTTACATTGACTAAAGGAAAGAAGAGCCATCTGTCTGGTCAGGAGGTAGTGTCAAGACAACTGTGAGAATCCACATAGAGTTATCAGCACATAGAACTTCAAGATTTTGCAGTCCACTTTCCCACTTAAGTTGACTTTTTAGACAACATGGTTGTGTGTGTTGCTCTATCGATTACAACTGTTGTTCCCGGAAAATAGTTTTTTTCTTCTAATAAGTGGAATCTCGCACCCTCTCGCAAAGGTCATAAGCCTAAATAAGTAGGCTAAATCTTTGATAATACTGTACCTTTGAACAACAAGCAAAATGTTATGCAAAACAAAATTAATGTGCGTCATTTTATTTCTTCAAACTAAAATGTGTAAAACATTTCAATGCTGTATGTATGGCATTAATAAAGTATTTCATAATATGAAATAGGAATATGAATAATAATACTATGTGGAGTGAACATTTGTTCCGCAGTGGCAATGATAAGTCCAGTGATTTGAGGTGGTAAAGCAGGAAGTAAAACAAATATAACCAACATCATTAATGGTTGCATTCCATTTAGGTTTTCCAGCGCCAGGGCCCTCATTCATGTTATTTGTTACACCTGCTTTACTTCCTGCTTTACCACCTCAAAATGGTTGCTGTGAACAGGGCCTATAGATCTCTTTTGTCTTCTTTGTCCTGAAACTATATTGTTTTGTTTCTTGCTGTAGAGATGGTTTGTACAAAGTGGGAGAATGAGGTGAACTCAGGTCACTGATGACAGTGCCATACTGCCATTTCAGGTAGGCTATCTGATTTGTGCAGAATGAAGGCAGTTCTCTTCTTGCACTTCACACAGCCAACGTCTTTCTACAACAGCTGCTGCATAGGCTACCAGCAGAGTTTTAAGCGTCATGGCTACGTGTGAGCAGAGAAAACACTCCAAGATTTTGGTCAAATCTCCTTCAGTAGCCTAGTCTTTCATATTTTGGGAAACAAGACACAATCACCTCTTGTTTTGTCCGCAGCACAAAATCACAGTATTTCACATCACATGTGGAGTCTATAATGGCCAATATCCATTTGAATATTTGTATCATTCCTGCCTTCCTGGAAAGGGCATCTTACTACAGGCAAACAACTACAAACCCTCTGGAACTCTGTTTGATGACAGAAAAAATAAGTGCAAACATGTATGCAAGCAAGTAGCTATTTACATAGTAAAGTAACTATTTACATAGTAGCTAAAGTAACTATTTACATAGGGCACAAACAGAAGTGCAAACAGACAGTAATTATTGCAACAGAACAGACATGAGTGACTTCATCAGTGTCAGGGATGTCTTCTTCTTCTTCTTTGGTGTTTTATGGCAGTGCTGCGCCATGTCTCCCAGAAATCGAGCACACAAGATTGCTAGTTAAAATAAATAATTGAAGTGATGTTTACAACCATGTTCAGATGATGATGATCCATATCTGAATATTTAAGATGGGGGGGGGGGAAGGGGGGTATTTATTTTGAATGTTACGAGAGCGCGCCACAACTCCACCCAGCGCGCATCAGTTGCTACTGCGGCCGTTGTCCATGTCACGTGACCAGAAGTCTCTGCTCATTGGCCAGCCTCCCCTGGCCCCTGGCCAGCGAGCCTACGTGACCCATGACGTGACCAGGGAAACTGTCAACCTCTTGGCAAAATGGCTGCTATCATGTCGTGGGGATACTGTCTTTGCGCTCATATTTTCATATTTTCCTGGTATGTTTTCACGCTATCGGCTAACTGCTCTTTGAAGAATACGGAACGACACCCAGGCGCAAAAACCTACGGGGGACGATGGAAATATCTGACTTTCATCAATCTGGTAAGGAGGAGTGTTGTTGGAGGGTGTAGCTACCGAGCACTCATTCATTCATCCTGTGTTGGACGAAGAGACTTCTCCTTTTCTGACAGCGACGCCCTGCTTCGCTACACATTAACACCTGCAAGAGCTACAACCACTAACGTTACGTTACAACACTAACGTTACGTTACAACCACTAACGTTACGTTACAACCAGTCTGTCAGTGCTGCTGGCCAACACGCAGTAACTACAACCAGTCTGTCAGTGCTGCTGGCCAACACGCACTAACTACAACCAGTATGTCAGTGCTGCTGGCCAACACGCACTAACTACAACCAGTATGTCAGTGCTGCTGGCCAACACGCACTAACTACAACCAGCCTGTCAGTGCTGCTGGCCAACACGCACTAACTACAACCAGTCTGTCAGTGCTGCTGGTCAACACGCACTAACTACAACCAGCCTGTCAGTGCTGCTGGCCAACACGCACTAACTACAACCAGTCTGTCAGTGCTGCTGGCCAACACGCACTAACTACAACCAGTATGTCAGTGCTGCTGGTCAACACGCACTAACTACAACCAGTCTGTCAGTGCTGCTGGCCAACACGCACTAACTACAACCAGTATGTCAGTGCTGCTGGTCAACACGCACTAACTACAACCAGTCTGTCAGTGCTGCTGGTCAACACGCACTAACTACAACCAGTATGTCAGTGCTGCTGGTCAACACGCACTAACTACAACCAGTCTGTCAGTGCTGCTGGTCAACACGCACTAACTACAACCAGTCTGTCAGTGCTGCTGGCCAACACGCACTAACTACAACCAGTATGTCAGTGCTGCTGGTCAACACGCACTAACTACAACCAGTCTGTCAGTGCTGCTGGCCAACACGCACTAACTACAACCAGTATGTCAGTGCTGCTGGTCAACACGCACTAACTACAACCAGTCTGTCAGTGCTGCTGGTCAACACGCACTAACTACAACCAGTATGTCAGTGCTGCTGGTCAACACGCACTAACTACAACCAGTCTGTCAGTGCTGCTGGTCAACACGCACTAACTACAACCAGTCTGTCAGTGCTGCTGGCCAACATGCACTAACTACAACCAGTCTGTCAGTGCTGCTGGCCAACACGCACTAACTACAACCAGTCTGTCAGTGCTGCTGGCCAACACACACTAACTACAACCAGTCTGTCAGTGCTGTTGGCCAACACGCACTAACTACAACCAGTCTGTCAGTGCTGCTGGCCAACACACACTAACTCCAACCAGTATGTCAGTGCTGCTGGCCAACACGCACTAACTACAACCAGTCTGTCAGTGCTGCTGGCCAACACGCACTAACTACAACCAGCCTGTCAGTGCTGCTGGTCAACACACACTAACTACAACCAGGCCAGCCTGTCAGTGCTGCTGGTCAACACACACTAACTACAACCAGTCTGTCAGTGCTGCTGGCCAACATGCACTAACTACAAACCAGTCTGTCAGTGCTGCTGGCCTACACGCACTAACTGCTGTCTCCCTACAGGTGATGCAGGCCGTGTTCTTTGGACTGTGTGTGTTGATTGACATCGTCCACCTGATACTTCCAGCGAAAGCGTTGCGTGGGCGTGTCCCATCTCTGCTGCTGAAATTAAGGGACACCTTATTCACTGTCCTAGCTTTCCCTGTTGGCTCAGTAAGTAACATTGCATAACGGTAGATAAGCTAGCCTAGCCTAGCCTAGCCTAGCCCATCATCAAACTCACTTCCAACAAATAATGTTTTTTGCTCCATTTCCCCACAGTTTGTATTCTCCTCTTTCTGGTCATTATACACTTATGACAGAGAGCTGGTGTACCCACAGTACCTTGATGACATCATTCCTCTCTGGTTGAACCATGCTCTGGTAAGTCTAAAGGCGTCGTGAGGTATCACAATATGTTTGACGGGATCACAAGACACATTTCTTGCGAGGACAGTTGTTGTATCACTTGTGACTGGGAGCAGTTTAGCTTGTCTTTCTTTGATCTTTGTCCTCTTGCTGTTATCTTATTTCATACACTCAGTGGCAAGAATAAACTCCCACACACCGTCTCCATATGCAATCAAAAGTTGAATAAGAATAACGTTTCGGCGGTGAGACCTTCATCAGATTCTCTACACTCAGTGGCAAAATGGCTCATATGCAGTACTAGAACTTTGAGTTGTCTTTCACGTTTGTATCAAATACAGCTTAGCTACAGATTAACTATCCGTTTCTTATCAGTTGTTATCAGACAGATACAGGATCCCTTTGGTGTGTTTTATAAACACACAATTGCATAATACATGTCTGCCCATGGACAGCTTATTATATTATAGTCATTAGAATGGTTTCTGCTTTGTCTTAGTGAAGGTACATAGAGATAACCACGTTTACTACAGGGCTACCGTTTCTTTCACACTTTGTCCTTTACTACTATGCCCAGAATAATGTTATTTTTCTCTGCATTTAACTCTTTCCCCATCGTTGTCTTTACAGCACACTGTCATCTTACCCTTGCTGTTTGTACAGATGTACATTCAGAATCATAAATATGGCAGCAGGCTGAAAGGCATCCTGGGCTTGGCTCTTTTCGCTGCAGTTTATTTGTCATGGTAAGACTGCTGCTGCGATGTGTCTGCTATCAAAGCCATTATAGGCTATATACATATTGTGTCATTGTGTACATAGATGTTTAGAGAAAACAGCTAGAATATCCAAATGTCCGGACTTCACTGCACTTGCAGACTCGCTGACTTTGCGGGTGATAAAAGAAATACCCAATAGACCCCTTCTCACGGGGGCCATTTTGTGTCAAAAAGACAGGGTAAACACAGGTGCAAGCAAAACACTAATGAGGGTTTCAAACTTCCATGATTTGAATTTGGAAACCCTCGTTAGTGTTCTGCTTGCAGCCTTGCACCTGTGTTTATTCTGCCTTTTTGACACAAAATGGCCCCCGTGAAAAGGGTCTATCGATTTAACCATAGTCTTATTGACAGATCTTTGTGTATTTGAATGTGTGTGTAGCCTAATGTACAGTATGTTGTATAGAAATAAAGCCTACTGTACAGTATGTTGTATAGAAATAAAGGCCCGCCTATCAGCGGCTTATATATAACGTCACAGTAAGTACGACTGAAGTCCGCGAGGGCTCAGTCCACAAGTCCGGAGGGTGGACGTTTGGATCACGTATTTGATTCTTCTCTCTTGTTTCCAGGATCCTCTGGGTGCACCATGCTGCTGGTATTTGGGTGTACCCCATCATGGCCAAACTGAGCCCTATGGGCCTTGTGTTGTTTTTTGGCGGTGCTGCGCTCAGCATGGCTCCTCTCTATCTGCTAGGGGAGAAGCTCAACCGCAACATCTGGGCCAGTGCAGGTAAAACATCTGGGCCAGTGCAGGTGGGATGAAAATACGGCAGATGATCAGCATGCTCATCAGCGTGTGGCTGTGTGTTAGCACTGTATTTGGCTTCTGAAGACCTCTCTGGACAGCATTACTGTTCATTGGTGGTCTGCTGATTGGTCATTATTACATCAGAACTTCTCCAGCTTCTGGCTGAAAGTACCTACTTTATTTTGAGTTAACTCTGACGTATCTACTGCTGTATGTCAAGTCAAGTCAACTTTATTTATAGAGCACATTTACAAACGACACAGGCCGATCAAAGTGCTTTACAGGTAAAAACACAGAGCATAAAGCAGGTACAAATGCACTAATCAGAGAGCAAGGTGCAGTAAAACAAGTAATAAAAATGGGTAGAAGTTGAAAGACAAAATGAATAAAATGAGTAAAAAGAATAAAATAAATAAATAAACGAAAGGCGCAGAAAAATCTCAACTCGAGCCAGGGAGAAGAGGGGGGTCTTTAGTAGAGATTTAAAAGAAACTAGACTCTGGGCTGATCTGATCGCGAGGGGGAGGCTGTTCCAGAGCCTCGGGGCAGCAGCTGCGAAGACTCTATCTCCTCTGGTCTTTAACTTTGTCCTGGGCACCTTCAGTAGCAGTTGGTCAGCGGACCTTAGGGCTCTGGATGGGGCGTGGTGGACCAGGAGCTCGGCAAGATAGGAAGGGGCTAGCCCGTTTTGTATGGACCAATTTACACACCAGGCATAAAACCAGTGGTCGGTTAGAGTAGCATCAGTCTTTTCAATGATATAGAGCCAAATGAAGAGTGTTTTGCACCCGTGACCTGGATTATCACAGTCACCAAATAAATTATTCTATATATAAGATTGAGTATGGCTGAAACCTTCAGGGTGTGTAACGGGCACCCGTGCAGGTGACCTGACGGAGCCGGATATTTTAATTAGGTAAGAGGTGACCTGACGGAGCCGGATTCTTTAATTAGATGATTCCCCTAATTACGATGTCATAGAGCAGGCGAGGCCGCAACACGCAGTGGTCATCAGTGATGTCATAAGAGCAAGTGAGCTACGGGCGAAGCCGTAGGCATCGATGCCTAGTTTAATATAATACAATACAATATAATATATAATATATAATTATTATTATTATTACATTATTCCCGGACCCGGAATGCATGTGTTTAGCAGCAGAGGCAGCAGTCCGGGTCCAGCTTGCCTGTCTGGTTTACTGACCACCTCTGGTAATAGCAATGGTGTTTGAATAGGGATTTACTATGACATCATTCTTGACTGTTGTGCTTGCTTGGGTAAGAAATGTTTCTCATTGGGTTAGGGTTAGGGGGTTAGGGTGGTTAGGTGGGTCATTCATTTACAACATTCTTTACGCTGCCCCCCCCTTGTTTGTCTCTGAAAGGGCCTCAGAAGAAAAAGAAGTAGTAAGAGCGTGTTGGCGTGGACGCTGAGGGACGCAGAGGGACCAGACATACCTGCATCATGCAAGGTTTGGACATAGGAGCCGGCACAGACTACCTCCTCGAGCACACAGGGGTGGAGGTTCTCTCAGGCGACACCACCGGGCGACACCACCTCGATGGTTGGAGACCGTGTAAAAGCATCATCTTTAAAATGCATCATTGTAGCGCAGAAACTATACTGTAATACATCCCACTTTTGTTGTGTTCTTGTTCTGTGGAGCAGACTTGCACCGACATGGTAGCATCATATTATATTGCATCCAACGCTCATGATTTCTCTCTTTCTATAGGGCTGGGGCGCGTCACGTACGGGCTGGGGCGCGTGACGTAAGCGCGGCTGAGCGTCGCTTGCCAGCGCAATGCATTGTGGTCTATTACGATAAATCGCGGAGGCTAGTAGCGGCCACACCAAACTCCATTCATCTGGCAACTAAATGTGGCCCTGTTTATCGGTAAATTGAATACCACCAGAACATCATTTACAAAGCTTACGAATTGTTAGACGCCACTCTCTAATTCGGCAAACATATCATCTCCCAAGAAGCACTTTGTGAATGTCAAATCTCATGTTTGGAAGTGGTTCACTCTGCTGCTGTATTAACGTCCTCCACTGTGTATTTTGCTGGTAGGGCACTGTGAGAATCACCGGCCAAACATTTAAATATATTTGGAATGTGTGCTTCTTATTGGAGTATGTGTGTGTGCCGAATTGGAGACATACTTACAAGTATTCATAAAATGTTCATGTTTCCATAAAAAGTCTCAACTTGGATGTTTAAACCATAAGTCGCTGACTTCAAAAGCCTCGACGCGAAACTCATTCATTTTTCATTCTGAGGCCCTGTTTACACGGCGACGGTCCCCGCATAAAACGGCAAACTTTTTTAGCGTTCGTGCCTTCCTTTTACACGGTTTCTTCCTGCAGATCAGCTGATTCGATTGCTCCCTCTATAGAGCTTGTTGCTGGCGACCCACCCCATATTTCCTCGCATAGCTCAAAATAAATTTGGACCACGCGTCCGTGGTCACTCCGCCGTTGAGAGTCCACAGCATGTCTGTATTTTCTCCGGATGGCTTTGAGCTTTGAGGCTACCTGGTTTTTCGAAATAGCGTCTCTCTCGTGAGGGAAGGGATTTCTTGTTCCTGCAGCTTCGCTCGGTGGATACTGCAGCAGAAATTCTGTCAAGATGTCCGCGTATTTTGACTGGCAGGATTCCCAGTCTACACTTTCCTGAGCTTTGGTCACCTTATAGTCCAGGGTCGTTTGCAGTAACAACTCCACTTCTTCGTCCGTCCAGACAAAATTGTCTGTTTTGGATCGTGCTTTTACCATAGCTAACTAGTACGTTGTTGCTTGTTCAAACACAGCGCTGAAATGAAGGAAGTGTTTTGAAAGGAAGTATTTGTACGCAGGCGCGTGATCTATCTGTGGTGTTGCGTGGCAGCGTTACACCGCTACCTAGCGGCCTGGCGTGCGCACTACAGTCACCGTCTGCACGCGAGTTGTTATACAACACGGTGTGTAAACACCGAACCAAAGTCGAGAACGCAACGACAGTTTGCCGTTTTCTGCAGGCAGCGTTGCCGTGTAAACCTGGCCTGAGTCTCAAAAGAGGGAGTTGCTGCGGGCTCCGCTAAACTGGCCGTACGCTACTGTACATACACGTTAGCAATCACACAATAAAACAGTACCTACCTCCCGCACAATGTTGTTATCTGAAGTTTAGCATAATCAGTATTCCCAAATATTGCCTAGTTTCCAATACCGAGCCCTTATTCACATGCCAGGTGGACAGCTAGCTAACTGGGTCACATGGGGACATGAGTGATATTACTTAACACATTAAGTGCCATAGACGACCTAACTCGTCTTACATAATCCAGCGCTTAAGTGCCAAGGACGGACTAACTCGTCTTACATAAAGATTTTTTTTTTTTGACAGTGGGACATCAATCAACCCCTTTTACATCTCTGAGATAACTATTTGGAGCAAGAGCATGTGTGTAATCTATTTTACCGACCACTAAGTGGCGACAGAGACCGAGAGAAGTCACAGCCACGGGACCCAAAAGCCACAAAAGCAGCCGCCTCCCGCGGACATGGCTTGGCGATTTTACAGTCATTAGCCCGGACACACACACACAGAACGGACAGAGATCCCTTCCCCCCAGAGCCGCGCAGCAACGCGCGAACACACACACACACACACACACACACACACACACACACACACACACACACACACACACACACACACACACACACCGCGGAAGCAAGCCATTCAAGGAAATGGCGACGCGATTTTACAGTAATCCAATTCAGACTCGTCTTGCCCGACAGGCAGACAGGCAGGCAGGCAGCACAACGCGCTTCTGACACGCTCCTCCTTCCTCCTGGCTCTAGAGCCAGGAGGAAGGAGGAGAAGACACACGGAGGGAGGAGTTTGAATGAGAGGGGTGTTTCCTGTTGTTATGGAGGAAATTACTGTTCAAAACTATTGTTTAGAATGTCTGACGGTCTTACTGATGCCAAAAATGAATGGTTAAAGTGACTGTTTCACAAAAAGCCATTTATCTCTGAATAAATTTCCAGACGCTGAAACCATGCTGTACTCAACGGCTAATATCTACATAACTACTAACTCTGCAAACTAACTCTTTTAGACAGAGAAAGCACACATTCTATTAGTTATTTTTAGATGATTGATGTTCATGAATTCTTAACAGAAAAGAATCCTCGGCTGTTCTAAAATGAGCCAGAATCGTCAAAAACACCCCTGGCACAACTTACCTACAGGAATGAAAACATGGCTGGCATTCAATGTGTTAAGATGGATCAAATGACTATTTTCGATGCATTTTGCGCAATCTATGGCCGGTGAACTTGTAAATATATCGTCATGTCATTCTGTCTTTGGGTCATTTATAAATGAAATTATTTCAGGGTTTTTTCCATAGTGTTTTTTTGTACCGCAATTTTACATTGAAGTAAACGGCGAGTGGCATTAGTGTACAGGAGTCCATTGTATTTACCCACAATGCCTTGCGTTGCTCACCCAGACGTGACGTAATTGCCCCAGCCCAGCTCTATGACAGTATTCCAGCACAATGCTGTCTTAGTCAGTACTGTAAATGAACTATGTGAAAGGGACCGTTCCTTATGTGCACTTGCTGATTTATCCCTTGAATTGATGCTTTTAGATAACTGAGATTTATTATGTGATTTTGGAGACAATTATTGGGCAAATGAAATAAAACTGATTTTATTGATTACAGTATTTGTTGCTCAGTGCCTTGAGCTGATTGCTGCTGTTACAGCCTCTATCCAGGTGAGGGGGCTATTGAGCTTTCTGGCTCTGGAGAGGCTAGAACAATAGAGATGTGAGAGTAAATATATATATACTAAAATGTATAGCTAAAGCCTTACATTCACATGCACTCTTTTGTAATATTAAAGGTATAGATTGTTTGCTTAAAGAAACACACATTTGAAGCATAACTAAAGCCTTGAACCACAGGGTAAAGCCAGAAAGGCTTTATGTTACTCTTGTCTTGACTATAATATGGAAATCATTAAAGAATTGATATTGATAATATTTTGCAAAATGTTTGTTGATAGTACCTCGCTTTACTGTATGTAACCTAGCAAGGCAGAAGGATATGAAGGTGGCTGGCTCTGGAAGCTCTTTAAATGACAGCGATCTAACTGATTTATCCTCAGTAACCTGAACTTAACCAGCTTTAGCAGGGTGCAAGTAAGCCAATCAGATTTTATCCACTTTCTATGTCACTAAGGTCCCGCCTCTTTGTACGAGCGCTTAGGAGAAATTGAGTGTCTTGTTTTAAGAGCTGCTTTAGGCTTCTCATGACAGCTAATTTATACTTACAATAAAAATGCATATATAATTAATAAAAAAATAAAACAAATTGCCCAGTCCTGATGTCAAGAACCTTTTTGGATAGCCGTTTCTCTGGCGGTGTAAACATAGACTAATGACATATGCGTATAAACATATAAATATACATTAAATGTATATTTACATATTGTAGATCACAACAGTCTCCAGCACAAGGTAACAAAGTATGTTCACGATGCCGTTTGTTGAGGGGTGGGTGCTGTATTCTATAGAGGGTATGCACACCCACTGGAACACGCCCCCTCAATCGGGAATGAGTGTCAAGTTCCTCCCTGAGCAGCAGGTGTCAGTTATCTAGGCTGATTACTGCATTCAAGCTCAGTCTTGCTGCGACTCAGTGGGCGTGACCCCACAGTGACTTCTGCCTCTGTGACATCACATGCATACCCTCTATAGTAATAAGATTAGTACTGTAGGCTAATCCAGACGGAGTCAGGAATAGCCCTTCTACACTGCCCCCTGATGAGGAGGAACCTGTGGAGAGAGATTTTAGACAGGACACAGTGATTTAGACGATAACATCTCCGTTAGTTTTTGAAGACCTCTTTAAGGTGTATTTATTCCCATGGGTGAAGATCTGAGATCTTGTTGAGCGTACAGGATGCTGTGGACTTGTGTCGCCCCACCCCGCTAAACGGATAAGCTGAGGTGAATCAAATCAAGTAAGGCCACAGGAGTGACTTTCCACAGGGCTGGAGAGGGACAGATAACGTCAGCGCTGTGGAGGTGGATGTCAGAGATGTTGGCATTTGGAGTAGAAGGTTCTGGCATGGCGGTTACAAGCTCCTCACCTCACTCATTACAGGTAAACCAGTGTTACTTTTCATCGTTGGATTGTTTGCCTTGGTTTCCTTGTTAGATCATTCTAGGTTGATTATTTTGTACATTATTACTCTTCAATAGTGACCATGGATTGTGTTGTACTCTGATGAGATATTGGAGCACAACTTCCAGCTAAGGATAATGGATACTTAGAATACAAGCTTAGAATATGATTATTATTTTTAAGATAATGAATGTCCCACTTGCATTTTCACCTCTAAAGCAGATATTGTTACTGTCCAATTAGGTCCAGAATAATAACAGCCTCCAAACAGCAGAGGTTTCTAGACTTTGTTCTACTTTAGGGTTAGATGTTAGGGATTGAATGTAATAGACAAGTATAATGACACAGGTATGTGTGTGCCCAGGGTCTACGATGACTGTGGATGTCAGCCTGAGTGACTGTACATATGGCTCTGATGGATTTCAGTAAGTAAAGATGTTAAAGATGGATATAAAATACAATGTTATTAGCATTTTATTTTTCCCAGGCTTTTATTTCAACAAATGCCACACTGAGTTTGAATAGTGCATCTGCACACTGCGTCTGATGTCAGAGGCACAGTGCCAGACAAGGATTAGACAAGCAAGCTAAGTTAGCACTCACCACCTGATTACCTTAATTATGTACGTTTTCGAGGCCACCCAGCACTGTGTGGAGACTTTGGGATTGTTAGAATTCCAACAGTTTATCTAGGCTACATCATGCTGAAGATTTGAAAACTATATTTTCATATATGTAGTATTGTTCTTGTTTATTCTGCTAAAATGCTGATAAAAAAAGTTGATTTCATTGCTTCAAATGAGAAGAAATTCAATTTTAGGAGAAGTTGATGGGGATTTTAAATTTAATTGCAAGTAGCAAGCCAATCATTCTACTAGATTAAACCCTGTATAAGTGTAATATCGCATTTTTCCTCCTCTTCCTTTTCTCCTCTGTTAACTCCAGTCAGAGCCCCCAGGGCAAAGTACACAATTGTAGGAGAAGCTATACGGTACGTCATCCCTGGACCGATGCAATGCTCAATGGGCTGTGGAGGTGAAGCCTGCAAGTATGACAACCCAACTTACTGGAGTGATGACAAGCAGGCCATCAAAGGCCTCTACTCCTCCTGGTCAGCATTTTAACATTGTTCTACAGCATTTACTCTGATATGACGTCCAAACATAACGCGCTCCACACACTTTAGTCCACCTCTGTTTTTATATTTTCTCTAAGGTTCAGTTAAATGAACTTGAAAAGGATTATGCATGTAATCATATACAATAGCATATATCGTACCGATAATGTTGTTATCATTTCAGGGTCACTGATCACCTTCTTGCCATGTCCAGACCCTCAACAGAAATCATTGAGAAATATAACATTATTGATCAATTCAAAAGGTATCTTTGATTCAAGGTTCTTTGGCAGCTTCCTCAACATGAAAGTACAAAATCTGTGTAAACCAGTATAAAAAAGACTGCATGTCTCCCACTGTGTGTGTGTGTGTGTGTGTGTGTGTGTGTGTGTGTGTGTGTGTGTGTGTGTGTGTGTGCACGCGCGCGAGAAGGAGTGGTATAAAAACAGTGATCAACCTGCAGAAGCCTGGTGAACATGCCAGCTGTGGGAACCCTCTGGAGCCAGAGAGTGGCTTCTCCTACCGCCCAGACGTCTTCATGGAAAATGACAGTAAGCGTTGAAATAACTCAGAGTGAGCCGTGCAAACTATAGTGACACACGACACAAGTCTAACTCAACACATCTGTCTGTTTCAAACTATAGTGACACACGACACAAGTCTAACTCAACACATCTGTCTGTTGCAAACTATAGTGACACACGACACAAGTCTAACTCAACACATCTGTCTGTTGCAAACTATAGTGACACACGACACAAGTCTAACTCAACACATCTGTCTGTTTCAAACTATAGTGACACACGACACAAGTCTAACTCAACACATCTGTCTGTTTCAAACTATAGTGACACACGACACAAGTCTAACTCAACACATCTGTCTGTTGCAAACTATAGTGACACACGACACAAGTCTAACTCAACACATCTGTCTGTTTCAAACTATAGTGACACACGACACAAGTCTAACTCAACACATCTGTCTGTTTCAAACTAGTGACACACGACACAAGTCTAACTCAACACATCTGTCTGTTTCAAACTATAGTGACACACGACACAAGTCTAACTCAACACATCTGTCTGTTGCAAACTATAGTGACACACGACACAAGTCTAACTCAACACATCTGTCTGTTGCAAACTATAGTGACACACGACACAAGTCTAACTCAACACATCTGTCTGTTTCAAACTATAGTGACACACGACACAAGTCTAACTCAACACATCTGTCTGTTTCAAACTATAGTGACACACGACACAAGTCTAACTCAACACATCTGTCTGTTTCAAACTATAGTGACACACGACACAAGTCTAACTCAACACATCTGTCTGTTTCAAACTATAGTGACACACGACACAAGTCTAACTCAACACATCTGTCTGTTTCAAACTATAGTGACACACGACACAAGTCTAACTCAACACATCTGTCTGTTTCAAACTATAGTGACACACGACACAAGTCTAACTCAACACATCTGTCTGTTTCAAACTATAGTGACACACGACACAAGTCTAACTCAACACATCTGGCTGTTTCAAACTATAGTGACACACGACACAAGTCTAACTCAACACATCTGTCTGTTTCAAACTATAGTGACACACGACACAAGTCTAACTCAACACATCTGTCTGTTTCAAACTATAGTGACACACGACACAAGTCTAACTCAACACATCTGTCTGTTTCAAACTATAGTGACACACGACACAAGTCTAACTCAACACATCTGTCTGTTTCAAACTATAGTGACACACGACACAAGTCTAACTCAACACATCTGTTTGTTTCAAACTATAGTGACACACGACACAAGTCTAACTCAACACATCTGGCTGTTTCAAACTATAGTGACACACGACACAAGTCTAACTCAACACATCTGGCTGTTTCAAACTATAGTGACACACGACACAAGTCTAACTCAACACATCTGTCTGTTGCAAACTATAGTGACACACGACATAAGTCTAACTCAACACATCTGTCTGTTTCAAACTATAGTGACACACGACACAAGTCTAACTCAACACATCTGTCTGTTGCAAACTATAGTGACACATGACACAAGTCTAACTCAACACATCTGTCTGTTGCAAACTATAGTGACACACGACACAAGTCTAACTCAACACATCTGGCTGTTTCAGTATATTTCTACAATTTTGTCTGGGACGACTATGGAGTGGCCAACCTCACAACCCTGCTGGACATGGTGAAGGTGATGGCGTTCGCCCTGCAGGAGGGAAAGATAGCGGTCCACTGTCATGCCGGTCTGGGAAGAACAGGTACAGGTTAGAAAAGAGTTTATTGTGGGGTGTCCGAGGAGTGTAGCGGTAGATTCCCGGCCTACCAGCATGAGGGTCGCATGTTCGCACCCCCGTGTTACCCCCAGCTTGGTTGGGCGTCCATACAGGCACGATTGGCTGTGTCTGCGGGTGGGAAGCCGGAATGAGGGTATAGTGTTCTGGTCACTGCACCAGCGCCTCCTCCGGTCGGTCGGGGCGGTGGGATTGGGAATAGCGTGATCCTTGATTGATTGATTGATTGATTTTATTTGGTGAATGTCAACATACACAGGGAACAGATACAAGGACAGACAGTCACCGAGGATAAAAACACAAGAAAGCCTCAGGCTTATTTCCATTGCGGTCCTCATGAACATCTAACATAAAGGGCACAGACATGGAACATATGGATATCACCATTAATACTCAAATTAAGGATTATATCACTATTACAATTTTGAAGAGTAATAGAGGCACACTTGGATATTATACAGTACATGAACATTTGTTGTTCTGTGTAAGGAATTTTATAGACATAGAAAACAAGGGGGGGGGAGGAGGGGGATTGCGGGGGGGGGGGTGTTGCAGGGGGTAGGGGAGTGAGCAGCTCATCACCTACGCACGCACGAGGTTATGCTGACTATAGCAGCTCCAAGGGGAAGGTTGTTTGAGGAAAAAGGGGGGGGGGGGGGTTCGGGGGTGAGCGTAAGGGTTTTGCAAGGGCTATAGGCCGGACTGTGCTGCTTGAGGGGGGGGGGGGGATGGGTGGGATATGTGTGTGAGTCAGTTTGCTTGTCGGCAGGAATGTCCGTATTATTGTCCATGTGAAGCTGTGTAGCCTAAGCAGCCAGATAACGGAGGCCTCCTCGTTGTTGAACGGCCTCGACCAAAGTCTTATCTTGCAGCTGTTGTAGGTGAGAGGTGGCTGGGGGGGGGGGGGGGGATTTGCTCCTCGTCTCCACAGCTCTTCATAACGGGGATAATTTGTCATGCACCATTCGGCAGTCTCGGGGTCCAAATGAAAAAATCAATGATGGAAAATTTGGTTATCCGAGTGAAAGTATAATCCCAATCTTTCCTCGGGGCTCGTCTCTGCAACATAAATCACTTCAGTCCCGGTTGTGCAACCACTCCAAGATCTCGTCCAGCTTTTTGACCACTTCAGCATGCATAGCTTCCACCTTTGATATGCGCTCAGTGATCGTATTTGTCTGAATGTTCATGCGTTCTATGACTGCATTAGACTGAGAATTCCCAACACGAGCTATCTCGTTTACCATGTTGATGAGAGCTATCTGTGGGCTTTCGTTCTTCCCCATCAGCATGCAAATTTTCCGATAGATTACTACCATGCCAACACCGATTAGCAGATGTCCAGCTATCATGAATCCGAATTGGTAAACATCTTCAACATCTTCTACTGTCAAAATGGCAAGGCAAAGGGTTTGCCACTTTTTCCAACCATCCATAACATACCCCGCTGAGAACGTTCCATCCGGGCATTGTGGCTCGCCCGGTCCAGCATTCTTTGTGGAGATAATCTTATCAATCGCGTTGAGAGACCAGCTTATTAATTCCATAATTCTTCAGGTTTAGGTTCTATGAATAGCCAGCGGAGAGCAGAAGGTTTTTTGCAGGGAGCAAGCTGGGGAGTCAGGAAGCAGGAGAGGGAGGAGATGCGACTTGCTCAGTCCAAGGGCAAGGAGGAATGACCCATGTGCTATGTGGCTGGCAACTGCACATGTATCAGAGGAAGCATGTGTGTGTCTACAACTCTCCCCAGATCAGCAGAGGGGGCGGGGCAGCGACCGGGGCAGCAGGGGGAATTGACCAAGTACAATAAGGGGAGAAAATGGGGGGGAAACAGAAAAAAAAAGAAAAGGAAATAGTTTATTGAATTCAGTGTTTTGGCTTTTGATGAAATTCTGACAGACTGAAGGATTCTGGCTTTCCCCCCTACAGGTGTATTGTTGGCATGTTTCTTGGCCTATGCCACCAGGATGTCAGCCAACCAGGCCATCTTATATGTGCGCGCTAAGCGTCCTAACTCCATCCAGACGCGGAGTCAGCTGCAGTGCGTCAGACACTTTGTCCAATTCCTCGTTCCTCTGAGGAGTGTGTTCTCCTGCGCCGAGCCCCGGTCCAACCGGGTCAGCCTGTCCCAGTACCTGACCCGCCAGAGACACATGCTGCACGGCTACGAGAGGCGCGAGCTGCGCCACCGACCCAAGATGGTCCAGCTGGTCTGTCGACTGCTGCTGGACATTGCGGAGAACCGGCAGGTGATCGAGGAGGACATTCTGGAGGCGCCTGACATCAGCGACATAGAGATGACCCTCAGCATCATTGAGAAGCTGGAGCCAGAGTCCTTCGGGAGCCCCCGCTTACCAGGCACTCCCACCTTGCCCAGACATTTCAACGAGCCGCCCATCTTCTACCACCGCAAAAGCCTGAGCTACAGTGAGTCGGACTTGAGACGACTGGGCTCAGAGTTCAACCTCCTGACGCAACCTCTCTGCTCTCTGTCGCAAGGCAATGTCCACATGACCTGCCCCGCCTCTGACTCCGCCCTCACCGCCGCCACGCGCTGGCACGGGTGGAGCACGAGCCGCCAGTCTGTCATGTCGCACAGCTCGACGGGCTCACTGTGGGAGCGCAAGAGTCTGACCAAGCAGAACGATGGATCCCTCATCCTGAGGAAAGCGAGGCGGAGAGCCGTTCAACGCAGCGAGTCCATGAGACACGAGGAATCTCCCAAAAGGGGCAGCAGCATGCTGTCCAGGTGCAAGACGGAGCAGAGGGAAGAGCTGCCGATGAACGGCAGGAAGTGGCACGGTGAAAGAGACGAGGAGTCGGAGGTGCCCTTCATCACCTTGCAGTCAGAGTTGTCCCTGGATGCCAGGAGGCTGCTGGTGGCTCAGGCCCTGGCTGTGGACCTTCTCAAAGATGGGGGAGAAGGTCACAAGCACGCAGTCTTAGCCTGGCAGGTAAGTCATCCACACACCTCGACTGTATGGATCCGCCTATGAGCTACAAAGACTGTTCTTTTTAATCATGGTCATATAAAGAGGTGTTCAGGTTAATTGAACAAGAATGTGCCAGAATAAACAGTGTCAGTCACAGGTGGGCAGGGAGTGTAAGGTGACTGGCTGGTATGTGTTTAGGCAGAGCTGAACCAAGGCGGGGCATGGGAGAGGCTGTGTACCGAGCAGGATCCCTTCATCCTGACTGGGCTGATGTGGGCGTGGCTGGAGCAGCTTAAGGAGCCAGTCATCTCCATCCAGGCTGTCAAGGCCATGAACCCAGAGCACAGCGATGCTCAGACGGCCCTCCACACGCTGGACCAGGTCAGAAGTTACAGTACACAGTGTTGTGTTTTTCAGGTCTGAACCAGCGGCAGTGTCACACTGAATTTATCCGGGCAAGGCAACTTCCTGAACTTTCTGAATCTTACCCTCCTTATCATCTCTTCTAAGGCCACCAAAGAAACCCTCATGTGCATACTAGACTGTATGGCTCATATGCTGACACTACCACTTGAGGTAGAGAATGCTTTCCTGGCTCGTACTATCAAGGCTTTCACTTGGGTAAGAAAAACAACACTTGTTCATCTCGATTCATTTCAATTTTTTCACAGAAAAATTGTTCAACTAAAATGTCCCGTTTGCCTTTCAACAGCTGGAAAAGAACTCAGAGGAAGGGAGCAAAGCGTGTGAGACCATGACTATAGTCCTCAGGCGTGTCCTTCTGGACATGAGAGGGACGGCCATCAAAGACGATGAGACTCTAGGGTCCCTCTTCCACGATGTGAAGAAGACATATGAGGGAAAAGCTGTTTATGTGCCTTCATGAGTATGTTATATGTAGGAACTAATTATCTCGATGTAGGCTCAATACACAAGTTCATGGTATGTAATAATGTAATGTAATTATCTTGCCTCAGTAGTGAGTGAAGGTAATATACTGAAGAACAGGTCAGGATATATTTTACACATACATACGTACATTATGCCTTAAGACCAGTTATATCTATCAACATTGAAATACCTCAGCTCCAATAAGTTCAGTTATAATAGATTACCCTTCTACCTGTACAGATTTAAAAACAAAAATCTTATCCCACAACACGCACAGTGAATGCCTTCCCCATAACATCGAGCTCTTCACCTGTACTGTCTGATACTCTTTAGTAAACATAGACTTACTGAAGCACAGCATGCGTACAGCAAGCGTATCTGTTAAGACCTGGGAATAAAAGGCAAATGTGAGTCCTTCCAGTGGTTTTAGTGCAAACTGCTTTGGTACCAGTGCCTCTGTGTGGTGCAGTGCTGCTCAGGAGGTGAAGGAGTAAGCCTTCAGGACGTCTTTCCCATCGTTCCCTTCTACCGAGGCCACGATGCTGGAGTAGTCACACGCAACGTGAGTGAACCCTCTGGAAGACACACGCAGCAGGAATAGTTTGAAGAAAAGACTGCCAAGGGGAATAAGAACATTGTGATATTTATGTCATGTCACCATATAGGTGCATCTGAATGGCCCGGCGTACCTGGACATGGCGTGAGAGCCTCCCAGTAAGTGGTAGCGGCTCTCCAAGGTCAGTCTTTGGTCTCCGTCGCTTCTCCATGTCAACACTCGTAAGGAGAGGTCTTGAGATGCCGTCACCACGCGAAAGCTGTCCTATGAATGTCATGACACAAAACAAGAGAAATGGGACATTTTCACACACAAACATACAGTAATACATATTTCACACAGAGGGTAGGTAGTAGGTACACTATTGCTACAGAGCCTACAGTACCACACATATGGAGGAGATGAAAGGAACCTACCACACATATGGAGGAGATGAAAGGAACCTACCACACATATGGAGGAGATGAAAGGAACCTACCACACACATGGAGGAGATGAAAGGAACCTACCACACATATGGAGGAGATGAAAGGAACCTACCACACACATGGAGGAGATGAAAGGAACCTACCACACATATGGAGGAGATGAAAGGAACCTACCACACATATGGAGGAGATGGGTGCAGTGTGGTCTTCGAAGCTGGCGAGCACGACTCCTTTCAGAGAATAGACCCAGAGCCCTCGGTCAGCCGCCACCACCAGAGTGTTGCTGTCCTTGGCCTCCAGAAGGATGTCTGGGCCTCTGATGTTCAGTGTGAGGGTGAAGGACTCCACCTGCTGGACTAGAATGAATACAGTTTAAAACCTATACATTGGATATTCTTGCACTGCAAGAATATATTGGTACATTCAATAAGTTGTTTTGTAATGCAATGTAATAAAAAAAAAGTTTGCCCATTTCCCTTGACCTGTTTCTACTTAAAAAATATATAATAATCTGTGGCTGCATTGAAAATAATTGATGTGGATGTGATGTGACATAATCTTTTCCTGGGTCCAGACCTTCGAATCCACCCACTCCACGGACCACTCCACGGACCACCCACTCCACCGGGTTGAGTTTTGGCTGCTTCTGGACTGGCATCGTGACATGCAACAGCGATTTCCTCAGTTGAAGGAACGACTTATCTAATGAACGCCGAGGGGGATTTACGATTAGCCAATCAGTGTCAATAAACAGACTTACGATTAGCCAATCAGTGTCAATAAACAGTGCAATGGGCGGGACTAACACCGTTGTCAAGTGCGCCGAGGAGTATAACGACAATGGCGGCTGCCATACACGAGATAGACGCTGCTAATCGAGGCTGTTTATCGATTAAAAGTACCTATGAACAGCACTCTGCTTTGAAGGCATTTATTCAAAGGGGAAGTGTTTTTTTTGCGTTCTCCTGACTGGATTAACGAACGTTAGATTCAAGGCAGATACGTTGGTCTCTAGTGATGATTGGTTTAGATTCAGGCAGATACGTTGGTCTCTATGATGATTGGTTTAGATTCAGGCAGATACGTTGGTCTCTAGTGATGATTGGTTTAGATTCAGGCAGATACGTTGGTCTCTAGTGATGATTGGTTAGGCAAAATGGAATTCCCCTGGGGGAATCCCCTCATGGAAATCAGAGTGGAGGTGATGTCAGACTAGAAGATGGAAGTGTCGTCTAACGAGTTGACAATTCAGTCTATCAGGCTAACATCATCCACATGTGCTGATCTGCATGAATCCAAAAAATACACCACCAAACAACATCTTCCTAGATATGAAACGTACATCAGCAATAGCTGTTACTGAATAGAATCAGTGTTTTACGGCAGATTTTTTCCCCTTTAATGGTTCACCAACTGAATCTCTTTTCCATGGGATTGGATACTAGATCATCACTAGTAGATGAGTAGATCCTTACCCTGGATCTCTGTCTTGTACTTGTTTTTCTTCATGCTGACATGGAACACAGTGAGGGCTTTGTTGTGTGACTGGCCCATGTGATGGATGATGGCCAGTCTGGCAGGCTGGGTGGGTATGAAGACAGCAACCTGGCACCCGCTGACTGGCAGACACTGGCATAGAGGCTCCTCGTCCTCAGAGGGAGAGGTCAAACTCTCAGTGCATATCACCTGCCAGAGAAGCATACAATAGTAACGTTCATATACAATAGTATAACCGTTTCTCGACGCTCTTATCGATGAACACAGGAAACACAAACGTCACGTCAGGCCTTCAAAGACAACAAGAAATACCTTTGGACTTAGATCATCGTTGTTCTTGGTTCCAGCCAGGATCCACTTCTTGTCGGGTGAAACTAGGAGTACGTTGAGATGAAAACTGTCACACACCACTAGGCTGGACTTTCTAGTCAAAGCGAAACCTTCTAGTGTGCACACAGATCCCTGACTGGTGCCAACCTGGAACAACATGGAACGAGAGGTAGAAGTGTTATTTTGCTTGAAAGAAACTCTGGTTGTGTATCATTTTGGGGCGGTTTCGCAGACAAGGCTTAAGGCTAGTCCCAGACTAAAATGCTGTTTGAGCTGACTTAACTCGAAGTCACTTGCACAGCCTTATCTTAAAATAGTCGTAGATTTAGCCTGTTCTGGATTAAACAAAGCCGATTGCGAGAGGGTGGATCAAAGCTACTCTGGGACTAAATTTAAGCTTAAATTAATCCTCCAAAGCGGCAGGTTTAACTTCTGCTTAGTAGTGTTTTTGAAAGGGAGCATGGACTGTTTGGGACCATGGGCTATTTGGAATATCTAAATGAAGACCAATATGCTCTACAGGGGCCAGCCAGACCAGTACTTGTGGATAGAGTAACCCATTGAATCAGTTTGATGAAATAACTTTCGTATGTACAAAGAAAATGCATTGGAGATCATTACTTTGCTTGAGCCTAGACTTTTCTCTCTGTCTCAAAGAGGAAGGCCTGTACTCAGTTCTCTCTAAGTTCTGATCACTTTGAGGCATTGAATTTTCACTGCAAATTGCAGCCCACGCTCTCTTCTTCTTTTGCTCAGTAGCAGCAGTATGGTTCTTACTTTCTATAGGACGAATCAGCGTGACCTCACTTGCCACCCAGAAATGCGGAACCCCGCGGCAGTTAATAGTATGAGTTGTGCCAAACAAACGTTAATATCTCAAAAACTATACATCACATCGCTTATATTTTGACATTCTGAGTGAGAGCAGAAGTAGCTCAAGAGTTTGATGTATAATATATGCATGTCGTGTTAAAGTTGTGTGAACGGTCGCAGTTTTTAAAATGTAAACAGAGTTAGTCGGCTAGAGTCAGACACTCAAGCCTCACGCCACTTGGGCTCCATAGGGTTCCATTGCCGTTGCCACCCAGTGACGCGGTTTGTTTACCAAAATTCTGCTCGGCTGATCCCTTGTATAACTGGATCGTTTGCCACTATTTGTTTTAGTAGTTTTTTCATACTCACTATAGTTTTTTGAGCGAGTTCTTTTTGCTTCTGCCGTTGTTTGGACTCAAGATTCACTCCAGTAATGGTGTTTTCAATTCTATTCCGGGTTTTGTTGAGCACCATTAGACCAACAGCCTTTGCTCCTACTTAACCTAATGAGGCTTGACCCAGGTGTTCTCATTTAGGCTTACTCCAGGACTCCATAGTCTCTGACTAACTAAGTCAGATTTAAGACACGTTCATGCAAGCCACTTAAATGTCCTAGTTTAACTAGTCCAAATTAGGCCTACTCCTGGCTTAATCTAAGCCTCGTCTGTGAAACCGCCCCTTTCAGTTTGGCAAACTGAACAGAAATGGGAGAGAATCCGTTGGTTTACTCACAGAGAGGAAGCAGCGGTTGTTGATGTAGTACTGTAGTAATGTGCAGTGTGGAGAGGCAGCAGAGTAGGAGGCCGTCTCCTGGAACCTCTCACCCTGCCAGGTCTCCTGGCCCCTCTCACCCTGCCAGGTCTCCTGGCCCCTCTCACCCTGCCAGGTCTCCTGGCCCCTCTCACCCTGCCAGGTCTTGATGAGGCCTGTGAGGTCTGCTGTCATCAGCACTCCATGCTCTCTGTCGCTGACGAGCGCTGTCAAAGGGCTCTGCACAGGACTGCACCACAGCTGTGCACCCTGAGCAAAAGATATAAATACATAAATAAATAAATAAATAAATAAATAAATAAATAAATAAATAAATAAATAAATAAATAATAAATAAAACAAAACATAATATGATTACATCATGTGAAGAAATACCCCGATAGTTTATTTAATCCTGTGGCCTGTGACTGTCAACCAAAGAAAGGAAACTAAGCAGTGAAATTAGCTACAATTTAGACAATATAGACCGTTTCACCGGAATTCTGTTGCTAGGGAACAGACAAGCTACTGACACAAGCTACAGACACAGCCACCAAGCAAGTCAGTGTGCCTGCTATGCCAATATAACGCTCTTCCAAAGAGCCACTCCTCTTTGAGATCATTACAGACAAGTTATTAGACAAACACAACCACCAGGTGCCTGCTTTACAAAATGCTCTGTCTCATGCCTACACACAACCAATCATCACATCCAATCCAACCCAACCCAATCACAGGTAGAGTAGGGCGTGACATGCTTGGGCATCCTGGGGAAAGGACGCCCCCTCACGCCCCCTTGTGATGCCGGGACTGATTGTAACTACATGCCTCCATACAGATGATTATAGAAATTGAGCGCGTCCCTCACTGTCGCTCGCTCAACTGGCAGCACTCATTTCTACTGTGCCTCGTTGGTTTGCCCTCGAGGTCTCTCGCCCACTTTGCGGGCTGGCAGACGCAGCTCGCACGTTACGCGTGCAGACGCACGCCCGCTCAGCTGACATGAGCTTTGCGCATGCGCAGTTGAGCAAAGAGCTAGTGTCTGCGTCAGAATCCGCCATATTAGAATACTGGGAGGTATATACAACATTGGTACTACTTGGTACCACTGCCAATAACAGGGATTATGAAATGCAGGCTGATATCCGTCCGTTTCTCACAAGGGAAGCAACACAACTCCTGGTCCAGGCACTTGTCATCTCTCGCCTGGACTACTGCAATGTTCTTCTGGCCGGGCTACCTGCCGCAGCCATCCGACCGCTTCAGCTCATCCAGAACGCTGCAGCCCGTCTGGTGTTCAACCAACCTAAATTCTCTCATGTCACTCCCCTCTTCCGTGACCTTCACTGACTTCCCATCTCGGCTCGCATCAAATTCAAGACTCTGGTACTGGCCTACAGGGCAGTCCACATGTCAGCCCCTTCGTATCTGCAATCTATGGTCAAGTTCCAAACTTCTCATCGCTCCCTCCGCTCCTCCACCCATCCAGATCGCCTCGCTCCTCCACCGCTACGTGGGCTCAAAAGTCGCCCGTCCCGATCGCGACTCTTCTCGTCCCTGGCCCCTCAATGGTGGAATGAGCTCCCCCCTTCGGTCAGAACGGCCGAATCACTGCCAATCTTTCGGCGGAGACTAAAAACTCACCTTTTCAGGCTACACCTGGGCCCTTCTTGAACTAACATATTTTAATTAAAAAAAAACTACTAATGCTACACGTTACTTGTTCCTTCTCAAACTACTTCCTACATGGTGCTAGTCTATCAAAATATCTTAGCTGTCATTGATTGTGTTGCATAGTGGTTTTCTGTACTGTTGACAAATTGTGATATTGTAAGTCGCTTTGGACAAAAGTGTCTGCTAAATGACGTAATGTAATGTAATGTAATGTAATGATATGCTGAAGGTGCTGCACTGACATTTTGGATGTTCCACGCCCGGACGGTACCATCAGTAGAGGCACTGCACACTACGGCATTGCGGTTGCAGAGGTCAGGGAGCTGGGGCAAATTCCCCTGCAGGTACACCAGCGCCACCACCCTGCCTGGAGGACAATTACACACGTCAGATACAAACAGCATGATAGTCATAATGGCAGTCAAGAAACGGGAATCCCATATAGAGTGTGTGTGAGAGAGCGAGAGAGAGCGACACAGACAGTGTGTGTGAGAGAGCGAGAGAGAGCGACACAGACAGTGTGTGTGAGAGAGCGAGAGAGAGCGACACAGACAGTGTGTGTGAGAGAGCGAGAGAGAGCGACACAGACAGTGTGTGTGAGAGAGCGAGAGAGAGCGACACAGACAGTGTGTGTGAGAGAGCGAGAGAGAGCGACACAGACAGTGTGTGTGTGTGTGTGAGAGAGCGACACAGACAGTGTGTGTGAGAGAGCGAGAGAGAGCGACACAGACAGTGTGTGTGAGAGAGCGAGAGAGAGCGACACAGACAGTGTGTGTGAGAGAGCGAGAGAGAGCGACACAGACAGTGTGTGTGAGAGAGCGAGAGAGAGCGACACAGACAGTGTGTGAGAGAGCGAGAGAGTGACACAGACAGTGTGTGTGTGTGTGTGAGAGAGCGACACAGACAGTGTGTGTGAGAGAGCGAGAGAGAGCGACACAGACAGTGTGTGTGTGTGAGAGAGCGACACAGACAGTGTGTGTGAGAGAGCGAGAGAGAGCGACACAGACAGTGTGTGTGAGAGAGCGAGAGAGAGCGACACAGACAGTGTGTGTGAGAGAGCGAGAGAGAGCGACACAGACAGTGTGTGTGAGAGAGCGAGAGAGAGCGACACAGACAGTGTGTGTGAGAGAGCGAGAGAGAGCGACACAGACAGTGTGTGTGAGAGAGCGAGAGAGAGTGACACAGACAGTGTGTGTGTGTGAGAGAGCGACACAGACAGTGTGTGTGAGAGAGCGAGAGAGAGCGACACAGACAGTGTGTGTGAGAGAGCGAGAGAGAGCGACACAGACAGTGTGTGTGTGTGAGAGAGCGACACAGACAGTGTGTGTGAGAGAGCGAGAGAGAGCGACACAGACAGTGTGTGTGAGAGAGCGAGAGAGAGCGACACAGACAGTGTGTGTGTGAGAGAGAGCGACACAGACAGTGTGTGTGAGAGAGCGAGAGAGAGCGACACAGACAGTGTGCGAGAGAGAGCGACACAGACAGTGTGTGTGAGAGAGCGAGAGAGAGCGACACAGACAGTGTGTGTGAGAGAGCGAGAGAGAGCGACACAGACAGTGTGTGTGAGAGAGCGAGAGAGAGCGACACAGACAGTGTGTGTGAGAGAGAGAGAGAGGCAGACACAGACAGTGTGTGTGTGTGTGAGAGAGCGAGAGAGAGCGACACAGACAGTGTGTGTGAGAGAGCGAGAGAGAGCGACACAGACAGTGTGTGTGAGAGAGCGAGAGAGAGCGACACAGACAGTGTGTGTGAGAGAGCGAGAGAGAGCGACACAGACAGTGTGTGTGAGAGAGCGAGAGAGAGCGACACAGACAGTGTGTGTGTGTGTGTGTGTGAGAGAGCGAGAGAGAGCGACACAGACAGTGTGTGTGAGAGAGCGACACAGACAGTGTGTGTGTGTGTGTGTGAGAGAGCGAGAGAGAGCGACACAGACAGTGTGTGTGAGAGAGCGACACAGACAGTGTGTGTGAGAGAGCGAGAGAGAGCGACACAGACAGTGTGTGTGTGTGTGTGTGAGAGAGCGAGAGAGAGCGACACAGACAGTGTGTGTGTGTGTGTGAGAGAGCGAGAGAGAGCGACACAGACAGTGTGTGTGAGAGAGCGACACAGACAGTGTGTGTGAGAGAGAGAGAGAGAGCGACACAGACAGTGTGTGTGAGAGAGCGAGAGAGAGCGACACAGACAGTGTGTGTGAGAGAGAGAGAGAGAGCGACACAGACAGTGTGTGTGAGAGAGCGAGAGAGAGTGACACAGACAGTGTGTGAGAGAGAGCGAGAGAGAGCGACACAGACAGTGTGTGTGAGAGAGCGAGAGAGAGTGACACAGACAGTGTGTGAGAGAGAGAGAGAGAGAGAGGCAGACACAGACAGACAGACAGACAGAGTATACCTGTGTGGCCTCTCAGGCTTTTGCAGGTGTAACCACCGGACCCGCCCTTGGTCATCCTCTTCTCTAAGTGGGAGCGTTGCATGAAGTATCTCTTCCAGGCCTGTCTCACATGCTCACTGCTGCTAACCACAGCCAGGTTACAGAAAGCCCAGCTCTGAAGACACATCCTCCTGCAGGAAACACACATTGGAGTCAAAGAGTATTGAAGGCAAGAGACAAAGCTCTGGTGATTCACGTGATTCTGATGACGTTGAAGGGCGGTGCTGGAGAGCAGCCCTCCAGAGCTACTATGGAGAATGGAGGAAAGTGAGTATGGAAGAGAGTTGGATGCTGCTCTATACCGCAGCTCTCGCCAGAAGATTGCAAAACATATGATCCATATTATATCGATTTGCCCGGTGTTGCGTGTCTCGCCCACTATACTGTCTCGCCCCGTGACATGAAGTCACCTGAAAACCAGCAATGGGACAACAGCACAAAACAATGACAGCCAACCTGCATACTTGCACTAAGTCAATTTCCTCGTATGTGATCTGATTACTTACTATGGCTATTAAAGTGAATCTGAATCTGAGTTCAAGCTACAGGAGCCATTCTCAACCAGGTGGGCAGAGAGGCCCATGGGTGAGCCTCAGAGCGCCATCTAGTGGCCTGCGGACGGAGGCAGTGGTACTGCCACATGGGGTAGATTGATCATCTTCATCTCCTCAGCTCCATCACTGAATAATTCAGCCCCACCAAGAAAGAAATCCCTGGAGCCGCCACTGAGAACATCCTTACATTCATTTGGAAATGTTTGGAAAGCACAAATCAAATACGAGGGATCAGCCGAGCAGCATTTTGGTAAACAAACCGCATCACTGGGTGGCAACGGCAATGGAACCCTATGGAGCCCAAGTGACGCGAGCCAGTTAACTCTGTTTACATTTTAAAAACTGCGACAGTTCACACAACTTTAACACGACATGCATATATTATACATCAAACTCTTGAGCTACTTCTGCTCTCACTCAGAATATCAAAATATAAGCGATGTGATGTATAGTTTTTTTAGATATTAACGTCTGTTTGTCACAACTCATACTATTAACTGCTGCGGGGTTCCGCATTTCTGGGTGTAAAGTGACGTCACGCTGATTCGTCTATGATCTTACCTCCATAACCAAGGAGTCTCTGCAGCTTCATGCCAGTCCTGAAAACATAAACATATAATATCAGACACTACCGATGGTAGGCTACTAAACAAAACGTGAGAAAAGTGAATGCCTTAAACGCAAGCTTAAAAGCACTTCCGCAAGTTCCGCTAGTCCCTCCTTACCTTACAGACACTTGAGGCAGTGATTAAATCTTCCTCGTTTAGGAACGTAAAAATTTGGATAAGGCAATCGCCAGTCAGATATGCATGATGAGAATCCATGTTCCAATAGAAATTAATACCGTGCTGTCACTGTCAGAAGAGATAACTGCGCCAGACAGAGTGCTATGGTTGGGTAGCCTACTACTTTTGCTTTCAACTACGGAAATAACGTAGGGACATTGTTTGGTACTGGCCAGGGCATGACTCGCATGACCCTCACTGCGCCACCAGAGGGCGCCATAATAAAAGGTAGGTGGCTCAGAAATGTCTCCAGACAGAGCAGAGAGGCGCGCACTAAAAACAACGCGCACCAGTCGCCTTATTGAGAAGTGGATGACATTTTTAATACAACACATGACAGGTTATGAATACATTTGATAGGTTCATCAAAATTGTATGAAGTTTTACTGCGACTCCAAAGGTGTCCATGTGGCACCTGCTTACGACTGCTTATGACTGGATATAGTGAAATTAATCAACCATAGGCTATCTAAACTTTTATGAGGTTATCACTCTGTGATTTTGTAATCAATGCAGTAACTCGTCTTGATTTTGACCCACTTTTGTTTATCTTGATGCAATAGGCTACTGCAGTGGTCTCCCCTGCTAAAGTGGTCTCCCCCCTGCAAAAAAGGTCTCCCCTGCAAAAGTGGTCTCCTCTGCAAAAGAGATTCTCATTGGGGGATAATCTCAATGGGACAAACAAATGATCAAAAAAGAAAACAAATCTTATAGCCACGTTTCATCGACCCCTGCAGACCCAAACTCGATAGCACAAATAAACAGCCATCCCAATCAATCAAGGTGAATTCACACAGTAGAGGAGTGTGTGTTGAGATTCAGCCCTGGCGGGATTCCTCTACAGGGCCCCATGTCTCCTGTGAACACGCCCCAGATAGATGAGCCAGATATATAGCCAAGACCTGCGGGTAGCCGAGGAACTGTGAGAAAGAGATAATCGCACTTGCTCACCCCCAAGGGTTACCTGTGACACCCTCGCAATGACAGGAGGGCCCAGCGAAAGGGGGCCGCGCACAGGGAGTCTGGATGATGTCCTAGCAGGCAATCTGTAGTTTGTGAGCGCGTGTTTTTCATGCTATTCGTCATTTGGAGTTTCCTCTGGAGTTACCTGGGCTGTGATCGATCGGAGAATAAGCGAACCGAGTTACTCATCACTTCATAGAAATCGTTGCATGAAACTGAGACCGGGGCCGCAATGAGTCGGAGAACACGACGCTGGATTTTAAGAGTTTTACTTTGCCTAGGAATTGTTTATTTGAAAATTGGGTGAGCTGCGTTTATTTGATTTCACATGTAGACATGTTGCAGGTTTTTCCTCAAACACAACAAGCGATAGCCAACTTTAATCTACAGAAATTCACGACCGACTCCAGAGCTTTCATTGTGTTTGGTGCGCCGGTCAATAACACATTGGCATCAAATTCACCTGCTAATAACACAGTCGAAAACAAAATGTTTAACAGCTCATATGTGAGTTATTGACTCTGGCTGTTTATCAGTTTTGTTAAGATACCACATTTCCTCACAATAGCTCCAGGGTTCAGTCAAGCTTGCATGCATGATTAAACTATCGCTGTTTTCTGTTATGTAGCCTAAAACTTTAGCCAATTGAATTCCTCTAATAGTGCACCTCTGGCCAGGCACAGCGTCTGGGCGAAAAGAAGGACCTGTGATTTACCGTGCACCATAGCGAAAAATAATTATTATAATCCTATAATATAGGGGGATCATGCAAAATAACAAAGTAAAGCTATACTATTTGCATAATTTGATAATGAAGATGAATCAGACTGTTCATGTTAGCAAAAATGTTGGGTAAAAAGAAAAGAAAGAAAGAAAGAAAGAAAGAAAGAAAGAAAGAAAGAAAGAAAGAAAGAAAGAAAGAAAGAAAGAAAGAAAGAAAGAAAGCCCATACAACAACTAAAATGTTGGATAAAGTGACGGGCTGTCGGCTTTCTCTCAGTCATATCCATCTTCCATTCACAGTGGCTTCTCGTCGGTGGTGGCCCTAGGTGCGAGTATAATCTGTAACAAGATCCCCGGTTTGGCTCCCAGACAGCGGATTATCTGCCAGAGTCGCCCCGATGCCATTATCGTCATCGGAGAGGGAGCCCAAATGGGCATCAACGAGTGTCAGTTTCAGTTCAAAAGCGGGCGCTGGAACTGCTCTGCGCTTGGAGAGAGGACAGTCTTCGGAAAAGAGTTGAAAGTGGGTATGTTGCCTGTCAGTTAAAGTTTGATTACAAATTGTTTTGTTGCTGCTGCTGTTGTTGTCGTTATTGTTTTGTCAGTGAAAAACACCTTAGATTGAGCAGTTCAGATCTCTATGACGCGTCCAGTCGTGCGTAAAAGTGCGCACGGTCCACCAGGCCCATTTTGCTTTACTTTTTGTTTTTTTGGTAATGCACTACAAGAGGGTAGTGTACTTAAAGTTAATGCTGAATAAGCATTAACTAACCCTTAATTAACAAATGTGTCTAGTAATCATTTGATGTTCATGTTAACTAGCCTATTTAATAGTTTATATAGGGTTGGTTATTTGTGGTTATGGTTAGTTAACCCTTAGTTACTAAGGGTTAGGTCATTCTTATTAAGCATTATTAAGCATGAACTAAATGTTAATTAATGCCTCCTTAGTATAAAGTATTACCTTATTTTTCTTCCTATAAATTTCTTCCTAAAACAACCTAGTGCCAGACTAGGCTATTGCAAGATATTCATATTTTAATCCATGTCACCTGTGACCTGCGTAGCCCTATATTTGTTAAGTAGTAACCTTGACATGCATCTATATCCATTATGTCTTACAATATATAATAAGCCTATTCAAATAGGCGACAGCCTCAGACACAAAATATCATCGGGCAATATTTGGATGATCACCTGTCCTGTATTCTTGCATCGTCGCTGTAAGGAGGATTCCATAATAGGAGCTAGTGTCATTTACACAAGGCCTAGTTTTGCAGCGGACATTCACCCGAGCAGGGCTTTCTGAGCATGTATAAAAGGCATCTGAAGCCAGCACTGTAACAAAGGTCTTGTGAATGTTGGCAGCTTCTCTTTTCAGCTCGGCAGAGTCTCCCGAGACACATATTCACTGGTCTTTATCCTGTGGAGCACTGGGTGCTGTGGCTCTCACTGTAAGGACGTGGATCTTACCACGGGTATAAGTTACAGTGAGGAAAAGTCAAGAGCAAAGGAAGATTTGAAAGTGCTTTTGGCTTCTACACTCATGGGGATAAATTAGAGAAACAAATAAGTTCCTAATATCAATGCTGTTTGTTGCCGAGACAATAGTCTCTTCTAAATAATGGGGGAACTTCAGTGGATGCTAGTGAGTGTTGTGAAGTTCATGTGTTGGCTAGTGTGAACTCACTTGCTGGTCAGATACAACTCTGTTGGATATCAAGGACACTCACTAGAAATATGTAGTATAATATTATTTTTTAATTATACTCCTGTGGATACTGCCAATATAAGAAGTTTGATCGGCACTGCGCTGATATTGTAGGCTAACCCTTTACATAAAAACATAATATTTTTGTGCCATTTAATTTGAGAACGTTTTTTTAACCCCCCCCCCCCCCATTCCCAACCAGAACTGTTGCAGTAAACAATATTGTCAAATCTCCTTTATGGTCAGTAGCTTGGACCAGCTGTTTGGGCCCATCTCGTCTGCTTCTGTTGGAGAGAAGGGATTATCTCTTCGTGGTGTTGAAGTGAAAACAGTGCTGTTTCACAATCTGTTCCTTTATGAATGAGTGGTTTTTAGCCCACAAAGTGTCTTGGGTCTATGGTTCCAGGAGAAGAGTCCAAGTCTATGGCTTGGACAACCATACCAAATAGATTGGTTTCACTGATCAGATTAGCGGTAGAAGCGGAACAGTTGTAAATGAATGGCATTGTTGATGCGTAGCTTGAGTGGGGTCGTGCAGCTTGCGTTTCTTCTTAAAGTGAAGGCAGAATGGCTAATGAACTGACATAGTGCTTATAGGTGAATGCCAGGTTCATCAGGATTTTAGGCCGTGCTGATGATACACTCAGACTTTAAGAGGCGAGCTGTAAGCTGAGAGACACCTTAAAGAGGCACGGCGAGTACTGAGAGATGAAAGGCAAAACGTGGCAGAATAGTCATGTGACATTCCTAAATCAACTATTAAATTATAGTCTGCGTTTGTGTTTTCACAGTCTGTTCTGCGTTTAATATCTTCCACCGCTTATATGACGAGGTTGCGAAGAATTCCTACCATCTCTTGTTTCTAACCCATGCACTCAGAACTCCAGGGGAAAAATTAACAACGGTGCAGTCAGAACTGACTGACTGCACCGACACACCTTATTTTCTGGCTTGGAGCCCATTGACTCTATAAAAGCATGCACATAATTGATGCCTCAATATGACTCTTTTTTTTTCTTTTCAATGGCAAAAGGGCATACATCCAAGATGTTGATCCAAAACATGGCAGCTTCACATAGTGAACCTGGTGGCAGGAGGAGGAAGCACCAAGGAGGGCAGCATGTTTGCTTTGGACAAATAGAGACGGGGAGTTTATTAGCACATAGATATGATGGATATTATCATCAGCTGCTTCCTGTTTACATGGTAGTCTGTCACAGATCCACATCAGACACTTTCAGACATATATCCACTAGATAAACCTCATAGCATCTTTGTGCATTGCATTTCGAGTTATTGTCGAAGAAAATGCTTCACCGATCGATTTGTATTATGATAAGAGTGAGACAGATCTAACTAACTTCATGCATAATGTGAAAATTAAGCTTGAAATCAAATTAAAAAATATATTTTTCGTCATTGTGTTTTCACTTTCCCTTCCTTTTTCTTTTCTTTTTTTGAACTTGGGAACATTTTGGGGATCTCCCATGAGTAACTTTTAGTTCTTTTCAGATCAGTAAATGATTTGTTAGCTGGACTTTGGAGAGATAACGTCAGAATGAAAGATTCGGATGTTACTCCCCTATGAGTTGACACAGAATGTGCCAGTTTCTGATTGGATCAATAGCCCTTCCTTCCCGACAACCCTCTTATTCATACGGCTTTATTGACCGTACGCCTGGCAGCCATTTTGGTTCACAGTTTCCAGGTCAGCTTTGAGAACACTGCAGGCCTTGAGTGAAAGGATCAGTAAGACTGATGTAAGCACACATACTGTTAATGGTTAATCCCCTTTCTATTTAAAAAATCCTGTTGCCTACTTAACTTATTGTATTCCCCGTTTAGACTGAAAGAAATCATGCCGTTTTTGTATTTGCCTGTTTCTGCCCTATTTAAATCTGTGCGTGCTGAGAATACCACACGCTGAAATACCTCCTTCATTTGTAGAAATGTATTTTTATTTGTTGGAGGATGAGCCCCTTGAGACGCAGCATCTGGTTTACGAGGGGGTCCTCATTGAACACAAAACATAGATCATAACGTTTTCATACGAGAAGACAAATGTAACACTCAACAAAAACAATGAACAAATACACACATATACCGGTACTCTCCCGCCATCCCAACCATCCCAAGCATCAATGAATCTATACAGACATCAATACCAATGGGGTTTTCTCACATAGTTAAGTATAGACTATATACTAGAGTAGACTAACTACAATCAAAAACAAGAACAGCTTGATTTAAGATAAGCAAACAATGAAGTCTTGAAGATATGAAAGGAAATAATTGATCTTGATCCTAATGCATGTACCCCCCCCCCCTCTTTCTCTTCCCTATAGGCAGTAAAGAGGCTGCGTTCACCTATGCCATCATTGCAGCAGGGGTGGCCCACGCCATCACGGCGGCCTGCACACAGGGCAACCTGAGTGACTGTAGCTGTGACAAGGAGAAGCAGGGCTTCTACGGGAAAGGCCAAGGCTGGAAGTGGGGCGGCTGCTCGGCCGACATCAGCTACGGCCTGGGCTTCTCCAAGGTGTTTGTAGACGCCCGCGAGGTCAAGCAGAACGCCAGGAGCCTCATGAACCTGCACAACAACGAGGTGGGACGCAAGGTACGTGATGATCGGCATTAACATCATATTATGTCTCTTCACTGATTCTCTGCAATGAGTTGCAACTATTAATCAATTAGTTAGTATTAAATTAATCACCAACTATTTTGATAATCGATTAATCGGTTTGTAATTTTTTTTTTTGGGGGGGGGGGGGGGGGGGGGGACTCAAAATTCTCTCATTCCACGGGCTTAGATGTAAATATTCTCTGGTTTCTTTACTCCTGACAGTGAATTTAATATCTTTTGGTTATGGACAAAACAAGACATGAGGACGTCATCTTGGCCTTTGGGAAACAATGAGACATCTTTTCACCATTTTCTGACATTTTATAGACCAAACAACTTAATTGATTAATCGAGAAAATAGACGACAGATTAATCGAGTACGAAAATAATCTTTAGGTGCAGCCCTAACCGGAATCTTCCGAGGCACAGAAGTCAAGGGTAAAATGTGAGGGTGAGCTGTTGGTTAATTACATAGATTGACAAGTTTAAGATTGGTCTCGGTCTCTGTGGCAGTTGTGATTGAACAGTCTCCACCGTGCTCCGGTCGGTGTGGGTGGATCCTGCCAAAGACTGGGCATCGAGGCCAAGATGAAACAGGCAGTGGAATAAAGGGCTGCTTTTAGGAGAAGAGCTGTTTAAGTGGCAGGGTTTGATTACAGCCCAGATCTCTGCACTGAAAACAGATTGACACTGTGCCCACTGTTGGGATGGTATACAGTTACCACTAGCACATTCCCTCTCACTATTTTCCTAATATCATAAACCCACATCAGGTGTGACGTGCTTGCATATATGTCAGAAGAAAATGATTGTTTTTTTTTGGCTAGTTTTGTTCTTCACTGAGCCACTGTTACAGTGTTTCACTTTTCATGTGTGTATATCAGAGATTTGACCATAACTAAACTAAAGTGTTACAGTGTTTCACTTTTCACAGATTTGACCATAACTAAAGTGTTACAGTGTTTCACTTTTCACAGATTGACCATAACTAAAGTGTTACAGTGTTTCACTTTTCACAGATTTGACCATAACTAGTGCCAGTCAAAGATAATCCCTCGGAGCAGCAGAGAGGTTTCGTGATCTGTTCACATGCTCATCTCCTGGTGTTTGAACATTACAGAGAGAGAGACTGAGAGACTCCAGCAAGTCTGGAGGTTAGAGATTGAGTGGAATAATGTGCCAAACATCGAGGGCGAGGTGGGAGTTTAGCGAAGAGGAAAGACGCACCTCGCTCAAAGTCATCACCCCCCACCCCCCTCGCCCCCTCTCTCTGTTTGCCACATTAGCCTGATTCACACAACCAACACGTCTCCACGCCGGTTGAAAAGGCTTTTCTCATACTGAGTGCAGATCACTGCTTCCTTTCTGAGTCTGAATTGGGATTGGCTTATCGCGGCGGCTAAATTGCCTCCCAGTGACGACGAGACTACACTGATGGATTCAAACAATCAGTATAGTTTTCCTTCTTCTTTCCCTTCTCCGCGGTCATAAATGGCTCCTCTGTTTTGATCGTTATCCCCCTCCTTGATTTATGCTAATCAAACGCAGCCACACCGAGCAGGTCGAAAAGACGTGCGGACAAAGGCTGTCACAAGTGTTGGTCACAGGACAACTGATGGATTAGTGGAAGCCAAGGGCTTTATGAAGTGGCTTGTTCACATGTCTGCATTAGGGTTTTATTTATTTATTTATTTATTTATTTATTTACTTATTTATTTATTTATTTATTTATTTATTTATTTATTTATTTATTTATTTATTTATTTATTTATTTATTTATTTATTTATTCATTTATTCATTTATTTATCTATTCATTTATTCATTTATTTTGGAACTACTAAAAGCTGTTAGATGCTTTCATAAACTGTACCACAAAACCAAACACTTAACACGTAAGCATAAGCAAACTGGAATGAACCTTATGTACGTTTCAGTCAGTGGCACTCGTCATTGTCATCAGGTTAGGATTTAGCAGTGCAGCCAGTCACTCAGCACCTTGTACAGTCACTCTTGACATTTGTGTGTTGTGTGTGGTGACTACACACACAGAGCCTGAAATACGATACATTATTTTGGCTTCTGTGTGTCTGGTATCACACACAGCTATGCGGTGGGGCTGTGCTGTGCTCAACCCCCAAACATTGTATTTCTCATTCACATTATTCACAGTTCACACGTTATTTAGTTGCACAGATTTCCCATTTGCCCAAAACAGAGACGATTGAATATGAATTGAGACAGCTGCAAAAGTATAATCTGAAATACACTAATTGATGAAACAGTGAAATCGCAATTATACTTTAGTAAGTTGCACCTGCACCATCATTTGTTCTGATAATTCAGTGTTGCTGTAGTGAACCACCGCCATTTATACACATACAACTCACTGTCAGCAGGAGAGTCTCTCTACAGACTAAGTTGTTTTTGTGTGTCTCACTGTCAGCAGGAGAGTCTCTCTACAGACTAAGTTGTTTTTGTGTGTCTCACTGTCAGCAGGAGAGTCTCTCTACAGACTAAGTTGTTTTTGTGTGACTCACTGTCAGCAGGAGAGTCTCCCTACAGACTAAGTTGTTTTTGTGTGTCTCACTGTCAGCAGGAGAGTCTCTCTACAGACTAAGTTGTTTTTGTGTGTCTCACTATCAGCGGAGAGTCTCTCTACAGACTAAGTTGTTTTTGTGTGTCTCACTATCAGCGGAGAGTCTCTCTACAGACTAAGTTGTTTTTGTGTGTCTCACTGTCAGCAGGAGAGTCTCTCTACAGACTAAGTTGTTTTTGTGTGTCTCACTGTCAGCAGGAGAGTCTCTCTACAGACTAAGTTGTTTTTGTGTGTCTCACTGTCAGCAGGAGAGTCTTTCTACAGACTAAAGTTGTTTTTGTGTGTCTCACTGTCAGCAGGAGAGTCTCTCTACAGACTAAGTTGTTTTTGTGTGTCTCACTGTCAGCAGGAGAGTCTCTCTACAGACTAAAGTTGTTTTTTTGTTTCTCACTGTCAGCAGGAGAGAGTCTCTCTACAGACTAAGTTGTTTTTGTGTGTCTCACTGTCAGCAGGAGAGTCTCTCTACAGACTAAGTTGTTTTTGTGTGTCTCACTGTCAGCAGGAGAGTCTCTCTACAGACTAATTTGTTTTTGTGTGTCTCACTGTCAGCAGGAGAGTCTCTCTACAGACTAATTTGTTTTTGTGTGTCTCACTGTCAGCAGGAGAGAGTCTCTCTACAGACTAAGTTGTTTTTGTGTGTCTCACTGTCAGCAGGATAGTCTCTCTACAGACTAATTTGTTTTTGTGTGTCTCACTGTCAGCAGGAGAGTCTCTCTACACACTAAAGTTGTTTTTGTGTGTCTCACTGTCAGCAGGAGAGTCTCTCTACAGACTAAAGTTGTTTTTGTGTGTCTCACTGTCAGCAGGAGAGTCTCTCTACAGACTAAAGTTGTTTTTGTGTGTCTAGGTTTTGGAGAAGAACATGCGACTGGAATGCAAGTGTCATGGTGTCTCGGGCTCCTGCACCACCAAAACCTGCTGGACTACACTTCCCAAGTTCCGCGAGCTCGGCTACATTCTCAAGGAGAAGTATGCCCACGCGGTGCACGTGGAACCGGTCAAAGCCAGCCGCAACAAGCGCCCCAAATTCCTGAAGATCAAGAAGCCCTACTCGTACCGGAAGCCCATGGACACGGACCTGGTGTACATAGACAAGTCTCCCAACTACTGCGAGGCCGACCCGCTGACGGGCAGCATGGGCACGCAGGGCCGGGTGTGCAACAAGACCATGATGCAGCAGATCAGCGGCTGTGACCTGATGTGCTGTGGGCGGGGCTACAACACGCACCAGTACTCCCGCGTGTGGCAGTGCAACTGCAAGTTCCTGTGGTGCTGCTATGTCAAGTGCAACACCTGCAGCGAGAGGACAGAGGTGTACACCTGCAAATGACAGTATTTATTGGATGGTGCGTGTGTGTGCGTGTGCGTGTGGGCGTGCGTGTGTGTGTGGGCGTGTGTGGGCGTGCGTGTGTGTGTGTGTGTGTGTGTGTGTGTGTGTGTGTGTGCATGCGTGTCTGTGTGTGTTCCTGTCTGTGGGCATCTGAGTTGTATGTATGTATGATTTCATGGACAATGTGGAACTATTCAACTTTACAAGATGGCTGTTTTGGCAGTCTAGCCATACATGACGAGGAACTACTGTACATGCAGTGAGTTGAAGAGGGGGCGTCACACACTTCTTTTGCACACAAAGCTCCTCGCCCCTCTTCTCCTCGCCCCTCTTCTCCTCGCCCCTCTTCCTGGATTTTTCCCGTTTGCTGGAGTGCGATGATGAATCGCTGTGCCCTGGCATGTACCCTGGCATGTGCCCTGGCACGTGGAATTGGACAGTTTTCGACCTGAGGCGAGATGTCAAGACTTGAAGCTATGGACACGTACTGACATTTTGACAGCTTCGGAAATGGACATTGCCAAATGCAAATGAATCAATGCTGGATGTGATTGCTGGTTCCAGCTCAGACTGCTGTAGTTCTCTGTTCCTAGCTCACTCCCATTATGCACAGATGAAATGACACAGCCAGCCAGTGGGAATATTTAACATAACTGTATTTAGAGAATGAAAAAAATAATTAATATTAATTTATTCTATCAAAACTACTGATTTTGTCCATTATGGATCAACCATAACTAGATCGTGGGAGGTTTTAGTTTATTAATGCTATCATAGTCCACAGTAAATACACTGGAATTGAATCAGCCTGGGATAATATGTTGTTTTGTAGAATCATGTTGTTCCAGATGAAAGTGGTGTAGGCTACTCTTGACCTTCTGACCTTCTCATGAGTTTTGTCTTCCCTCTGTTTGCTGCTAGTCTAGAGAATTCCACTTTTTTGAGGTAGAAGGCTGCACGCTCTGCTGACTGTCTTCAATGGCAATGCTCACTTCAGGCTGATTTAGCTTAACGGGACTTATTCACTGATCAAAAACACAGGCACATTTTCCACTTTTGGTAAATATTGGTTAATAGAGTATATTTTGTAAAAGGCTATTTTTATATGAATGTCTTATTTATATCTCTTGCATATTCCATGCCAAGGTCTCCCCTTCACCCCTGTTTTTTTAAATCCTTGTGAAAAAGCTGATATGTAAGTTGGCCCCTGCTGTCACTGCCATAGTTGTATATTGTAAGTGATAGAAACTGTTTATATGTGGCTGTGTTCAAACTGCTGTGTTTACTGCCTTTCATGACTACTATTGATGGAATACAGGAACAGAATAACACTAACAAGCCACGCCTCTGAGAGTTTGATTTCTACCTTTTCTACTCGCACATCGATCCCATTCTGACCCTGAACTCACACTGTGATCACATTCGGACCCTGAACTCACACATTGATCACATTCTGACCCTGAACTCACACAGTGATCACATTCTGACCCTGAACTCACACATTGATCACATTCTGACCCTGAACTCACACTGTGATCACATTCTGACCCTGAACTCACACTGTGATCACATTCTGACCCTGAACTCACACTGTGATCACATTCTGACCCTGAACTCACACATTGATCACATTCTGATCCTGAACTCACACATTGATCACATTCTGACCCTGAACTCACACTGTGATCACATTCTGACCCTGAACTCACACTGTGATCACATTCTGATCCTGAACTCACACATTGATCACATTCTGATCCTGAACTCACACTGTGATCACATTCTGATCCTGAACTCACACATTGATCACATTCTGACCCTGAACTCACACTGTGATCACATTCTGACCCTGAACTCACACTGTGATCACATTCTGACCCTGAACTCACACTGTGATCACATTCTGACCCTGAACTCACACTGTGATCACATTCTGACCCTGAACTCATCCAGTGATCACATTCTGACCCTGAAAGCGGTACAAATGTGACATGATCTGTCTGGTGAAAGCGGTAACAAGTAGGAAACCATGGAATCACATAAATCAAGATGAGGTTGTCTCTTTGGGGGGGGGTCCCCACTTTGTTCATATCACTTAAGTTTAGATGTTGAAGAACACACTCAATATAACAATCAACAATTTTAGGATCACAAATGACTTATAATTTGGTAGCAAACTAATCTTGATCAAACATGCCTAAATGGATGCATTGTGCTGAAGATCATCCTGACGTTACTGTTTGAACATTATGGAGAAATTGACTGAAGAGGATATTGACCCTAAATATTTCCCGGCCATAAATCATGGGGCTTTGGAGATGTTGAACTTTTACAGTATTTCCTTTATGACATTTATTATCTTAATGACTCTTTGCACAGACATTACTTAACCATAGATTCATTTTTATTTTGCTTTCAACTAAACATAAAAGCTCTGGTAATTTGCACCTGTAATGAATCATAGCTTTATGGTGGTTTGTAATCAGACACACATCAAGTGTCATCAAATGGAGATAAAAGTGCTCAAATATCATACGGTCATCACGGAAATAAATCAGAACACATTGTGCTTGTAGGCAATGCACAGCCCAGGGAAGGAGAGACGCTCTTTGAGGGGGGAACGTTATTCAAGCTTAATTGAGGGCCCATCTCGCAGACTGGGAAGCGGTTGAATGTGTCAGACTGGGAAGCGGTTGAATGTGTCAGACTGGGAAGCGGTTGAATGTGTCGGGAGGGGAAGCGGTTGAATGTGTCAGACTGGGAAGCGGTTGAATGTGTCAGACTGGGAAGCGGTTGAATGTGTCAGACTGGGAAGCGGTTGAATGTGTCGGGAGGGGAGCAAAGTGTTTGTGGCGTAATGGTAGGGTACCAGTGTAATTGATGAGACTGCTCGGGCAGACTGTCACGGTGATGACTTGCTCATGTCGGGAGGAGTGGGAGCTGTCAGGTGATAGATGACTCGCACATCTGCTTCATTCACTCCTGGGCCACTAGTTGCTACAACAACTCCACTGCGGCGCAGAAAATGCGGCGCTTCTCCAAGAGAGGCCGGCCGACGTGCCACGGAAATGTTAACGATGCTAAAGCCCACAATCGTTACAGATTCCACTCCCAGCGGAGCAGGGAGACGGGCCCGAGGTGCTGATGGAAAACCTGCTCCCAATAACCTCTCTTGGAATCGACCAGTGTTCCCTGTAAAGTTTTCACCTGTGCTGGAGTTTATAACATTTCCACACGGGCATTTTCCCAGTAAAATACTTTTTCTTTTCTTTTCCTTTCTTTCTTTCTTTCTTTCTTTCTTTCTTTCTTTCTTTCTTTCTTTCTTTCTTTCTTTCTTTGTGGAGACATATGAGAAGTCAGGGCTAACTTACAGTAGATTAGCAGTATTAGGTGTCATTGGCAGAGATGATCTGCTCAGAATAGAGATAATAACAGAGGCTTCTGTTCTCTTTGTCTGACAGCAGCTTTCAGCCTTCATAATATTGATACAAAGAACTCGCATACGAACAGGCCGCTGCCCAAAAGGCCCTGGTTAAAGAATTGGGCCGCTGCCCAAAAGGCCCTGGTTAAAGAATAGGCCGCTGCCCAAAATGCCCTGGTTAAACTTCAACTATAGGCTTGTGTGGATGATGCACACACACACAGCACATTATCTCATGTCTTTACAAAGCTCTTGAGTTCTACCGTGACGTCAGAGGCTCTAAAATGGGTCGCTGACTCACTTTCACTTTAGTCATGCCATAAATTAACCTTTAACTGTCTGGGCAAAATCTCAGGTTTGTGTAGATGGTCTGAATGAGGCGCTCGTCTAAGATCAAGACTAAAAAAAAACCTCATCTTTACACCATCAAAGCTTTGATGCCATCATTTACTGTATAATTGCTTCGTCAAACAAACGATGTAGTTTAGCAGATGTTGTAGTTTAGCAGCTGTTGTAGTTTAGCAGATGTTGTAGTTTAGCAGCTGTTGTAGTTTAGCAGCTGTTGTAGCTGATAATCCACCTGCAGTGTTTTGCCAGTCAGGTGCAGAAACAGCCCGACGCACCGAGGCCACAGTCACCTCATCCGCGTTGAGTCACAGAAGCACAAAATAGCAGCTTCTTTGATAAGTCAGACTCCCTGCAGGATCACTCAGATGCTAATTATACTCTTAGCTGTGTTTCTCCATAAACACCACCAGGTCCATGCCAACATGTTCAGGGGTGTAATATCCATGTTGCTCTGAAGTGGGCTTGCTTTAGCCTTTGGAGTTTTGTTTATGAACACACACGCAAAACACACACACACACGCACACATGCACGCACATGCACACGCACACGCACACACACAAATACATGAACACACACACACACACACAAACACACACGCATGCATGCATGCACGCACGCACGCACACACACACACACACACATGCATGCATGCACACACACACACACACACACACACACACACACACACACACACACACACACACGCGTGCACGCATCACCTGCGGTAGTTGGAAGCTGGTGGTAGGTGTAGATTTATGGTTGCTAGTCTGGCTCGCTCCCTGTGTTGTTGCTGGATGCTTGCCACGGCTTCCCTATCTGCTCCCATGACCTGGTGCATCAGGGCAGGCCGGCAGTGATGTGCTCCAGCCAGCAATTAGTGTCAAAGTCAGCCATTACCTTTCAAACACATTTAGGCAGGATTCATCCTGTGTTGGGCTTCATCATTAGATCCACCTTGGCTATAGGCCACACGTTTAAAATGTCAACTTCAAGTGAAATTGACGATGCGGATATTTGATGGAATTATATTGAGATGAACCTTATAGACTTCATGAATAGGAATGAGCCTTTACATCCTATTCACAATATCAACATACACACATACACATTGCATTGAGATGTAAACAGTGATCAGATCAGTGATCAGATCTCTCCACATCCTGCATTGAGATGTAAACAGTGATCAGATCAGTGATCAGATCTCTCCACATCCTTGCAGCTGTTTGGGTCTGCATGGCAACAACTCACAGAATCAAAACATGTACCAACGATAGCATTTTCACCTTTTAGCCTTTAATTTACCAACAAAACCCCAACATGAGTCAAAAAAGATACCCTCGATGAACAAGGGACTAAGGGAGTGACTCATAACTCCACAGAAATATCACTTTGCACTGCCTTCATTAAAACAAGCCTCTCTGTGTGTCAGAGCGCTACTGTCTCAACAGTTTCAAACGTTTCACTCCAACCAGGGGGACACCGCTAAAGACAATAATTTGAAGGGGAGGAGGAGCGAGAAAATGCGCTCTCCACTTTTGCTCTCCCCCTCGCTCTCCCTGACCATAAATCTTCTGACACATGATTATGTCAGTCATACTTTTGTTTTTCCTCTGGTTGAGACACGCACAAGCACCTGAGCGCTGCACACTCAATTGCAGAGCACAAGGTTGTCTTTATGTGATCCCAGAGATACTGTACGGGGCCCAGAGCTCGTTCACACACACACACGCACGCACGCACGCACGCACGCACGCACACACACACACACACACACACACACACACACACACACACACACACACACACACACACACACACACACACTCTCTCTCTCTCAACAGCATTGCTGTTTGAGGCTCTGCGATGGAAGTCAGAGATAGCCGGCAATATCCACTCCCCACAAGAGAGATCCACAAAGTGTTTGTCTCAAAGCCGCCCTCACAGGGTCTATCTGACTTCCCATGGTCTATCTGATTTCACAGGTAAACACGGTGGCCAGATAGCTTCAAGGTATTGTCAGCGGCACCGAGGCGATCACAGAGAGAACTCAGGCCGCGTCCACTCTCTGGGCCAGTTTGACGGAGCCCATTGGAGATGATTCGAATGAACACACTTGGCCCGCTCGACCGGCCTTTGTGGTTCTGCCGAAAGATCTGGAAATATGTACAATATAATAATAATACAGTGATGCATCTGAGAAATGTGGAAATGAGAGCTTTGAGAGCGGCCTTTGATGCTTGTGCATGAGCTGTGGCATATTGATGTTTCTTCAAACAATCCGAGGACCCCATATGATACTTTGTCTTGTTTTTGGAGTGGTTTGGAGCAGGGCTATGGAGGGCCCTCATACCTGGCCCCCCACAAGACGTCACCTGAGCCAAGCTTACAGTAATCCTCGGACGTGTCGGGCGTCCTGACACGGGATGTTTTGAACAAAAACACCAAACTCACTATAACCCCAGAAGGCCCAGAGAATCAGATTTTCCTCCAGCAGCACGACAGTCAGTCAGTCAGCCAGTCAGTCAGCCAGCTATATCTTCAGCCAGTCAGACAGCCTGACAGCACGTCCCTGTCTGAAAAAATAAATAATACAAAACCTTCTTGATTTGATTGTTTCCTGTTGGTTTGACAGGACAACAGGTTCATAGTTAACCACAGAGTTTCAGTAGCGCAGTTTCACCCTGTGGTTATTATACCTTGAGATTAGGAAATCCCATACAAGCACACATTGGCAACACACAGAGAGGAGGCAATAATATCCAAATGAAAGTGGAAATACAGCCAGATCTTGTCTTCTATTGGTCCATCAGTCTGACTGCCAGTCAATGTCACATTTAAATGTGTCTTGGGATGGAGGAGGGAAGCACTGCTGCAGGAGAAGGTGCACAAACAACAAGTCATTGTGCAGTAAACATTCTGTGTGTACTTTACTGATGGTGTCATAGCTTCCAGACGCAAGTCTCCTAAGTTCAGAGGGAGTTGCAATGAATTCTCTGGAGCATCTTGCAACCTGTCCGGACACGCTGCTAAATGTATCATTGCAGAAAGCCATGAAACAATTTGATCTGATGCTGCCAGTTTAAATAACTAAACCGATGTGGTCAGGGCTATTATAGCATTAATCTTCTCCCTCGCTCCACTCATGCTTTGCCAAGACGTGAAGACACCCTCACCTTCACCTAAATGAAGTAAAAAGATACCTGAAAGTAGTTCTTTTGATATGTATATCCTCGCAATGCTGGTGACAAAGGTGTTTTGAAGTCGACGCCACGAAACGTTTCAATCACGTTATCTCTGCATTTCACTCCCCTCTGCTGGAGTGCCTATCTGAGAAAAGACTTTGAAATACATATGAACAACAAACACACAGCAAACGTGTTCCGCACAATTAGAATTCATATACTGTACATACATGTACATACTATACATGTATGTGCAGTACATACATGTACATGTATGTGCAGTAGGCTACATACATACATGTACATACTATATGTATGGGTCACAGACTGCTCTTTGCATGTGGTTAATATAGCGCAGTCTTGGTTGATCTGACTTAATAAGCACTTGTATGGAGTCTCTTGCTCCCTGTAAATAACAGCCAGTGTAAACGCACGCACACTGTACACAGGGTAAAGGCAGGTAAAGCCAGTGTTGGGTTAGGGTTAGGTCAGTGTTGGCTGTAAACAGGCTAAAGGCAGAGATGTCTGGCAGTGCTATCTCCGGTCACTAGTAAACAGGCTAAAGGCAGAGATGTCTGGCAGTGCTATCTCCGGTCACTAGTAAACAGGCTAAAGGCAGAGATGTCTGGCAGTGCTATCTCCGGTCACTAGTAAACAGGCTAAAGGCAGAGATGTCTGGCAGTGCTATCTCCGGTCACTAAACTTCTACACACAAATTCCAGTATTCTCATTCAGCAGCTTCTCCCGGTGATCGCGATTCTCCCATAGAGCACAATGCATTCACAATCGCTGTTAAGTTGCTCATTCATTTGGGTGGGGGGGGGTGGGGGGGGTGGGGGACTGTAGTAGGTAATGTGCACCGAATGACCTCCAGGGTTCCAATGGAGGCTGTGACAGTGGTGGATGATGCTACAGTTCAGCTCCGGGTCAAAGGTTTGTCTGTGGAGTGAAGAGAACACAGCTGGATGCTCTGCTCCCGGGTCAGCCTCAGTGATGCTAATGAGAGAACCAACAGGACAAAAGAGAGAGAGAGAGTGACCAAGGGGACACAATCCACTGGCTTTTATACTTTCACTCAACCTACAGTGCTGTTGATTTATGATCATTGTTGTGCTGTTGTCTTTCAATACAATACGAAGCAGCACAGCCGATACAAACTGTGTTTTTGGACCCGGGCCGTTCATCCGTCAGTTGGCCTAGTTAAATCCAGTATAAAAGGCTGACTACTGTGCCAGACAGTGACAAACATCTCCCCCGAGGGTTTCTGCTGGCAGGAAGGCTTCAGGCTTTAGATTCTGCACTAGTTTACCACCAAGGAAGTGACCCTGCCATCATCATGCACTGACAGAGATATGAGTCGGACATGCCGAGGAGCTTAGAATGGACTCGAGATTGGAAGGATTGCGTCTATTCCTTCCACGGCTTCCACAGGGGGAGAAAGAGTGTAACGTTAGCGCTATGATCTGTTGTCACCGACGATACAAAGGGATGTGGAGCTTTGTGAGCTGGCATAGATACGACAGCGATCGCTTGCATCATAAATCAGAGCGGGTGAAAAGGAGAGGTGTCTAGTGACACGGGACGAGTCGGCCGAACAAAGCGACAGGCTGCTGTGACAGAAACTCCCGTCAAGTGGAAGCTGCTCCTCATACTGCCCGTGGTTTCTGCTCAGAGCTGTTCCTCATACTGCCTGTGGTTTCTGCTCAGAGCTGTTCCTCATACTGCCCATGGTTTCTGCTCAGAGCTGTTCCTCATACTGCCCATGGTTTCTGCTCAGAGCTGTTCCTCATACTGCCCGTGGTTTCTGCTCAGAGGAAGCTGCTCCTCATACTGCCTGTGGTTTCTGCTCAGAGCTGTTCCTCATACTGCCTGTGGTTTCTGCTCAGAGGAAGCTGTTCCTCATACTGCCCGTGGTTTCTGCTCAGAGGAAGCTGTTCCTCATACTGCCCGTGGTTTCTGCTCAGAGGAAGCTGTTCCTCATACTGCCCGTGGTTTCTGCTCAGAGCTGTTCCTCATACTGCCCGTGGTTTCTGCTCAGAGCTGCTCCTCATACTGCCCGTGGTTTCTGCTCAGAGCTGTTCCTCATACTGCCCGTGGTTTCTGCTCAGAGCTGTTCCTCATACTGCCTGTGGTTTCTGCTCAGAGCTGTTCCTCATACTGCCTGTGGTTTCTGCTCAGAGCTGTTCCTCATACTGCTTGTGGTTTCTGCTCAGGGGGAGCTGTTCCTCATACTGCCCGTGGTTTCTGCTCATAGCTGCTCCTCATACTGCCTGTGGTTTCTGCTCAGAGGAAGCTGTTCCTCATACTGCCCGTGGTTTCTGCTCAGAGCTGTTCCTCATACTGCCCATGGTTTCTGCTCAGAGGAAGCTGTTCCTCATACTGCCTGTGGTTTCTGCTCAGAGCTGTTCCTCATACTGCCCGTGGTTTCTGCTCAGAGCTGTTCCTCATACTGCCTGTGGTTTCTGCTCAGAGCTGTTCCTCATACTGCCCGTGGTTTCTGATCAGAGGGAGCTGCTCCTCATACTGCCTGTGGTTTCTGCTCAGAGCTGTTCCTCATACTGCCCGTGGTTTCTGCTCAGATGGAGCTGTTCCTCATACTGCCCATGGTTTCTGCTCAGAGGAAGCTGCTCCTCATACTGCCCGTGGTTTCTGCTCAGAGGAAGCTGTTCCTCATACTGCCTGTGGTTTCTGCTCAGAGGGGGATTGCGAAGCAGACTGGGCGATACAGAATGAAGATGCATACCAATAAAAGCCTTCTGTGAGAACTGTGTCAAACTAGTTTTCCTCCTCTTCAAGCATCTGATATTATCAGATGCTTGTGAAGGAGCTATTGGAAGTGATCATTTTCTCTTTTGAAACTTTAAGATAAGACTCTGGTTATTATGCTGATAGTCAACATCTAATTTGACATTCTTCATGTGATACATTCTGGCCATCAGATATCGAGGGAGCACAGAGTTGTGGACCAAGGCAGCTCAGCAGGCAAAGTAATAAACAAAATTGAGAAGGGAGCTCCTTGAATTTTACAAAAGTAGTATTTAATCCCGAAGTAATATATTCGTGTACACAGCAGTGTTACAAACAGAATATATCTTCAAAGGGGTACACGGGCAAACAAAATGCTACGCGCGTTTCAACCACACAGGGTCTTCATCAGAATGGAAGACCCTGTGTGGTTGAAACGCGCGTAGCGTTTTGTTTGCCCGTGTACCCCTTTGAAGATATATTCTGTTTGTAACACTGCTGTGTACACGAATATATTACTTCGGGATTAAATACTACTTTTGTAAAATTCAAGGAGCTCCCTTCTCAATTTTGTTTGGCCATCAGATATCCCCATTTATAGATACAGAAGACAGATCCCACATGTATAAGTGTGTCATAGCATAATCAAAGTTTATGCAAGTTTGGAGGGGTGGCACATTTTGCACTGTGTAAACAGCTGAGGAGAGGTTAGTCAAAAGACAGACAATTTGCATGTTTATGTTCAGATCCATTGTGTCCAAGTCTAGCAGAAAAAGGATTGATTGATGATTATTGATGATGATAATAAACACATTGGCAAGAGAGCTCGAAACGTTTCCAAGATGAAGTTTGACAGGTGATTGCCGGAGACATCCACACAGCAGAGCCTCTAACAGGTGGAAGCTTGCTGCAGGTGGCAGACCTTCAAAGGCCAAAGTAGGAGACATGTTAAGACATCAAACAACACTACTGTTGCACATAGGGAAGCTATGCGTGCTCACATCATGGAGTCATGGACATGCACAGTGCCAATACGGTCCAGACAGATGAACAGTAGAATAACGATGTTTTCTTTTGACATCAGTCGCCCATTAAAAGTCCATACCGCCTACTCGTAATATTATTTGATAAGGCAACTATAGGACCGCTAAAGCGTCTCAGACTCTCAGATTCACAGAGACACAGAAGTGTGTTTCCTGAGGGGTTTATGGATACAGATCTGATTGACTTGTCTTTACAGGAAAATCCCCACTACACTAGTAGCCTATGTGATCAACTTTAGGTGGATATTTGCTAAGGTGTAAGAGTGAAAAAGGCCACTAAGAGCTTAATCCTCCCTTCAAAATGTATTTTCTTCCTGAGGTTTAAGTAATAAGAAGAAATGAAGGAAGAGAAGCCCTGCTCTTGAGGAGGATGTCTGAAGAGAAGCCCGGCTCTTGAGGAGGATGTCTGAAGAGATCCTGGATCTGAATAACGTGGTTTGAAATTTTGATAAAGGCCATCAAGTAACTCTGGAAAAGGAATAGTCATAGCTTGTGTGGCAGGGACAATGTCAGGGAACAGTCGCCCCCTAGAGTCGGGGACCAGCATCACAAAGAGGTTGTT
>NC_139629.1:51666458-51668958 GCF_964638095.1 Poromitra crassiceps | reverse complement strand
ACCTGTATTATGATGACCCTTTCACCTGTATTATGATGACTTTTACACCTGTATTATGGTGACTTTTACACCTGTATTATGATGACTTTTACACCTGTATTATGGTGACTTTTACACCTGTATTATGATGACCTTTTCACCTGTATTATGATGACTTTTACACCTGTATTATGGTGACTTTTACACGTGTATTATGATGACTTTTACATCTGTATTATGGTGACTTTTACACCTGTATTATGATGACCTTTTCACCTGTATTATGATGACTTTTACACCTGTATTATGGTGACTTTTACACCTGTATTATGGTGACTTTTACACCTGTATTATGATGACCTTTTCACCTGTACTATGATGACTTTTACACCTGTATTATGGTGACTTTTACACCTGTATTATGATGACCTTTTCACCTGTATTATGATGACTTTTACACCTGTATTATGGTGACTTTTACACCTGTATTACGGTAACTTTTACACCTGTGCTATGATGACTTTTACACCTGTACTATGATGACTTTTACACCTGTATTATGGCGACTTTCACGCCTGTAATATGGCAACTTTTACACCTGCACCATGGTGACTTTTACACCTGTATTATGGTGACTTTTACACCTGTACTATGGTGACTTTTACACCCCTACTATGGTGACTTTTACATCTGTATTATGGCGACTTTTACACCTGTACTATGGTGACTTTTACACCTGTACTATGGCAACTTTTACACCTGTCCTATGGCGACTTTTACACCTGTCCTATGGCGACTTTTACACCTGTCCTATGGTGACTTTCACACCTGTATTATGGTGACTTTTACACCTGTATTATGGCGACTTTTTCACCTGTATTATGGTGACTTTTACACCTGTATTATGGTGACTCTTTCACCTGTATTATGCTGATTGTGGGTTTGAACTTATTTTAATTTTGATTGAGGGATTTAGCTGCAACTGCCATATCATACATATTGGATTTCTTTTTTTCCAATAACATTTTTGAAATGTTCTTGCAATTACAATATTTTTATGAATACCAAAAGCAAGTCCCTTTGCACCTCTTCTTCTGAGAACATGCCACAGCACAGTCCACAATTGTATGACGATCGCGCCTTCGAGAGGGAAAATGCCTTTTGAAATAACAAACACTTGAAGCCATCTCATTACTTGGGTGACATTTTCTCCCAAGACAAGCCTCAACTCTTCATCACCATACAGCTCTGCCCATTGCTCACCCACAGAACATTTATTACCCTCACTCAAATCCACTTAGAGTAGACAGTATGCATTCCATAGCTAGTTGGCTGTGAGAGTCAAGGAGTCTGTGTGGAATGCCTTCTTGCACCAGCTGAGAGAGCCGTCAGGCATGAAGACACTCCTCCACTCCTTTTGACCACAACTACATTACTGTGGATTGACACACTTGAAGTGCTCCCCTGCTACCAATTTACATGTAAAAAATAAATGTAAAAATAAATAAAAATCTCTTTATTTTCACACAATTTGAAATCACATGATTTATCAGTGAAATACTGTAATTTATAGATTCATTATTACTTATTTTTACTGATACTTACGCTTATATTAACCCAGTAGCACTCATTCTGGTTTATTTCAAGAAAAACATTTTGGCTAGTGGAAATTCTATGGCTGGTAACTTTAAAATCTAGCAGCCATATTGGCTGGTGATCAGAAAAGTTAATTTCAAGCCCTGCAGGGAGAGCAGGTGGTGACATGGGAGTGAGTGAGAAAAGGAGCAAATATTGTTAAGATGACATCACAACCGTCTAATCATAATGTTAATTTAAAATTAGATATTCTTATAAATCTGGCATTCATGGATGTATGTGTGTGTGTGTGTGTGTGTGTGTGTGTGTGTGTGTGTGTGTGTGTGTGTGTGTGTGTGTGTGTGTGTGTGTGTGTGTGTGTGTGTCCATCAATGTATCATGTATGTATTCTTGCATTCATTTGGATTACCTAAGATCTCTTGGATTCATGTCTCTGCTGTGTCAGTGTCGGATGGATTCATAGTTTGTTGATTCTTCCATTTACTGCCAAGTGTTAGGGTAGGATAGGCCCTCTTTCTGATTGGTTTTTGGACTGAGGGGGGTGGAGCTTACAGGGTTATGCCAGTGAGGAAGTCTAGAAGAAGGACTTCTGGGTAAACTCACGAGAGCTGCTACTAGACTTTTCAATAAAGAGACACCTCAACTTCCAGTCACTTCCTGTATCTGTTTCACCACTGCCACGCCCCCCTAGGAGACTGGTCAGCCAATTAAGTTTCATACCATTGACAGACAGCCAATCACAAGCTGATAACCACGCATGCCCATTTAGGAGACAGGAAGAGTACACTTTCTTACTAGAAGAGCCTGGAGTGGGGTGTCTCTAAATGATCTGTCCCTGCTAGAGGTCACACGGATGAGAGCACACGGCAAGACTTTTGTGACTGTGAGTGTGAAGGACAGTGAAGCGGTAAGATGGCCTCTGGAT
>NC_139629.1:51658958-51661458 GCF_964638095.1 Poromitra crassiceps | reverse complement strand
CAGATCCTTGTGAATCGATCTTCGCTTACTTTACTAATACTTCGCAGAAAATGATGATTTGTACAAGAATAGACGCGGGCTGAACCCCTCTCTCGCGCGCCCTCACTCTTAACCCCGCATTTCTAAATAAGACGTAACGTTACTTGGTCAGCATACGGCTCTGGTGTCGGGCTTTGGAAAAGCTCTGAGCCAAGCGCCAGGATTGGCCAATGTCGACTTCAGTCTCCAGAACGATCCAATCAAATCACCCGCACGTCTATCTTCTTGCTAGAGGTCCCGCCTTACAGTATTGTTTCAACTGACTCTATCAGAATAAAATGCCAGTCGGACTTATAGTATTATTATTATTATATTATTATACTTGGAACCCTTTTATAAAAGCAATATAGCACTCGAGCAGCGTGTGTTGTGAAATATATCACACTGATAAGCTGTTATCCCACTCGGCCTGCGGCCTCGTGGGATAACAGCTTATCAGTGTGATATATTCATCACAACACACTAGCTCTCGTGATATATTGCTTAAATATAACATGATATATATCATATAACATATATAACATGATATATATCATATAACATATATAACATAACATAACATGATATATATCATATAAGATATATAACATAATATAACATGATATATATCATATAACATATAACATATAACTAACATGATATATATCATATAACATATATAACATAATATAACATGATATATATCATATAACATATATAACATAATATAACATGATATATATCATATAACATATATAACATAATATAACATGATATATATCATATAACATATATAACATAATATAACATGATATATATCATATAACATATAACATATAACTAACATGATATATATCATATAACATATATAACATAATATAACATGATATATATCATATAACATAATATAACATGATATATATCATATAACATATATAACATAATATAACATGATATATATCATATAACATATAACATATAACTAACATGATATATATCATATAACATATATAACATAATATAACATGATATATATCATATAACATAATATAACATGATATATATCATATAACATATATAACATAATATAACATGATATATATCATATAACATATATAACATAATATAACATGATATATATCATATAACATATATAACATAATATAACATGATATATATCATATAACATATAACATATAACTAACATGATATATATCATATAACATATATAACATAATATAACATGATATATATCATATAACATAATATAACATGATATATATCATATAACATATATAACATAATATAACATGATATATATCATATAACATATATAACATAATATAACATGATATATATCATATAACATATAACATATAACTAACATGATATATATCATATAACATATATAACATAATATAACATGATATATATCATATAACATAATATAACATGATATATATCATATAACATATATAACATAATATAACATGATATATATCATATAACATATAACATATAACTAACATGATATATATCATATAACATATATAACATAATATAACATGATATATATCATATAACATAATATAACATGATATATATCATATAACATATATAACATAATATAACATGATATATATCATATAACATATATAACATAATATAACATGATATATATCATATAACATATATAACATAATATAACATGATATATATCATATAACATAATATAACATGATATATATCATATAACATATAACATATATAACATGATATATATCATATAACATATATAACATAACATGATATATATCATATAACATATATAACATATATAACATGATATATATCATATAACATATATAACATGATATATATCATATAACATATATAACATAATATAACATGATATATATCATATAACATATATAACATAATATAACATGATATATATCATATAACATATATAACATAACATAACATGATATATATCATATAACATATATAACATAATATAACATGATATATATCATATAACATATATAACATGATATATATCATATAACATATATAACATAATATAACATGATATATATCATATAACATAATATAACATGATATATATCATATAACATATATAACATAATATAACATGATATATATCATATAACATATATAACATATATAACATGATATATATCATATAACATATATAACATAATATAACATGATATATATCATATAACATAATATAACATGATATATATCATATAACATATATAACATAATATAACATGATATATATCATATAACATATATAACATATATAACATGATATATATCATATAACATATATAACATATATAACATGATATATATCATATAACATATATAACATAATATAACATGATATATATCATATAACATATAACATATAACTAACATGATATATATCATATAACATATATAACATAATATA
>NC_139629.1:51586458-51653958 GCF_964638095.1 Poromitra crassiceps | reverse complement strand
TCTCTTGATCTCTTGATCTATTTTGACATGGAAAAACTCTCCATGTGTCATGATGCAACGGCACATTTCAGGGAAAGGGGTGTGATCATGTTCGGACATCAAAAGGTCATGAGAATAAAACATCCATCCATTCATTCATTCATTCATTCATTCATTCATTCACTCATAGATCATGTAAGGAGAGAGACATGGATTATGTTCATGATTGGGATCACTTTGTATTGGCACAAATTTGCATTGAAAGGATCATTCTTACATTTATTTTGTTGGATTTATTTTAATTGAACCTGGTTTTATACATAAAGGCAAAAAAACTGACATTTGAATGTGTGGATGTGCTCTTTGGTGTCATTGGGTCGCCTTGATAAAGATCTTGTCACTGAATCCTCAACTTAATATCTTACAAAAGAAAGAGCAGAAAGCCACTAAATGTTGTTCTGTGGTTCTCGTCATCATAAACATTTCCATAAGCCCACATCGCTAGGTTAACAACATCTCCCTCTTCCAAATGCAGCACTACACCATTGGATCCATTGTCCTCAGCATCTTCGCGCACATTGACGTGATCGTCACCTGAGACGATGATGGGATCTCCATTCTTGAGTAATCTTAACATCATTGGTTTATACGATTGTTGTTGATGGCCAGTAAATCTGAAGTAGTACACTCCACGTACTGGTGCAATGAAGTAACCTATAAGACAGAGACAGAGAAGTCTTGTTTACTCATAGCTCATAACATGTTAATGACGTGAAGTCAACTGCTCTGATCACAATACTAGTGATATCATCAAAGACAAAAATCCAGATTGCCAAATTGATTTTTTTCTGCCAATTCACTTTACCTGTCATTGCGTTGTAATGGTTTCCAATGTTGGTTATGATGTTTTCGTAGATGAGAACATCCTGCTGACTAGTTTCACTTCCTTCGATGGTTTCACGAGCCTCTGTGAGAGAGGCAGAGAAGGCCACTTTACTCACTGTGACAAAGTGACATGAAAGACACATTCTTATCTTACATTCCATATAAACACAAATCTTATAGTATATATAACCTGCTCTTTACACACTTACCTTCCTACTGCCTCTACAGCTGCTCCATGCGGCCTTCACTGGCAGTCAACCTGCTTTGCACAGCGCTGAGCATTTGCTGGGTGCCTCCACGTTCTGTAGCTTGAGCTAAAGTAGAAAATAAAAAATAAAGGATCTTTTTCAAATCTAACTCATTAGAGCTATTTGATGTCAAAGCATGACACAGTATTTACTGTCGTGTCGCCTATACCGTCATCCTCCATCTGCAGCTCCTCCACCATCCTCCAACATCCTGGCCTCCATGGCTGTATAACAAGAGCGCTCATGTCAGATTAACTGCCAACCGTTCTGCTGTAAAGGGAGTCCTTCCTTACCAGTGTAACTTACCAGGCAAGTTACTGAAAATGTGTAATTACTTACAGTTACTAGTTACTTCCCTCAAAAAGTAATTGAGTTACTAAGTGAATTACTAAGTGAACTAATACAAGTAATTAGTTACTAGGGAAAGTAACTTTTGCATTACGTTTAAATGTCTTCTTTGATTCTCTTATTAATGCACACATTATGTTAGTGTTGCTGTAGCACATTGTGGGACCAGACATCGGGCCTACTGTCAAGTTTGATCTATCATTCTATCATGGATTGTTTTTGTCTGGAAGGCAGCATCTCTCCCTGGATTAGGTGCGATGATCATAAATGGGATAATCCTCTAAGTTATTTTCATGTGCCAAAGTAACTAATTACTAGACCATTTAAATGTCAGTTATTTGACAAAGTAAAGTAAGTTAGATTACTAGTTACTGCAAAAAGTAGTAGAATTACAGTAACTAGTTAGTAGTAACTAGTTACTAACTCGTTACTCCCAACACTGTTCATTTACAATCTACCTTCATTCTCCTTGTGCAGGGCCTGCACCAGGCTCTCAGCAGCTGTGAGTCTGTCTCTCAGATCCCTCAGCTCATCCCAGACATCTGGTCCACCTCCCTCAGTCCTGGGACGTCCTGTCTGAGCCCTCTCGTCCCTACCCTCTACGTTAGGAGCATGAGGCAAGAAGGCAGGCGGCTCACGGCTCTGTGTCTGCGCCCCGGACAGACAGCAGATCATCAGCACCAGTAGACCTAAGGATGTCTTCATGGTCGTCTGGAAAATGGTCAACTCTCTTTCCCGGATCACTCTTTTATTGTCGACTGCAAGGTCAGACGTGTCAGGTGGATGCTGATAATACTGCAAACACGACGCCAGAAATGGGAATTTTGCTAGGGTTGTGAGAAAACACACCTGTAAGGAACGAGAGAGAGAGAGAGAGAGAGAGAGAGAGAGAGAGAGAGAGAGGGCGGGGGGGGGGGGGGGGGGGGGGGGGGTAGGGCTTTGTGGGGGATTGGCACTTGGACAGGTAACTTATGCAATTTACTCTCTTTATTCCCAGACCAGTGGTGGAGTTCATTTTAGGCTACAGATCCCAAAATTAATTTATAAAATTATTTGATAGGTTTTGTTTTCCTATTAATCCATTGCATAAACCATTTTTATGTATACATTTTCAATGGATGTCAATGCTCTTATAGCTTTTATGCTGCTTGTAGGTTGACTCACCAGCAGCTATGACCTAATTTTAAAGCCACAGACATGGGTCTGATGATATTGTCCACTCTGCTTCAGACAGGTACAGGGTATTGACAGGACTCATTCATTAATTCATGTGCAAATACAAAGCTTATTACTGCTGCTACTTCACCCTGTACACAGTAATTGGTTAAATTGCAACTTTTTTTAGGTTACGACACTTGGTTGTTAATATTGTTTATATCTCTTAGAATATTTGTATATCTTATATTTGTTTACACCTTGTATATTTCATATAACTTATCATGTTCATATGTGTTTATAGTGTTCCCATGTATGTAACTTGTGCACCAACCTCACCAAGTCAATTTCCTTGTATGTGTAAACATACCTTGGTCAAATATTAGGTATTCTATTCTATTCTATTCTATTCATTCATTCATTCATTCATTCATAGATCATGTAAGCAGAGATACATAATAGATTGTTATGCTTCAGGATTGGGATGAGTTTTTTATTGACACAAATTTGCATTGAAAGGATCATTCTTACACTTATTTTGTTAGATTTATTTTCATTGAACCTGGTTTTATACATAAAGGCGAAAAAACAGACATTTGAATGTGTGGATGTGCTCTTTGGTGTCATTGGGTCGCCTTGATAAAGATCTTGTCAGATTCCTCAACTTAATATCTTACAAAAGAAAGAGCAGAAAGCCACTAAATGTTGTTCTGTGATTCTCGTCATCATAAACTTTTCCATAAGCCCACATCGCTAGGTTAACAACATCTCCCTCTTCCAAATGCAGCACTACACCATTGGATCCATTGTCTTCAGAATCTGCTCCGATACGATCGTCACCTGAGACGACAATGGGATCTCCATTCTTGAGTAATCTTAACATCATTGATTTATACGAATGTCCTTGTTGATGGCCAGTAAATCTGAAGTAGTACACTCCACGTACTGGTGCAATGAAGTAACCTAGAAGACAGAGACAGAGAAGTCTTGTTTACTCATAGCTCATAACATGTTAATGACGTGAAGTGTTCTGATTACAATACTAATGGAGTTTTAACGAAGGTTCAGACAGGACGATCTTGATCCTCACCGGTTCCCCAGTCACTGCACTACTCCTGCTTGCTCACCTGTTAACCTGTCAGCTTCCTGGTATGAATAATCAGTGGTTGCCTCCTAGTTTCCCATAAGCCAATAGCATAGCAGCACATCACCTCATACACCTTTGCTCACCTGCACTGCTAGCCTATCACATTGTGGCACTCCCCTTAGGCAGCCTATCACATGGTTCCTGTGTGCATAAATATGCCTTTTTGTGTCTCATTCAGTCTCTCTAAACCCTGCTGGTTGATGCACACCCACCACCTCCCCGTCTCCGCCAAGTTTCCTTGATCCACCAGTCATCAACAGAGGTTACACCAGCACCAGTATCCTGACTCCACAGGGGGGTATGAATGGCTGTGCGGTTTCGAGCTGACCCAGCTCGATCTCGATATCTCCCTGTGGTGTCAAGCTCCAAAGACTAACTAACTTTTCTCATCATAATATTCTGTAAAGATCATTCATCATCATTATAATAAAATCATTGTTTATTCATCAAGTCTCCTGATTGAAATGATATCATTTGCCAATTCACTTTACCTGTAGTTGCGTTGTAATGGTTTCCAATGTTGGTAAAGACGTTTCTGTAGATTAGAACATCCTGCTGACTCATATCACTTCCTTCGTTTTCCCCTTGGCCAGACTCCCTGAGAGAGGCAGAGAAGGCCACTTTGCTCACTGTGACAAAGTGACATGAAACAAGAGCATACAATCATTTGTTATTGCTTATTTGCACGCAAACACACACACACACACACACACACACAAACACACACTCTCACACACACACACACACACACACACACACACACACAAACACACACTCTCTCTCACACACACACACACACACACACACACACACACACACACACACACACACACACACACACACACACACACACACACACACAATACAGCACAAAGACAAACAACAACAATTTACCAGTGTTGGCATTTTGAAGCACCACTGCCTGTTGTACTAATACCATGAAATACAAATTCTTATCTTACATTCCATATATAAACACAAACCTTATAGTATATATAACCTGCTCTTTACACACTTACCTTCCTGCTGCCTCTCCAGCTGCTCCATGCGGCCTTCACCGGCAGTCAACCTGCTTTGCACAGCGCTGAGCATTTGCTGGGTGCCTCCACGTTCTGTAGCTTGAGCTAAAAAGGCAGAAAAAAGGCAGAAAAAAGGAATCAAACTGATTAGAGCTATATATACAATGTCAAAGCATGACAGTATTTAGCCGACCCGGTCTCCATCTGCAGCTCCTCCACCAGATGCTCAGCAGCGGTCGTCCTGGCCTCCATGGCTGTAACAAGAGCGCTCAGCTGAACTGCCATCCATTCTGCTGTAAAGTCCTACTTTGTTACAGTAGATCGTAACAAAATACTCGCTTTACATCATTCTGCTGTAAAGTCGTACTTTGTTACAGTAGATCGTAACAAAATACTCACTTTACATCATTCTGCTGTAAAGTCGTACTTTGTTAGAGTAGATCGTGACAAAATACTCACTTTACATCATTCTGCTGTAAAAAGCAATTGAGTTACTAAGTGAATTACTAACTAATAAAATAATTAGTTACTAAGGAAAGGAAAGTAACTTTTGCGTTACTTTTAAATGTCTTCTTCGATTCTCTTATTAATGCACACATGTGTTTCGGTAGCACATTGTGGGACAAGACATAAGGCCTAGTGTCAGATTTGATCTACGCTTGTAGTCGTTTTTATCTGGAAGGCGGCACTAGGTCCGATGATCATAAATCGGATAATCTTCTGAAGTTGTCCTTTATTTTCACATCCCAAAGTAATGAACTAGAACAGAGGTTTTCAAAGTGGGAGGTGGGCCTCCCCAGGGGGGCTCCAAGCAGTTTGAGGGGAGGCTCAGTGAATGGAAGTGAAAAAATATTACTTTAGTTATTAGTTATTACAGTAATTATCAAAAGGAGGTCACACAGAATAGCCTACATGTGTGTGATTTGGTTAAAGAGATAGTTCAGAGATACAGTAGTCTGGTGGAATTTGACTATTTTCCCCACTTTCCCAGAGTCAGAAACAAACAAATACCTTCAGACAGACTTTTCTTTAAGGTATTTGGTTGAGTCTGAAGTAGGCCTACATGTATGTCAGACAGCAATATCAGGTTTAGTCTGAAGTAGGCCTATGTCAGACAGCAATATCAGGCTCTCTTGGCACAGTTCTTGAGTGTCGATGGGATAAGAAATAACATAATCACGATCCCATAGGCATCCAGGAATTGAGCGAGGGGGGCTCCTTTTTCTCAGCTTTGTCTGGGGGGGAGGCCCACAGTGTCACACTTTAGAAAACCCCTGAACTACACCATTTAAATGTCAGTAATTTGAAAAGGTAAAGTATGTTAGATTACTAGTTACTGCAAAAAGTAGTAGAATTACAGTAACTAGTTAGTAGTAACTAGTTACTAACTCGTTACTCCCAACACTGTTCATTTACAATCTACCTTCATTCTCCTTGTGCAGGGCCTGCACCAGGCTCTCAGCAGCTGTGAGTCTGTCTCTCAGATCCCTCAGCTCATCCCAGACATCTGGTCCACCTCCCTCAGTCCTGGGACGTCCTGTCTGAGCCCTCTCGTCCCTACCCTCTACGTTAGGAGCATGAGGCAAGAAGGCAGGCGGCTCACGGCTCTGTGTCTGCGCCCCGGACAGACAGCAGGTCATCAGCACCAGTAGACCCAAGGATGTCTTCATGGTCGTCTGGAAAATGGTCAACTCTCTTTCCCGGATCACTCTTTTATTGTCGACTGCAAGGTCAGATGTGTCAGGTGGATGCTGATAATACTGCAAACACGATGCCAGAAATGGCAATTTTGCTAGGGTTGTGAGAAAACACACCTGTAAGGAATGAGAGAGAGAGAGAGAGAGAGAGGGCGGGGGGGGGGGGGGGGGGGGGGGGGGGTTTGGCACTTGGACAGGTAACTTATGCCATTTACTCTCTTTATTCCCAGACCAGTGGTGGAGTTCATTTTAGGCTACAGATCCCAACATTCATTTCAAATTCTTTGATAGGTTTTGTTTTCCTATTAATCCATTGCATTAACTATTTTTCTGTATACGTTTTCAATGGATGTCAATATTCTTGTAGCTTTTATGCTGCTTGTAGGTTGACTCACCAGCAGCAGCATGACCTAATTTTAAAGCACGGGTCTGATGTTATTGTCCTCTCTGCTTCACACAGGTACAGGGTATTGTCCTCTCTGCTTCACACAGGTACAGGGTATTGTCCTCTCTGCTTCAGACAGGTACAGGGTATTGTCCACTCTGCTTCAGACAGGTACAGGGTATTGTCCTCTCTGCTTCAGACAGGTACAGGGTATTGTCCTCTCTGCTTCACACAGGTACAGGGTCCTCTCTGCTTCAGACAGGTACAGGGTATTGTCCTCTCTGCTTCACACAGGTACAGGGTCCACTCTGCTTCAGACAGGTACAGGGTATTGTCCACTCTGCTTCACACAGGTACAGGGTATTGTCCACTCTGCTTCAGACAGGTACAGGGTATTGTCCTCTCTGCTTCAGACAGGTACAGGGTATTGTCCACTCTGCTTCACACAGGTACAGGGTATTGTCCACTCTGCTTCACACAGGTACAGGGTATTGTCCACTCTGCTTCACACAGGTACAGGGTATTGTCCACTCTGCTTCACACAGGTACAGGGTATTGTCCACTCTGCTTCACACAGGTACAGGGTATTGTCCTCTCTGCTTCACACAGGTACAGGGTCCTCTCTGCTTCAGACAGGTACAGGGTATTGTCCACTCTGCTTCACACAGGTACAGGGTCCTCTCTGCTTCACACAGGTACAGGGTATTGTCCTCTCTGCTTCACACAGGTACAGGGTCCTCTCTGCTTCAGACAGGTACAGGGTATTGTCCTCTCTGCTTCAGACAGGTACAGGGTATTGTCCTCTCTGCTTCAGACAGGTACAGGGTATTGTCCTCTCTGCTTCACACAGGTACAGGGTATTGTCCTCTCTGCTTCACACAGGTACAGGGTATTGTCCTCTCTGCTTCACACAGGTACAGGGTCCTCTCTGCTTCACACAGGTACAGGGTATTGTCCTCTCTGCTTCACACAGGTACAGGGTCCTCTCTGCTTCAGACAGGTACAGGGTATTGTCCTCTCTGCTTCAGACAGGTACAGGGTATTGTCCTCTCTGCTTCAGACAGGTACAGGGTATTGTCCTCTCTGCTTCACACAGGTACAGGGTATTGTCCTCTCTGCTTCAGACAGGTACAGGGTATTGTCCACTCTGCTTCACACAGGTACAGGGTATTGTCCACTCTGCTTCAGACAGGTACAGGGTATTGTCCTCTCTGCTTCAGACAGGTACAGGGTCCTCTCTGCTTCAGACAGGTACAGGGTATTGTCCACTCTGCTTCAGACAGGTACAGGGTATTGTCCACTCTGCTTCAGACAGGTACAGGGTATTGTCCACTCTGCTTCACACAGGTACAGGGTATTGTCCACTCTGCTTCAGACAGGTACAGGGTATTGTCCTCTCTGCTTCAGACAGGTACAGGGTCCTCTCTGCTTCAGACAGGTACAGGGTATTGTCCACTCTGCTTCAGACAGGTACAGGGTCCTCTCTGCTTCAGACAGGTACAGGGTATTGTCCACTCTGCTTCAGACAGGTACAGGGTATTGTCCTCTCTGCTTCAGACAGGTACAGGGTCCTCTCTGCTTCAGACAGGTACAGGGTATTGTCCACTCTGCTTCAGACAGGTACAGGGTATTGTCCACTCTGCTTCACACAGGTACAGGGTATTGTCCACTCTGCTTCAGACAGGTACAGGGTATTGTCCACTCTGCTTCACACAGGTACAGGGTATTGTCCACTCTGCTTCAGACAGGTACAGGGTATTGTCCACTCTGCTTCACACAGGTACAGGGTATTGTCCACTCTGCTTCAGACAGGTACAGGGTATTGTCCACTCTGCTTCACACAGGTACAGGGTATTGTCCACTCTGCTTCAGACAGGTACAGGGTATTGACCACTCTGCTTCACACAGGTACAGGGTATTGACCACTCTGCTTCAGACAGGTACAGGGTATTGACCACTCTGCTTCAGACAGGTACAGGGTATTGTCCACTCTGCTTCACACAGGTACAGGGTATTGTCCACTCTGCTTCAGACAGGTACAGGGTATTGTCCATTCTGCTTCACACAGGTACAGGGTATTGACCACTCTGCTTCACACAGGTACAGGGTATTGTCCACTCTGCTTCAGACAGGTACAGGGTATTGTCCTCTCTGCTTCAGACAGGTACAGGGTCCTCTCTGCTTCAGACAGGTACAGGGTATTGACCACTCTGCTTCAGACAGGTACAGGGTATTGTCCACTCTGCTTCAGACAGGTACAGGGTATTGTCCTCTCTGCTTCAGACAGGTACAGGGTCCTCTCTGCTTCAGACAGGTACAGGGTATTGTCCACTCTGCTTCAGACAGGTACAGGGTATTGTCCACTCTGCTTCACACAGGTACAGGGTATTGTCCACTCTGCTTCAGACAGGTACAGGGTATTGTCCACTCTGCTTCACACAGGTACAGGGTATTGTCCACTCTGCTTCACACAGGTACAGGGTATTGTCCACTCTGCTTCACACAGGTACAGGGTATTGTCCACTCTGCTTCACACAGGTACAGGGTATTGTCCACTCTGCTTCACACAGGTACAGGGTATTGTCCACTCTGCTTCAGACAGGTACAGGGTATTGTCCTCTCTGCTTCAGACAGGTACAGGGTCCTCTCTGCTTCAGACAGGTACAGGGTATTGTCCACTCTGCTTCAGACAGGTACAGGGTATTGTCCACTCTGCTTCACACAGGTACAGGGTATTGTCCACTCTGCTTCAGACAGGTACAGGGTATTGTCCACTCTGCTTCACACAGGTACAGGGTATTGTCCACTCTGCTTCACACAGGTACAGGGTATTGTCCTCTCTGCTTCACACAGGTACAGGGTATTGTCCTCTCTGCTTCACACAGGTACAGGGTATTGTCCACTCTGCTTCACACAGGTACAGGGTATTGTCCACTCTGCTTCACACAGGTACAGGGTATTGTCCTCTCTGCTTCACACAGGTACAGGGTATTGTCCTCTCTGCTTCACACAGGTACAGGGTATTGTCCACTCTGCTTCACACAGGTACAGGGTATTGTCCACTCTGCTTCACACAGGTACAGGGTATTGTCCACTCTGCTTCACACAGGTACAGGGTATTGTCCTCTCTGCTTCACACAGGTACAGGGTATTGTCCACTCTGCTTCACACAGGTACAGGGTATTGTCCACTCTGCTTCACACAGGTACAGGGTATTGTCCACTCTGCTTCACACAGGTACAGGGTATTGTCCATTCTGCTTCACACAGGTACAGGGTATTGTCCATTCTGCTTCACACAGGTACAGGGTATTGACCACTCTGCTTCACACAGGTACAGGGTATTGTCCACTCTGCTTCACACAGGTACAGGGTATTGTCCACTCTGCTTCACACAGGTACAGGGTATTGTCCTCTCTGCTTCACACAGGTACAGGGTATTGTCCTCTCTGCTTCACACAGGTACAGGGTATTGTCCTCTCTGCTTCACACAGGTACAGGGTATTGTCCTCTCTGCTTCACACAGGTACAGGGTATTGTCCTCTCTGCTTCAGACAGGTACAGGGTATTGTCCTCTCTGCTTCAGACAGGTACAGGGTATTGTCCTCTCTGCTTCACACAGGTACAGGGTATTGTCCTCTCTGCTTCAGACAGGTACAGGGTATTGTCCACTGTGCTTCAGACAGGTAGGCTACAGGGTTTCGACAGGTCTCAGAGCTCATTCTCTGTCATAGCCTCATGGTGACACTGTTTCAACATGATGAGAATTTCAACCATTGCTCTGTGGCTCTACTGTCTGTCAAGCCAGAAAAATGGTTGTATGTCAGGTCAGGACGGTTGTTTTCCAAAATGGATCTGCAAATATCTTAAGCGTCTTGAGTGCAAGCGGGCATCCATACAGTTCCCTAGGCTATCTGTAAGTTCATGTGAAGAGCATCCATACAGTTCCCTAGGCTATCTGTAAGTTCATGTAAAGAGCATCCATACAGTTCCCTAGGCTATCTGTAAGTTCATGTGAAGAGCATCCATACAGTTCCCTAGGCTATCTGTAAGTTCATGTGAAGAGCATCCATACAGTTCCCTAGGCTATCTGTAAGTTAATGTGAAGAGCATCCATACAGTTCCCTAGGCTATCTGTAAGTTCATGTGAAGAGCATCCATACAGTTCCCTAGGCTATCTGTAAGTTCATGTGAAGAGCATCCATACAGTTCCCTAGGCTATCTGTAAGTTCATGTGAAGAGCATCCATACAGTTCCCTAGGCTATCTGTAAGTTCATGTGAAGAGCATCCATACAGTTCCCTAGGCTATCTGTAAGTTCATGTGAAGAGCATCCATACAGTTCCCTAGGCTATCTGTAAGTTAATGTGAAGAGCATCCATACAGTTCCCTAGGCTATCTGTAAGTTCATGTGAAGAGCATCCATACAGTTCCCTAGGCTATCTGTAAGTTAATGTGAAGAGCATCCATACAGTTCCCTAGGCTATCTGTAAGTTAATGTGAAGAGCATCCATACAGTTCCCTAGGCTATCTGTAAGTTCATGTGAAGAGTTAGGGAAATTTCCCCCTCCAACAAGACCATTATGTGGGCGTGTTGCGTTCTGAGTCATGAGAGTGTGCATCAGTGACAAGTTAGACAATTAGACAGAAATAACAACAAATCAACCTGTCGTTAGAAAAATATTTCTTCAAGCGTATTGTATATAGTGCCAGGAGTGACATGATTTATGCTGATTGCTGCTTGTGTTTATGAATAAGAATATTGAGCAGCTGTCAGTCAGGAAGAAACTGCTTACAACTGGATTTACACCAGATAAACACAGAAGCGTCAATCTTTCTACTCAAACACAACCGCCAGCAGTCAGGAGGAGGGCAGGACAACACAAACTATACGGAGATTGTTTTCTCATGCCTCTAATGCCTGGTAATGAACCTGTCTCTTCACGACTTGAATTCAAGTTGAATGCCTAATCATTTGAGAACAGAATTGTCTTAACAATGACTGGTCCCCACCAGGGACCACGATGGAAATAAGTCCTGGACTTTATTGTGCTATACTGGACAATGTCATTTATATGTTTTACAGTTTTTTACCATTGTATTTGAATTTTGTTAAATAAACCAAACCAAACCAAACCAAACACCCAAAATTCACTACAGTAACTTTCTATATAGGACGTGTCACTAAAGACTTTGCTGTAGGGGTAAACACAAACAAATGTCCACATCCCACAGAAGTTTAAAAGAAGAGTTTTTTGGAAAGAGAACACAAGGTTTTGTACTGGTGCCGGAGGGGCCAGAGATAAAGAGAGTAATAGTTAGACTGCGGTCACATTGGTATGCAGACAGCCATGAAAGCACTGCAGTACCTGTTGCATCTTGCAAATTCATTTGCTGAATATTGTGAAATTTAACCGCTTAAATGGGGGAGGCCCTTTTTTTAGCACAATCAATGGTAAGCTACAGTCAAATAATCACAAATGATTGTGATCATCAGTCACCGATGGTCCACTGTTTTACAGGAGGTTTTTCTAGTGAGGCAAGCGAGGATGGTCCTCCCTTATTTTTTAGAAGAGATGGGGAATTTTATATAATAATATATATTTCTTTAATAAAATATCAATCAAATGTTTTTTCTTAATACAAATCATGCTGTTCTTAAAATGCTATACACCTATAGGGCACTGATGGAGCGGCATGCAGACAGAGTCTGTGCCAGGTCTGTGCCAGTGGGTCTGTCCTTCAGGGGTACAGTAGAAAAACATTCCCCCCTAGGGCGTTTCATTTCCTCAGCAATTTATCTCATGCTAAATCTGATTGGTTGAAAAACACATGCTTTTCATAGGGAACAGTGAAGCCTAAACCGCTCTCGCCAATCACTACAAATCAATTAATTTATTCAACCTAATTGGTTGTTGATTGGATAGATCGATAAGATTGACATTGTATTGTCCAATGATGAATGAGTCTCAAAATCTTGTTGAATCCAGCTCCATTGTCTAGGAAGTGAATGCTGACATCAAGATTCCACTTTGCTGTGATGACCTGACAGTAATAGATAGATTTACACGACAGTAGCATATTTCCCCTTCCTCTTTTTATTATTTTTTATCAAGCAGTAAGTTAGCTCACAAGCCAGACAGTTGTTGCATTACGCGAGCCAACACGAGAGTTTAGAGCGGGTTTAGACCGTGGTACGCAAGGCGACACAAATCTCCGCAAACACTGGGATATATGCAATGTCATCGGCTGCACGCGGTTACAGACAGAAAGGATGTGCAAGTAATCAATGAAGTTCAAGTTATCCGGGTCTTCTAGTAAATTCGGCGTGCAAATGGTCCACCAAGCAGCAATGTTTTTTCATATTAATGTTTCATGCTGCATAGCCTGTCATTTTTCCTAATAAAAACCACGACCTTAACCTCCCACATTTTTTAACTGAATTTGGCCCGTAAATCGATGGCTGACAGCGAGCTCATTTTTAAAGCTAGAGAGGTGATATTTATACCATATGAAAGTAGAAGAAATAAGGAATCGATTGGGACCAAGCATGTCAACCTAGCATGTTGGGAAGGGGGGGTAAATAACGCTTCAAAGTTGATGAATTGGAATGTAAGTAAACAAGTATGTTGATAGAGGGAAAGCCGCACACTCTGGTTCCAGATGCAAGAAAGTGTAATTTAACGCTATTTGACAACAGTTTCGGCCGTAGCCTTTGTCAAGTCTCAAACACAGTGCAAAACAGCCATTATAAAGACAGGTGGGCTGATTGAATTGACAACACCTGTCCTGTGAAAGCACACCTGAGTGTGATTACAATGACATCATAGGATCAGTCATGCAGTAATAAGCTACATTTAGACAGCAGATTAATGAAAACATTGATGTCACAGGTAGGCTGTATACCATATTATACAACAGGTAGTTCCGGCCGAGCAATTTGATTGGACAAGAGGGATCCTACGAGTGCCGATATTTCATGATAATGCACTGGCGCTTCACTGTGTGTAGATCACTCTGCTTCACAGCTGCCCTAATCTACAAAATGCTTCACAGCTGTAGAGTAGACAGTAGTAAAGTAGACAGCCTGCAGTTAATTAGGCTGATTAGGCTACATTTTCGGCAAAGGGAAAGCTGAGGGGACTATTTTTGTTGGCGGAGGAATAAATAGAGAAATCATATATTTTCTCAGCTTTTTGTCATTTTTTTAATCAGCTTTGTTTAATAGAACTGTTGTATAAAAGCAATATCACACTCGAGGTTGTGCGGTTGTTGGCTAATATTGGCACTGCTGTGATTATCTTCGGCACTCGGCCTACGGCCTCGTGCCTGCGACCGAATCACAGCAGTGCCGATATTAGCCAACAACAGCACTCCCTCTCATGTGATATTGCTTCATGAATCTATGTGAATAAATAGATTTATATAAATAGTAATCACAGCCTAATGCATAGAGGTAAATCCTGAAACAAGAAGAAAAAAGAAGAAAAGAGCATAGTAGTATATAGATATAAGGGTTTGTGGACTACACACAATCTGACCAGCTCTAAATTGTGTGTCAGCTGTTTCATCCATCTTATTTTTCTTCAATCTGCATTGAAAATGTGCAAGAATTCACCAGCTTCTCACAACAGTTGTAGCCTATAAGCCAGTGGTTTTCAAAGTGGGGTCCCCAGCAAAAAGGGGGGATAATCTATTTTCACTATAATTCCATCCATAAGTAACACAATCTAAGCTAGTGTAGAAGTGAGTAACTAAGCTAATAATAACCATAACGGCACAAATAATTGACAAAAATCTCAAAATAAATATACAGTATTTACTCTGAGAAATGAAATAATGAGAAAAGGAACAATTATTTATGGTTGAAACTGAACAATGATATCACAACAGTCTAATCCTAATGCTAAATTAAAATGAGATATTCCTCTAAATCTGTCTTAAAACTGCAAAAGTAAAGAAAAAAAAAGGCCACATTTTCCTCCCTTGCTTTCAAGCTCAGGAGCCGCCACTTCCACAGGTACACTGGTATGCAAGTGTACACAAGCACTAGTCTACCGATGCGTTATCATCATCGGGATCTTCTTCATCATCGTTATTATCATCATCATCATCATCAAAGAGGCCACACATACAGTACATTTTATTCTGATGTATATTCAGATAGAGAGCTGTAAAATGACGCCAACATACTACAGCGATGTTCTTTAACTTATGAGTTGTGGATGTGAGCTAAGTTTATATTGTGCACTGTGTGAAATTTCCTATACATAATTGCTCTTAAATCATGTTTTATGATTGATGAATTGGGTTGAATGACGGAATGTTCTTTGAAATGCAGCAGCAGACAAAAGATTTGACCCTGATTCCATATCTGCAAATCAATTATGGAGACATACATGTTGTATTAGTCCTACAGATACAATGCAAAATGTTGAGGGTGTCAATACAGTACATCCAGAAAGCAGAAAACATGCTTTGTGGTGTCAAAAGTCACGCATGCCACAGATGTCTGGCATTGCACTCTGTCAAAGTGGCAGTTAACGAGGCAACGCATCATCCGCAGGCTCACCTCCCATTGGTCAGGAGGCCTGTTGCCAAGGTGTCGACCTGTGATTATAGGACTCCAGTAAATCTTCCCACCCAGGGAGCTTTGGCGCGGAGCTTCCCCCCAGGTCAATCCACTCCTGTGTTTCCCCCCAGGTCAATCCACTCCTGTTCCCCCCAGGTCAATCCACTCCTGTGTTTCCCCCCAGGTCAATCCACTCCTGTTCCCCCCAGGTTAGTCCACTCCTGTGGGGATGAGCCTGGCCTTCCTCTGTTTCTGCCCCGGGGCCGAATCCCCCCGTACTCCAACTGGTCCCATTTCCCTCTGGCCTTCTCGCGGCTCCGACTCGAGGCAAGGAGCATGCTGGAAGGGCTTGCTGAGATATCTCTGCAGCACACATGATTTGATCAGTTCCTTTCTGATCGCTATAGGATCTTCAGGATACAGTGCACTCACTATCTGTAGACGTTTGATGGGATGACACCAAAGCCAAGCTATCAGGCGCCTCAAAGTGACAGGCAGCTTCACATACCTTCCTTCATTCTCCTCTCAGGCAAATTCCTCTCTCTCTCTCTCTCTCAGACTCTCTCTCTCTCTCTCTCAGACTCTCTCTCTCTCTCTCTCTCTCTCTCTCTCTCTCTCTCTCTGACGCTCTCTCTCTCTCTCTCTCTCTCTCTCTCTCTCTCTCTCTCTCTCTCTCTCTCTCTCTGACTCTCTCTCTTCCTTTTCACTCTCTCACTCCCTCTCTCCTTTTTCATCTGCTTCAAGGCAGACACCACCCCTTGCTCTGTATCTTCTATCCTTCCAGTCGATCTCCTCAAATCCATTATTTCACATATTCTGATATTTCCTCGGTGGGTGCCCCGCATCTTTTCATCACCCAGTCGTGAGGATAATTATGTCCCACAGGGTGCTGCAGTTTCCTCTGACCTTTTGACAAAGCCAATTACACAGCTTGTTCGGGTGTAGACAGCAGCACAGTGGAGACGGAGCTCTGTTGGCCATTTCCTCCATGTCCCCTGGTGCCTTTAAGGCATTGTGTTGATGATATCACATCCTCTTGTCAATGTTGACCTACAGCACAATCTATGATAGCATGATAATATGATCATCTATGGTGGACATATCATACTGCAACAGTTCGGGGGCCAAATTGGACGTAGCCAATCTGGTGAGAGGTGACTTGAGTCTGTGCTATAGCTACTGTACAGTACGAGGTGACTTGAGTCTGTGCTATAGCTACTGTACAGTACAGTGGCGGCTGGTGAGATTGGAAACAGGGGAGGTAGCTTCGGTGGCGGCCGGCGAAATTTTTTTGGGCGTTTTTTTTTCTCTTTTGCCCAAAACGCCCAAATCTCATTTTAAATTAGCATTAGGATTAGACTGTTGTGATATCATTATTCAGTTTTAACCATCAATAATTGTTCCTTTTCTCATTATTTAATTTCTCAGAGTAAATACTATATATTTATTTCGAGATTTTTGTCAATTATTTGTGCTGTTATGGTTATAATTAGCCTAGTTACTCACTTCTACACTATCTTAGATTGTGTTACTTATGGATGGCATGGAATTATAGTGAAAATAGATTATCCCCCCTTTTTGCTGGGGACCCCACTTTGAAAACCACTGGCTTAGGCTAGAACTGTTGTGAGAAGGTTTCAGGATTTATCTCTATGCATTAGGCTGTGATTACTATTTATATAAATCTATTTATTCACATAGATTCATGATATATTATGGTATACAGCCTACCTGTGACATCAATGTTTTGATTAATCTGTGCCAGTACCGAAAATGTAGCCTATTACTGCATGACTGATCCTATGATGTCTCACACTCAGGTGTGCTTTCACAAGACAGGTGTTGTCCATTCAATCAGCCCACCTGTCTTTATAATGGCTGTCTTGCACTGTGTTTGTATGATACTTGACAAAGTCTATGGCCGAAACTGTTGTCAAATAGCGTTAAATTACACTTTATTGCATCTGGAACGAGAGTGTGCCTTCCCCTGCACTATATCAACATACTCGTTTAGTTACATTCCAATTCATCAACTTTGGAGCGTTATTTACCCCCCCTTCCCGACATGCTAGGTTGACATGCTTCGTCCCAATCGATTCCTTATTTCTTCTACTTTCATATGGTATAAAGATCACCACTCACGCTTTAAAAATGAGCTCGCTGTCAGCCATCGATTTACAGGCCAAATTCAGTTAAAAAATGTGGGAATTTAAGGTTGCGGGTTTTATTATAAAAATTTACAGCATTAAACTTCAATACGACAAAAATAGCGCTGCTCGGTGAACCATTTCCACGCCGAATTTAATAGAAGGCCCGGATAACTTGAAATCAATTGACTTACTTGTATATCCATGCCGTCTGTAGTGGAACCGCTGCAGCCGAGATGTTGCAAATATTCCAGTTTTCTGACATCCAGTATCGCGCACCGCAAGGCTCCCGCAACTCGAAACTCGTTTTGGGTCGTAATCCAATGCAACGACTGTCTGGCTTGTGAACACTTACTGATTGATAAAAAGTAAATAAAAATAAGGGGGAAATATAATATGTTGCTACTGTCGTCAGTAAATGTCGTAAATCATTCCTGTCAGGTCATCACATGGGTGTGGAGCAGCAAAGTGGATTTCACTTCCTACTTGATTCAGCGTGAGAGACCAGTGGACGATACAATGTCAATCTTAGCAATCTATCCTACCAACAACCAATTAGGTTTCACCTGGTTTCACTAGGCTAAGGGCGTGTTCCGCTCCACCTCAATCTGATTGGCTGGAAAACACATCACTCTCAAGTGTTCTCTGTGAATTGCAAGTGTTTTTCAACCAATCATATTTTTTCATTAGATAAATTAGCAAATAAATAAACGCCCACAGTTTTTTTTAACTACCTACTCCAGGCTGGGACCAGGGCCAGAGTGACTCGTCTGCATGGAGCTCTCCTTTCCATCAGTGCCCTACAGGTCACTGTTGTTGAAGCATTTTAAGAATATAATGAATGAAAAAATGAGCGTCTGCACATAAGAAAAAACACATTTGATTGATATTTTATTATATAGTTACTGTACAGTACGAGGTGACTTGAGTCTGTGCTATAGCTACTGTACAGTATGAGGTGACTTGAGTCTGTGCTATAGCTACTGTACAGTACGAAGTGACTTGAGTCTGTGCTATAGCTACTGTACAGTACGAAGTGACTTGAGTCTGTGCTATAGCTACTGTACAGTACGAAGTGACTTGAGTCTGTGCTATAGCTACTGTACAGTACGAGGTGACTTGAGTCTGTGCTATAGCTTAAGGTGACCAGATTTCTCAAATGAAAATCGGGGACATTTTCTGGTCTGCTAGTGGTGTACATTTTACAGTAAAATGCATAAATCTGGTGCACTTTGAGAGCAAAAGTAAGAGGCTAGATCTATGAAGAACTTTGTGATTTTGAAACAATTGAAAAAGAAGCAGTTTACAATGGTTACTAGTTATCTGGCACATTTTACCACAAATTAGACAGCCTAGGTAATTCATGGGAAATAGGCTACTGGTGTATTGTGTAGAGTGGCAGGAACATAGTGAGGGACAACTTCTCTCTTTGACCTCACCAACTGGTGGATAATTTATTTCCACAAAACAAAAATGTTACAGTAGTGATTTATTACCTCAGTAAACACTTTCCTTGAGTTTAGGGTGTCGCTCACCAGCTTCAAGTATTCAATGGCCACATGACCATATTAACTGCTAATTTAATATTAAATGCTGACAAAATAATTTAAAAAATCATGTTAATACTAAAAGGCAATTTTAATGATTAAAATTGTAATCTAGAGATAAATATGACCTATTGTGTTAATTTAAACCAGGGGTTATCAAAGTTTTGATGGCTGAAGGCCAATTTAGGGAACAGTAGGCTAATGACTAGATAACAATGATCCATCGCCAATCATGTTAAAAATTGACATTTTTTTCAATGGAGTTTGGTGTCCATAAAAACGTTACTGACTTCTCTGCAAAAACGTTTTGAGTTAGTTACTGCACTTACTTACCAGATAGTTTTACTGTACCTTTAACTATTCAAAACAACTGGGATGGATAACCCGCTGAATGGGGTCCGGTAAACAAGGACGGTAGCAAAAGCAGCAAGCAGACGCCGCCTCTCGTTCGCCACCTCTGGGGCCGCTTCAGTTGCGGGCGGCTGGGTCCTGGGAAAACCACGGCACGGGCAGAGGTAGAACATCTACTCTGTGATCTAGCCTACTCTGTCACACACAGGCAGCACTTTGCACAACGTGCGCACAACGACAGGCTTTTGTGGTGCCGCAAATGCTCTGTTATCGAGTTTCTTGCCAGTATTATTATTTGACTTTGTGGCCAAAATCGGGGACATTTTCGGGGACAGCTCGAGCCGGGGACAGAGCACCGAAATCGGGGACTGTCCCCGAAAATCGGGGACGTCTGGTCACCCTACTATAGCTACTGTACAGTACGAAGTGACTTGAGTCTGTGCTATAGCTACTGTACAGTACGAAGTGACTTGAGTCTGTGCTATAGCTACTGTACAGTACGAAGTGACTTGAGTCTGTGTTGTAGCTACTGTACAGTACGAGGTGACTTGAGTCTGTGCTATAGCTACTGTACAGTACGAGGTGACTTGAGTCTGTGCTATAGCTACTGTACAGTACGAAGTGACTTGAGTCTGTGCTGTAGCTACTGTACAGTACGAGGTGACTTGAGTCTGTGCTATAGCTACTGTACAGTATGAAGTGACTTGAGTCTGTGCTATAGCTACTGTACAGTATGAAGTGACTTGAGTCTGTGCTATAGCTACTGTACAGTACGAAGTGACTTGAGTCTGTGCTGTAGCTACTGTACAGTACGAAGTGACTTGAGTCTGTGCTATAGCTACTGTACAGTACGAGGTGACTTGAGTCTGTGCTATAGCTACTGTACAGTACGAGGTGACTTGAGTCTGTGCTATAGCTACTGTACAGTACGAAGTGACTTGAGTCTGTGCTATAGCTACTGTACAGTACGAGGTGACTTGAGTCTGTGTTATAGCTACTGTACAGTATGAAGTGACTTGAGTCTGTGCTATAGCTACTGTACAGTATGAAGTGACTTGAGTCTGTGCTATAGCTACTGTACAGTACGAAGTGACTTGAGTCTGTGCTATAGCTACTGTACAGTATGAAGTGACTTGAGTCTGTGCTATAGCTACTGTACAGTATGAAGTGACTTGAGTCTGTGCTATAGCTACTGTACAGTACGAAGTGACTTGAGTCTGTGCTATAGCTACTGTACAGTACGAGGTGACTTGAGTCTGTGCTATAGCTACTGTACAGTATGAAGTGACTTGAGTCTGTGCTAGCTACTGTACAGTATGAAGTGACTTGAGTCTGTGCTATAGCTACTGTACAGTACGAGGTGACTTGAGTCTGTGCTATAGCTACTGTACAGTACGAAGTGACTTGAGTCTGTGCTATAGCTACTGTACAGTACGAAGTGACTTGAGTCTGTGCTATAGCTACTGTACAGTATGAAGTGACTTGAGTCTGTGCTATAGCTACTGTACAGTACGAGGTGACTTGAGTCTGTGCTATAGCTGCTGTACAGTACGAAGTGACTTGAGTCTGTGCTATAGCTACTGTACAGTACGAAGTGACTTGAGTCTGTGCTATAGCTACTGTACAGTACGAGGTGACTTGAGTCTGTGCTATAGCTACTGTACAGTACGAAGTGGGCTTGAGTACAGATAGATAGCCTCAGCTCATCTAATGATGCATACTTCCCGCTGTTTATGGCAGCCGGGGAAGAGGGCGCGCTAGCCTGTGCTTGTCTGCTGCTGAGAATGCCCATTAAGACTGTTTCCCCCTCGGGTGATGACCACCTGAGCTATCAAAGACAACCGTGTCTGCAACACCTCCCTCCCCCTCCTCCTCTCCTCCTCTCATCGCCCTCCATCCCCACCCCGCCCCCCCGACTCCCAGACCTACACACACACATTCGTAGGCTGTAGGCTACAGTCAACTTTTTCTTTAGGCCTAGCCTACTCCCAGAGATTCACACCTGGGAACTGCTCAGTACAAGTGTAGTCTTCACCTCGTGGCCACTAAGTGTCTCCACTGGAGCAGTCGGGGTCAGGTGCCTTGCTCAAGGGCATGTCAGCATTGCTTATTGACGGATGGGGAGAGGATTCACGCATTCACTTTCCCCATGACAGATTTTCCCAGCCAGTCCAGGATTTGAACAGTCAAACCTCTGGCCCCCAAGTCCGGTAACCAGACAAGAATATTACTTAAAGGTATACTATGGAACATTTTGTAGGGCTCTTCAAACATAAACAATCTTTTTTCTTCTACTTTTTTTTCCCCCATTTTAAAGTATCTTTTAGCTCTGACAGAGCTCTTGATATACAAGGAATATCAAAATGAGTTTTAGATGCACATTTACATTTGTATTGTTTGTGAACGTTCAGCAACATATTATTATTATTATTATTATTATTATTATTATTATTGTTATTGTTATTGTTGTTGTTGTTGTTGTTGTTGTTGTTGTTGTTGTTGTTGTTGATGTTGTTGTTGTTGTTGTTGTTGTTGTTGTTGTTGTTGTTGTTATTTTACCTTTATTTATCCAGGGTAATCACATTGAGATTTCTATCTCTTTTTCAAGTGGGCCCTGCTCACACTCACAGACACATTCATACCTGGAAGCTGACCAGTACAACCACAGTCTGATCTGCCGGCCACTGAGCAGCTCCACTGGAGCGGTTGGGCTGAAGGGCCTTGCTCAAGGGCACCTCATATATGCCTTTAATAAGATCAATTGTGTCATTATTACTCCGATCAGAGAACAATCCACATTTGGGACTGAGGCTAAAATGCCACAGGTCTTCCAACTAACATACACTACACTACAATGACTTACCTAACAGTCCCATAACTATCCTAACTCTCTGATAGGCCCTCTCCTTTTGTCCGTAACATTTCACAACTTCCTGTAGGTGTCTTTAAAACCATAATAGATGTGAGTGTCTTCCCTTCTCTGGGCTGCGTGCTTCACTGTCCCTGAGACACACAGCACCAGCTAATCTAGAGCAGCAGATAAAGCTAATTAGGGGAAAAAGAGATCCATCACAGCTCTAGGACTGTGTATCTATTTGACAGAGACTGGGTGTGTTATGGGGGCCTTTTAATACACATATATAGCTATTATGAGGTATGTCAGGGGGAACGTCCTTGACTTGAAGTTATCTCCTCAGTGTGTGTGCAGTACAGGTTTATTATTATATTCACGCTGCGTGCCAAAGCAACGAGTTGGAGACTAAAATTAGACAATGAGAGAAAGCAGTTGAGTCTCTTTTGTTGAAATGACCTTTGACCCTATAACTCATCTCGGAGAACAGAAAACTGGCGAGCGGCTCTGTTTGGATGTGCAATATGCATTAATACAGCTGTCAGAGAGACACTCACGCCCTTTCCCAAGATTATAGTGGCTCCAGGAGGTCCTCAGAACTCAGGGCATGGTGCAGAAGATGACCTCAGCTTAAACTACGGCTTATAAAATAAGGAAATAAAAAAAGGGAAAAGGGAGAATTATTAAATTAATTCAGAATTCTATAGAACTAATGTGGATTTTGCACTTTATTCCCTTATATGGAAGGATAAGGATTGTAGGATGCATGGTGTTTTACTGTAACACTGTTACACTGTTTTATAAAAGGCTTCTATTGCTTTGGAATAACAAAGAAATGAGATGCAGGACTGTGTGCATCCTGTAGGTGGGAGTGTAACTCTTTCAGTGCTAAGACCTACTGTATATATAGTCCAGGCAAAATAAGGTTTGACCTTAAACTAATTGCAACATAATTTATCTTCACATTATATGTTTAGATTGATGCCCTAAACACTATAGTGAAAATCCCAGAAAATCCCATTATTGGAAGTTTGTTAAAATTAAGTTTTTTCAAAATGGCTGCCATTATTCAAATTTTGGCCATATCTTGACTCCAACTAGACCCAGAATGACACATTTGGTGTCTATTTCCACATTTTTGGGGGCTAGGAATCCATAGGGAGGCCACCCAGTCTGTTTGGCTCTTTAAAGCGTTTGGTTGGTTGTGCACAAACATGGAAAACGTTAGGCCGGGCAGGAGTCCGCCCAGTCTGTCTCGCTCTTTAAAGCGTTTGGTTGGTTGTGTGCAAACATGGAAAGCGCCGGGCCGGCCAGGAGGACACCCAGTCTGTCTTGCTCTAGCCCCGCCGCCTCCATTGACCCCACCCGGTTCGGATCCGCCACAAATGTAATGTGTTCTTCCCTGTCCATGCTACACCCTTCCATTTTCTATTTCTATTTACTATTTTCAAGTTTCATGAAAATCGGCCAAGTAATTTTGCCGTAATCCTCCTGCTAATAGACAAACGGCACCGAAAACATCACCTCCTTTGTGGAGACAATAATGCCAATTTTGACAATGTTCCACTACTGGGATTTTCCGGGAATTTTAGTATGTTAAATTGGAAGTTTTCAAGAGCTGAATACAACAAAAATAATTTCTGTTGCAATTAGTTTAAGGTTGGGTCATTTTTTCTCGCAGATTGCCTAGACTAATAGAACCAATGGAGCTGCACAAAAATATAAGACTGTAATCTTTTATTTCAGATATCAAACATTACATGATCCTTGGTCTCATTAGCCATCATAAAATGTGTGTCAAATTGGTGTGTGTGTCTTGATAAATGATGCCCATGCTCACGGTGAGCTCACTATAGGTGTGAACAGGTATGTAAGCATGTATATTTACTGCGACATGCCCTGACATGAAGGGTTCATACTGCCTCAGTGAAGAGCATGCTCTCGTGTATAAAGAAGAATAAAGATCATTGGGGAACCGGTTCCAATATTATAATTCCAAAGGAATTGAAACGCCAAAGGAATCGAAAAGGAATCAAAAATATAATATTTTGATTCTGTTTATTGATTCCTAAACCATTTGAGTGCAGGGCATATTTGAAATTCAAGTTCCCACCTGAAAGTGTCGGACACTGCTACATATTGTTAATTAAAATGTTTATACAAAAAAGTATAAACTGTTGATGTTTACAAAAGTTCATAATAAACAACTAGCAATGTTATGATAATATGAATAGGACTGAATATGACTTGTGTAATAGTAAAAGAAAAACACTGTGATATAAGCAGGGCCGTAGCTAGCTATGAGCACGGGGAGGTCCGGACCTCCCCTAATATTTCAGAGAATTTTTTTTTTTTTTTTTTTTTTTAATAAAACAATCTGCATGGAAAAGCATGAAAAACACGGGATCGCTTTTATTTTGAAACGAAAGGCAGGTCAGGCAGGAAGTCATCTGACGCTGCGTCCGCGGTAACTTGATTCCGAGAGAGCAGCAGCATGGTGGTGAGTGATGACTGTCTGTCTGCCTGGCGAGATAATTGAAGGTGAGCGACCTGCGAGACAGTGAGCGAGTGAACGACAGACAGTGAGTGACACTGACAGATTTTTTAGCAACAACCAAGAAAGTAAGTGTCTAGTCTGTCTCTTAAGTAATGTTACCTGTGTGACACGTTGGGATGCTACTGGCTAATCATGCATGATGCCAATTGCCAAGCTCCCGAAGTCAGGTATGCAGGTGGCTATATGCATGGTTTCAGTTTCATGACCCAATAAGTAACAAAAAGAGGTGGTGTAAAGTTAAAAACAACATAATATATTTTATTTTATTTTTCAATCGTTCCTATCAGGAATAAATAAATGTCCCTCTGTATGTTTTTTTTATTATCGATGATGACTTTGTGTGTTGTGTACGGCTTGGGTTGTGTACCTGTGTTTGTAGGTGTCATTTTGATATGAATTTGGCTAAAACAGTTTGTGTTTGTTAGTTACAATTATGTTGACAGGAGAGCTGAGCAGGTGGTGACATGAAAGAGAATATACTGAATAATGACATCACAACAGTATAATCCTAATGTTGATTTAAAATGATATATTACTCTAAATATGGCTTAAAAAGGGAAAAAAAAAAACTCAAATTGCTGGATCTCCCCTATTTCGGAACCCTGGCTACGGCCCTGGATATAAGCATGTGACCTGTGTTGAGCCCGCCCCTCAAAGAATTGGAATTGAGAAATCGTTAAGAATCGGAATCGATAAGAAGAATCAGAATCGGAATCAGAATCATTAAAATCCAACGATACCCAACCCTAATGATAAAACACGTTTGCCAACCCAAAATGACTGAAGATTGATTCTAAAACACCAACAGAACGCAGTCATTCACTCTCTTCTCCATATCATTTCCCTCTTAATAAATACAATGTATCTGTAATACAGTAAGATAACACAGTAAGCCGATAAACACAAATCCAGATCAGTGTGTTTGTTTTGTTTTTTATATTTTACTAAAAATATGTGTTGCTGCTTATGAATGCAGCTGAAAAAAATATGATACATCCTTTCATACTGTGTGATTACAGAAATACAAATATACGTCATATAGGGGGATATTAAATTAGTGGTAAAAAAATACTTCAAGAAGCTCAGGGTAATGGAAAAGAGAAATAGTTGTTCAGGCACTGTAATGGAAATTTTACAATATTTCTTCCGTTAGCCGCTGGAATAGCAGAACAGGATCATAGGAGCAGAATACTAGGATAGTAGAATATCAGTATAAAATGGAGAGGGCTGGACAGAAGCTAGAGGTTGCCTGTTATCACTGGTATCACATAGTGATCCACTTAGAATAGTCGAAACGATGGCAACATTTTCCGTTGTCTGGTTATGAATTACACGGGTTTAATGTGATGCCAGCAAAAAACGTGCAAATTGACATGGAACTGGCACAATTTCTTTCAGAATATTTCATTACTCTTACAGCAGCAGTGTGTTATGTTACATTTTTGTCGACACTGTTAAATAGTGATTTCATCCGTCCTCGTGACTAATATGAAGGTCCATAGTGTCCCACAGAGTGGACTGTCTGTTAGAGTGAGTTGGCTGTGATGAACACATAGATCCTGGCCTGGAAAGTGGTGAATGTCCCCTGCCTCCACAGCTTCATCTCCACGTCGATGAAGAAGTCCCTGGGCTCAGCGACCTGCCGGTGCAGGTACACGGCGCCCGTGTAGGCGTTCAGCTTCCGCGTGCTGAAGTAGTTGTCCTCGTTGCCCTGGGTGATGCTGACGATGACGTTGTCTCCGGAGTAGGCGGGCGAGGGGCCGATGCGGAAGATCTGGGCAGGGATGATGATGTTGGACTGGAAGCTGAGGTAGTAGTAGGTGATTCTCAGAGGAGAGTTTTGACAGTCCAGGTAGTTGGGACAGCTGATTCTCTCGCAGCGCCTAAAGGGGGGAAGGGGGGGGCAAGAAAATCAGAAAAAGCCCAGATAGTGTAGCGGTAGATTCCCTGCATACCAACAGGAGGGTCGCAGGTTCGAGCCCCCGTGTTGCCTCTGGCTTGGTCGAGCTGTGTCTGCGGGTGGGAAGCCAGATTAAGGATATGTGTCCGGTCGCTGCACTAGTGCCTCCTCTGGTCAGTCGGGGTGCCTGTTCAGGGGGGAGGAGAACTGGGGGGGAATTCTGCTCTAATAACAGTTGTAATGCAATCCCTAATTTACAAGTCTCCCTCATCTCGTTTCATTAATCTTCTTGATTCTTCTTCCTTGATAAGAAGTTTGATGTTTTTTTTCCAGCCCCATATCGATCAGAAAAACATAAATAAACAATGAAGCATTATGGATGTTTTTTTTGTTTCTTTCTTTACCAGGGCAGTAAATTGGTGCTCTAACTTACGTGTCAGATACTTTGCGGTAGTTCTCTGGACAGTTGAAATCGAGGCAGCGGTAGCCTCCCTGGATGTTGTAGCAAGTCTCAGCTAGAGAGCAGTTGTTGGCCCCTGTGGCGCACTCATCAATATCTGAAAGGCAAATCACACAGAGGCTGGTTCACTGAGCGGAGAGAGAAGACATGGCAGGAAAAATTGCTCAAATAAAGATTTCAAATTAGCTTCAATTAACTTCAAGCCAAATAACATTTTACAGGCTATAATTATACTGAGCTACTGTAAAACGACCGGCAATTATATTTATTTGAGCACAGCCATTATACTGTATGTTGAGTTAAATAGGGGCAATAAGAGCAGAGTCACAATCATCTGGTGATGAGCAGAACTCCCTACCATTTTTTGACATTTTATTTTATTTATTAGCACAATTAAAAGACAGACATTTTCAGGAGAGCATGAAAAACCTCGTATAGTGTTAACCCCCTTAGGAGAAATATTAACATTTTAAAAACACTTCGGTAACACTTTCTATGAAGGCCATGTCTGTAATGCGTTATGAGCACATTCATAAGACATTATCATGCATTTTTAAGGCTTTATAAAACCCTTTATAAAGTCCTTATAATCATGTATGGCAACTTATAACAAGGTTTATAAAGTATTATGAGTGGTGGACATAAGGGCTGATTCTGTTAAGGGAATCCCTTAGCTTAGGGCTAAGTGTGGCTAATACTTGATCACTTAATCACTATGATTCTGTTAAGGGAATCCTTTAATTAGCCTCGGGCTAAGGTGAAGTTGAAAAGCCCTATTATGTATTATAAGTTCAGCGTTCATAATGCTTTATTCACCTTATGTAGCCCCGCCCACTTGACCCATTGTGTCACGACTTCCTGTTCAAAACGCCAGCTGTTTTACCTGCTGCTCAAACTAGTCTGACTCACCTGGTCAAACCTAGTCTGACTCACATTATGAGTCAGACTAGGTTTATTAGTCACAGGAAGTGTAAATACATTCAGAACCTCCGATTGTGTTTACACCTCCTGTTAGTCTCTCAAGCCAGACGGTCTCTTCTGAATAAGGTGAATACCTGCATGGGAACGTGACAACAGTGTTTGAAGAATCATCTTTTGTTTTTGTTTTACACTTTACTTGCAGTCAGGAAAATACTGCTCATAAGTCATAACTGTGTTACAGCATCATATACATTTGCTAATAACCTTATAGTGGTGTCACTCTACTTACAGTGCACATTTGTGGATGTTCAACTAATGAAACATCCAATGTAGTAGTAACTGAAGTGAGAGTGTGTACCTCGACAGGAGCGTCCGTTGGGGGACATGGTATAGCCGTACTGGGGACAGGCACACTGGTAACTGCCTTCCACGTTCACACACTTATACGTGCACAGATGGCCAATGTTCTTGGAGCACTCGTCGATGTCTGGCGGTGACAGGGGAGGTAAATCAGGTGAAACTGGGCCGTAAAACGTGTAATGAACACATAAAGACGGTAATGGTTCTCATCAACATAATGCGTGTGATAAATAGTGATGAAGTTGTAATGGATGGAGTGCACCACACCTTGGCAGGTGTGGCCGTCCTCCCTCAGGTAGAAGCCCTGTCTGCAGTAGCACTGGTAGGAGCCGTAGAGGTTGGCACACTCCTGGCTGCACGGGCTGGCCAAGCACTCGTTCACATCTGGAGACGAGAGGAGAGGTTAGGAGGGCTCATTACTGTCACAGAGCAGCGTGATGATCAAAGGCTTTCCTGTGTTTTGATCCCCCACGTGACAAGATGATGTTCATAATCCAATTATGCTTTGACTCTTTTGCCTTTGAAGACACACATGATACACCTTCGCCAATCCGCCGACACGCTGTAGGCTACGACAGTGGCTCTCAAACCTTTTCACGTCGACGACCGCTAAACTGACACCAATTAGACCGCGGACCAGCAGTTGATAAGATTTTGTCCCAGGGTCCCATCTGCAGCAAGTGTATGAACCATCTGCTCCTAGATGTTTTATCACAGCAAGTGTATGAACCCCATGAGCAGAATAATCATACCTTCTGTCATTGTGTTACTTATTGATGACATTATCCCCCTTTTTACTGGGGAGCCCCTGGAGCCCACTTTGAGATCCACTGGGCTACACTGACTGCCCAGCTTTAGAAGAGGGGTGTAGAGTACACCGATACAAGACCACACACACGCACACGCACACACACACACACACACACACACACACACACACGAGCATGGACACACACACACACACACACACACACACACACACACACACACACACACACACACACACGAGCATGGACACAGACACAGACACACACACCTTCACAGTTCTTGCCATCGCTGGATAAGCTGAAGCCAGCAGTACAGGAGCATTGGTAGGAGCCTGGGGTGTTGTCACAGGTCTGGGCACACAGGCGGCCTGGGTAGCGCCAGCACTCATTCACATCTGCCAGGGAGAGGGAGGAGCAGTGTCACACCTCTGGGAAGCATGAGCGCTTAAGTGTGTATTGTGTGTATTGTGTGTGTGTGTGCGTGCGTGCGTGCACGTGTGTGCCTGTTTGCATGTACAGGAGTGTGTGTGTGCAACCGAGCGTGTGTGTGTGTGTGTCCGCGTGTGTGTGTCTCTTTGCATGTAGGCGAGTGTGTGTGCAACCGAGCATGTGTGTGTGTGCACACACACACCTAAGGTGCACACACACATCTAAGGTACACACACACACACGCGCGCGCATGTGTGTGTTTACATGTATGCGAGTGTGTGTGTGCAACCGAGCATGTGTGTGTGTGTGTTGTGTGTGTGTGTGTGTGTGTGTGTGTGTGTGTGTGTGTGTTTGGGTGCATGTCAGTGAGAGTGTGGCACGAGGGGACCAGCTGCCTGCTGAGAGTCTAAACACTTGAGGAGAGTCTGTTAGTCACAACAGAATGAATCAGCAGCAGAAGGAGCAGCAGAGGCAGAGAGCGCTCGCTCGTGCTCCATAGCTCGGTGGCTAACTGCAGGAGCTAAGGTAGGGCTGTGTAGGAGCTAAAGTAGGGCTGTGTAGGAGCTAAGGTAGGGCTGTGTAGGAGCTAAAGTAGGGCTGTGTAGGAGCTAAGGTAGTAGGGCTGTGTAGGAGCTAAGGTAGTAGGGCTGTGTAGGAGCTAAGGTAGGGCTGTGTAGGAGCTAAGGTAGGGCTGTGTAGGAGCTAAGGTAGGGCTGTGTAGGAGCTAAAGTAGGGCTGTGTAGGAGCTAAGGTAGGGCTGTGTAGGAGCTAAAGTAGGGCTGTGTAGGAGCTAAGGTAGTAGGGCTGTGTAGGAGCTAAGGTAGGGCTGTGTAGGAGCTAAGGTAGGGCTGTGTAGGAGCTAAGGTAGGGCTGTGTAGGAGCTAAGGTAGTAGGGCTGTGTAGGAGCTAAGGTAGAGCTGTGTAGGAGCTAAAGTAGGGCTGTGTAGGAGCTAAGGTAGGGCTATGTAGGAGCTAAGGCTGTGTAGGAGCTAAGGTAGTAGGGCTGTGTAGGAGCTAAGGTAGGGCTGTGTAGGAGCTAAGGTAGGGCTGTGTAGGAGCTAAGGTAGGGCTGTGTAGGAGCTAAGGTAGAGCTGTGTAGGAGCTAAGGTAGTAGGGCTGTGTAGGAGCTAAGGTAGAGCTGTGTAGGAGCTAAGGTAGGGCTGTGTAGGAGCTAAGGTAGTAGGGCTGTGTAGGAGCTAAGGTAGGGCTGTGTAGGAGCTAAAGTAGGGCTGTGTAGGAGCTAAGGTAGGGCTGTGTAGGAGCTAAAGTAGGGCTGTGTAGGAGCTAAGGTAGGGCTGTGTAGGAGCTAAGGTAGGGCTGTGTAGGAGCTAAGGTAGGGCTGTGCAGGAGCTAAAGTAGGGCTGTGTAGGAGCTAAGGTAGGGTTGTGTAGGAGCTAAGGTAGGGCTGTGCAGGAGCTAAGGTAGGGCTGTGCAGGAGCTAAGGTAGGGCTGTGCAGGAGCTAAGGTAGTAGGGCTGTGTAGGAGCTAAAGTAGGGCTGTGTAGGAGCTAAGGTAGGGCTGTGTAGGAGCTAAGGTAGGGCTGTGCAGGAGCTAAGGTAGGGCTGTGTAGGAGCTAAGGTAGGGCTGTGTAGGAGCTAAGGTAGTAGGGCTGTGTAGGAGCTAAGGTAGTAGGGCTGTGCAGGAGCTAAGGTAGGGCTGTGTAGGAGCTAAGGTAGGGCTGTGCAGGAGCTAAGGTAGGGCTGTGTAGGAGCTAAGGGCTGTGTAGGAGCTAAGGTAGGGCTGTGTCAGAGCTAAGGTAGGGCTGTGTCGGAGCTAAGGGCTGTGTAGGAGCTAAGGTAGGGCTGTGTAGGAGCTAAGGTAGGGCTGTGTAGGAGCTAAGGTAGGGCTGTGTAGGAGCTAAGGGCTGTGCAGGAGCTAAGGTAGGGCTGTGTAGGAGCTAAGGTAGGGCTGTGTAGGAGCTAAGGTAGGGCTGTGTAGGAGCTAAGGTAGGGCTGTGCAGGAGCTAAGGTAGGGCTGTGTAGGAGCTAAGGGCTGTGTAGGAGCTAAGGTAGGGCTGTGTAGGAGCTAAGGTAGGGCTGTGTAGGAGCTAAGGTAGGACTGTGCAGGAGCTAAGGTAGGGCTGTGTAGGAGCTAAGGTAGGGCTGTGTAGGAGCTAAGGTAGGGCTGTGTAGGAGCCAAGGTAGGGCTGTGTAGAGCTAAGGTAGGACTGTGTAGGAGCTAAGGTAGGGCTATGTAGGGGCTAAGGTAGGGCTGTGCAGGAGCTAAGGTAGGGCTGTGTAGGAGCTAAGGGCTGTGTAGGAGCTAAGGTAGGGCTGTGTAGGAGCTAAGGTAGGGCTGTGTAGGAGCTAAAGTAGGGCTGTGTAGGAGCTAAGGGCTGTGTAGGAGCTAAGGTAGGGCTGTGTAGGAGCTAAGGGCTGTGTAGGAGCTAAGGTAGGGCTGTGTAGGAGCTAAGGTAGGGCTGTGCAGGAGCTAAGGTAGGGCTGTGTAGGAGCTAAAGTAGGGCTGTGTAGGAGCTAAGGTAGGGCTGTGTAGGAGCTAAGGTAGGTCTGTGTAGGAGCTAAGGTAGGGCTGGGTCCTTTTCAGTTGAGCCCTTTGAGAGCGTACTGCACGATACCTAACGTACCTGAACACATCCTCTTGAAGCTGTCATACTGGTAGCCAGTCTGGCAGTCACAGCGGTAGGATCCGGGCAGGTTGTGGCACAGCTGGCCCTCTCCACATCGATGCAGATTGCTCTGACACTCGTCCACATCTGCAGGGCACACGGGGGCGGAGAGACAAGCATAACACACAATTACAACCAAATTCAAATGGCGTTAGTTATGAACATAACAACATGCTGTGTATCACAACAGTCCAGATCTTCACTTACTGACCACCTCGACTTTGGTAAGTGGTTCTATAATATTTCCACAATCCTTGCTTCATTATAACCAGTTGTAAAATAAAGTAAGCAGCACATCATATACTCTAAATTCTAGAAAATAATATCAGCTGGGTGAAAAATAATAATAATATATAATAATAATGTTGAATAAAAATGTTGAATAAAAACAAAACAAAATTAAGTAATGCCATTCTGTTATGTACTGTATATGTCAGCAAGAAAAATATCTTGGTCACTGACTGGCGGCCACTTTTACACCACAACTTCTGTTGACAATGTCTTGAAGTCTGTAGGCCCTTCTGATTCTGATTCTGATTCTGATTGTATTTTTTTTCTGAGGACCACCTTCCCAAATCCCAAATAAATGAGAAAACAAAACAAAACATAACATGAGAAAAAAGGAGAACCAAATAAACAGGTTGTATGTTATGCCACTGTCAGCTGCGTGGTGATATTCAAACAGAACTGGACATTGAAATGAGGCTATGTATTTATCAGGACTATTGCAGTTCTAATGAGCCCAATTTCATTCAGATATCTTGATGTGAGAGGTCAAGGAACCGTTTGAAAATAGCATGGCCATTTACCTTTGTCAAAGAAATTGCTGACTTTTGAGCTATTTTTCACCTGTTTCCCTAGCATAACATGCTATGTTTCACCGGTTTCCCTAGCATAACATGCTATGTTTCACCGGTTTCCCTAGCATAACATGCTATGTTTCACCGGTTTCCCTAGCATAACATGCTATGTTTCACCTGAAATTCTAGTTTCCGGCAATGCCAGAATCTTCCCTGTAGCCAGAGCTCATCAAACATGGACTAATTTTCTGAGATTCAACTTGAAGATATTTCATGGCCCACTAGAGGGCGCTCCAGTGGTTGAGAAACATCATACCTGGACACCTTTTTTCATACTGTAAATCTTACCAATACAGCTGGATCCATCGGGATTAGCATGATAGCCACGGCTACACATGATGATCTTCCGCTGGCAAGTGTAGGATCCCACTGTGTTGATGCAGGTCAATCCTGGACTACAGGGCGGGACCACACTGCCACATTCATCAATGTCTGAGAGAGAGAGAGAGGAGAGAGAGGAGAGAGAGAGGCGAGAGAGAGAGAAGGAGAGAGAGAGAGAGGAGAGAGAGAGAAGGAGAGAGGGAGAGAGCGAGAGCAGGAGAGAGAGAGAGAGGAGAGAGAGGAGAGAGAGAGAGAAGGAGAGAGGGAGAGAGCGAGAGCAGGAGAGAGAGAGAGAGGAGAGAGAGAGGAGAGAGAGAGAGAAGGAGAGAGCGAGAGCAGGAGAGAGAGAGAGAGAGAGAGAGAAGGAGAGAGGGAGAGAGAGAGCAGGAGAGAGAGAGAGAGAGAGAGAGGAGAGAGAGAGAGGAGAGAGAGAGGAGGAGAGAGAGAGAGGAGAGAGGGAGAGAGAGAGCAGGAGAGAGAGAGAGAGAGAGAGAGGGAGAGAGAGAGCAGGAGAGAGAGAGAGAGGAGAGAGAGACAGGAGAGAGGGAGAGAGAGAGCAGGAGAGAGAGAGAGAGAGGAGAGAGAGAGAGAAGGAGAGAGGGAGAGAGAGAGCAGGAGAGAGAGAGAGAGAGAGAGAGAGGAGAGAGAGAGAGAGGAGAGAGAGAGAGGAGAGAGGGAGAGAGAGCAGGAGAGAGAGAGAGAGAGAGAGGGAGAGAGAGAGCAGGAGAGAGAGAAGGAGAGAGGGAGAGAGAGCAGGAGAGAGAGAGAGAGAGAGAGAGAGAAGGAGAGAGGGAGAGAGAGAGCAGGAGAGAGAGAGGAGAGAGAGGGAGATGAAGGATACCCACAGGGAGAAGATGCAGAAGGACCCAAAGGCAGGGCGGAGAGAGGGAAACTATAACTTTCTTGTGCGATTTATGTGCGAATAAGAGATTTTCTCCATTTCCCCATTTGCTCGTCTTTGACGGTACTTTTACAGTGGCGGCGGCTGCCTCGACATGCCCCACTTCCTGCCCCCGGGGGCTCATTCCACAGCATGGGTTTGTACTGGCTTTCATCCGCCCCTCTGCAGCCCTGAACAGCAGCCGCTCTGATCTGCCGCCTGTGTGGCATTTAACCCCTCTGTCACTGCAGCCCTGCTGACTCACCTGTGTGGCATTTAACCCCTCTGTCACTGCAGCTCTGCTCATTCACCTGTGTGGCATTTAACCCCTCTGTCACTGCAGCCCTGCTGACTCACCTGTGTGGCATTTAACCCCTCTGTCACTGCAGCTCTGCTCATTCACCTGTGTGGCATTTAACCCCTCTGTCACTGCAGCTCTGCTCATTCACCTGTGTGGCATTTAACCCCTCTGTCACTGCAGCTCTGCTCATTCACCTGTGTGGCATTTAACCCCTCTGTCACTGCAGCCCTGCTGACTCACCTGTGTGGCATTTAACCCCTCTGTCACTGCAGCCCTGCTGATTCACCTGTGTGGCATTTAACCCCTCTGTCACTGCAGCCCTGCTCATTCACCTGTGTGGCATTTAACCCCTCTGTCACTGCAGCCCTGCTGACTCACCTGTGTGGCATTTAACCCCTCTGCCACTGCAGCTCTGCTCATTCACCTGTGTGGCATTTAACCCCTCTGCCACTGCAGCTCTGCTCATTCACCTGTGTGGCATTTAACCCCTCTGTCACTGCAGCCCTGCTCATTCACCTGTGTGGCATTTAACCCCTCTGTCACTGCAGCCCTGCTGACTCACCTGTGTGGCATTTAACCCCTCTGCCACTGCAGCTCTGCTCATTCACCTGTGTGGCATTTAACCCCTCTGCCACTGCAGCCCTGCTCATTCACCTGTGTGGCATTTAACCCCTTTGACACTAACCCTAACACAGCGCTGTACTGGCACTAGAAGGGACGAAACTACTAAAATGGCCATAAGGGGTCATTTTGACCACTAGATTCCAAACTATATAATCTCACATCATAAATACACAATTGAGAGATTAATGCTAAGAAAATAAAAAATAAAATAAAAAATAAAAAAATAAAATAGGCCTAGAACCCCTGGAATTGGGAAATTCCATGCTACCAATATGCCCACTTATGGCCAAAGTAGGTAGATTTTAAATGAAAGTACAGACACTGTATGTTCAGGTACCAGTCAGGTACCAGCCGCATTGTGTTTTTATTGCACATATAAATTTAAAAAAGGTCAAAATGACCGCCATGGCTGTTCTAGTGCTAGAGATGAACATTGACATCTCAGCTAGGTAGTTTCTCTCACCTGTACACCTGCCCTGTGTGTGCTGGGTGAAGCCCATAGAGCAGCGAGGTAGTTTCTCTCACCTGTACACCTGCCCTCTGTGTGCTGGGTGAAGCCCATAGAGCAGCAAGGTAGTTTCTCTCACCTATACACCTGCCCTCTGTGTGCTGGGTGAAGCCCATAGAGCAGCGAGGTAGTTTCTCTCACCTATACACCTGCCCTGTGTGTGCTGGGTGAAGCCCATAGAGCAGCGAGGTAGTTTCTCTCACCTATACACCTGCCCTCTGTGTGCTGGGTGAAGCCCATAGAGCAGCGAGGTAGTTTCTCTCACCTATACACCTGCCCTGTGTGTGCTGGGTGAAGCCCATAGAGCAGCGAGGTAGTTTCTCTCACCTATACACCTGCCCCGTGTGTGCTGGGTGAAGTCCATAGAGCAGCGAGGTAGTTTCTCTCACCTGTACACCTGCCCTCTGTGTGCTGGGTGAAGCCCATAGAGCAGCGAGGTAGTTTCTCTCACCTATACACCTGCCCTGTGTGTGCTGGGTGAAGCCCATAGAGCAGCGAGGTAGTTTCTCTCACCTGTACACCTGCCCTCTGTGTGCTGGGTGAAGCCCATAGAGCAGCGAGGTAGTTTCTCTCACCTGTACACCTGCCCTCTGTGTGCTGGGTGAGGCCCATAGAGCAGCAAGGTAGTTTCTCTCACCTATACACCTGCCCCGTGTGTGCTGGGTGAAGCCCATAGAGCAGTGAGGTAGTTTCTCTCACCTATACACCTGCCCTGTGTGTGCTGGGTGAGGCCCATAGAGCAGCAAGGTAGTTTCTCTCACCTATACACCTGCCCCGTGTGTGCTGGGTGAGGCCCATAGAGCAGCAACATAGTTTCTCTCACCTGTACACCTGCCCTCTGTGTGCTGGGTGAAGCCCATAGAGCAGCAACATAGTTTCTCTCACCTGTACACCTGCCCTCTGTGTGCTGGGTGAAGCCCATAGAGCAGCAACATAGTTTCTCTCACCTGTACACCTGCCCTCTGTGTGCTGGGTGAAGCCCATAGAGCAGCAACATAGTTTCTCTCACCTATACACCTGCCCTCTGTGTGCTGGGTGAAGCCCATAGAGCAGCGAGGTAGTTTCTCTCACCTATACGCCTGCCCTCTGTGTGCTGGGTGAAGCCCATAGAGCAGCGAGGTAGTTTCTCTCACCTATACACCTGCCCTGTGTGTGCTGGGTGAAGCCCATAGAGCAGCGAGGTAGTTTCTCTCACCTATACACCTGCCCTGTGTGTGCTGGGTGAAGCCCATGGGACAGCGAGGTTTGGGGTTGCATCTGAACGAGCCCTCGGTGTTCACACAGTCAAAGCCAAGCCCACAGCTCTGGCTCTGCTGCACACACTCGTTAATATCTGTGGAGGAAGAAAGAGGAACAGATGAAGACTGGAGGAATTATTACAGAATAAAGTGTCAATCACGTATTATTAGTTTCATTCCGTTAACCCACTTGATTCACATAACAAGTGCACACTGTAGCTGCGTTATCCACAATACATGTAATACTTCATGTCACCACTGGATGGCACTGTGGTTAAATGGCTGATTCCGCAACTCACCTGAACCACTGTGAGTGTGCATCTATCACAAAGCTGTCCATTCCAATACTCCAGAGATTAATCAACAGGAAAACATTTATATTCCAACTTCAAGGCTATCCTAAAGGAATATTTCCTACACCAATCACTCTCATTATATAACACAAAGGACTATTTCCTACACCAATCACTCTCATTATATAACATAAAGGACTATTTCCTACACCAATCACTCTCATTATATAACATAAAGGACTATTTCCTACACCAATCACTCTCATTATATAACATAAAGGACTATTTCCTACACCAATCACTCTCATTATATAACATAAAGGACTATTTCCTACACCAATCACTCTCATTATATAACATAAAGGACTATTTCCTACACCAATCACTCTCATTATATAACATAAAGGACTATTTCCTACACCAATCACTCTCATTATAACATAAAGGAATATTTCCTACACCAATCACTCTCATTATATAACATAAAGGACTATTTCCTACACCAATCACTCTCATTATATAACATAAAGGAATATTTCCTACACCAATCACTCTCATTATATAACATAAAGGAATATTTCCTACACCAATCACTCTCATTATACCATAAAGGACTATTTCCTACACCAATCACTCTCATTATACCATAAAGGAATATTTCCTACACCAATCACTCTCATTATATAACATAAAGGAATATTTCCTACACCAATCACTCTCATTATATAACATAAAGGAATATTTCCTACACCAATCACTCTCATTATACCATAAAGGACTATTTCCTACACCAATCACTCTCATTATACCATAAAGGACTATTTCCTACACCAATCACTCTCATTATATAACATAAAGGACTATTTCCTACACCAATCACTCTCATTATATAACATAAAGGACTATTTCCTACACCAATCACTCTCATTATATAACATAAAGGACTATTTCCTACACCAATCACTCTCATTATAACATAAAGGACTATTTCCTACACCAATCACTCTCATTATAACATAAAGGACTATTTCCTACACCAATCACTCTCATTATAACATAAAGGACTATTTCCTACACCAATCACTCTCATTATATAACATAAAGGACTATTTCCTACACCAATCACTCTCATTATATAACATAAAGGACTATTTCCTACACCAATCACTCTCATTATATAACATAAAGGACTATTTCCTACACCAATCACTCTCATTATATAACATAAAGGACTATTTCCTACACCAATCACTCTCATTATAACATAAAGGACTATTTCCTACACCAATCACTCTCATTATAACATAAAGGACTATTTCCTACACCAATCACTCTCATTATAACATAAAGGACTATTTCCTACACCAATCACTCTCATTATAACATAAAGGACTATTTCCTACACCAATCACTCTCATTATAACATAAAGGAATATTTCCTACACCAATCACTCTCATTATATAACATAAAGGAATATTTCCTACACCAATCACTCTCATTATAATATATTACAGCAGAATGGCCCTCAGCTTATTACGTCAACTAGATGGATACTCCAATGAGTCAAGCCGGCTGAAGGCAAAATGTATGAATCCCCCCCCCCCCGTGTGTGTGTGTGTGTGTGTGTGTGTGTGTGTGTGTGTGTGTGTGTGTGTGTGTGTGTGTGTGTGTGTTACAGAACATTATAGCATATTCCCCCGGGGTCCTCCACCACATGTCTATTAGGGGATCTACTTCCTGTCACCCTACATCTGCTGCCATATCACGACCCAACACTGTAGGGAAATCACAATCTCAAATAAACAACTTGATGTGCACGTGTGTGTGTGTGTGTGTGTGTGTGTGTGTGTGTGTGCGCGTATACATAAATGCATGAGTTTTTCATGTGCTTATGTGCAGGCTTGCTTGATTCCACCTGTAATTCGAGGGATCAGCCGAGCAGCATTTTGGGAAACAAACCGCGTCACTGGGTGGCGTCACTGGGTGGCGTCACCGGGTGGCGTCACCGGGTGGCGTCACCGGGTGGCAACGGCAATGAAACCCTACGGAGCCTGAGCTTTGGGAGGCTCGAGTGTCTGACTCTAGCCGGCTGACTCTGTTTACATTAAAAAAAAACTGCGACAGTTCACACAACTTTAACACGACATTTATACATCAAACTCTCGGGCAATTTCTGCTCAAGAATGTCAAAAATATAAGCGATGTGATGTATAGTTTTTGAGATATTAACGTTTGTTTGGCACAACAACTCATACGAATAATGCTGATTCGTCCTATCGCAGTGTAGCGGTCCTGTGGACACGGAGGGGGAGGGGCTAGTGATCGAGCATCTTTGCTCCTGACTCAAGCTGAGTGAGCTCTGACAGCCTGAGACGGACGGAGATGGAGAGAGGGGAGGTAAATGTTCTGCTGCAGGGTAAATGTGAGAGAGATTGGCAGTGACCTCCCTCCAAGGCAAAGCGATGGGAATGTAATTGGCTCCTGACTTGTCAGAGGGAGAGCTGGACCAATGAGCCCGGAAAGGTCAGAGAGTTCAGTCTACAGACTCTCCACGGAACTGGCTAAGGAAGACAAAGTCTCTGCATAGAGAGACAATTCATTCCTGGTCTTAAGAGAGTCGCTGTTTATGAAGGGAAGGGAATTTGGTTTCTCCCTGTGCAGAAGAATTGACTTCATTTGTCAGAGGATGCAAAAAGTCCCCCAAGTAAAGCCATGAATAAGGAATAGGTGAGACAGCAGCACAGAGATGCCTGAGGTGAGGTGGCAGCTGTTTGCAGGCTTATCGTTAAACGTTCTTTATCGTTTGATTGAACATTCTTTAAGTTCACAAGCAGCTGTAGATGAGCTGAATTTCCTCAGCCGGAGCCCACAGAAAGCCTTCTGACTGCAGTGGTAAACAGCACTTAAAGCCACCAAACACTCCTCTTAGACTGAGGCCCTTGTTCCTGAACACCGCTGCTGCCTCGTGGAGGACATCTCTACACGGGCCCAATCTATGGTGCGTGGAAATAATGAGACGTTTTGGGAGGTTTCCTGCTGGGTCTGAACGTTGGGCTCCAGCAGACAGCTCCTCATACTGACTGAGAGGTCTGAACGTTGGGCTCCAGCAGACAGCTCCTCATACTGACTACTTTAACTTAACTTAACTTAACTCATACTGACTGAGAACAAACACAAAGCAAATGTTTGTTTTTATTTGTTTATTTGAATAGGGAGGGACAGGTACATAGACATAGAACATTTCAGTGAAAATAGTCTTATTCATGGTACTGTGTTCCCATGGCGCTACACACAGCTCATTGGCTGTGTGTCATTTGATTGTAATCACCTTTAATTTATTTATTTATTTTGAAAGGGACAATTACAATCACCTTGTTATTTTCCTACCAAGATGGCCATGTGGTGATAGTTGAATTGACCCTTTTCACAGCAGCCATTTTGTGTCTCAAAGGCAGGGTGAACACAGGCGCAACCAATAACATTAATGAGGGCCCCGGCACTGGAACACCCAAATGGAACGGAAGTTGGAAACCATCATTAATGCTTTGGTTACACCTGTGTTTACCCCGCCTTCATGACACAAAGCGGCTGTTGTGAAAAGGGGCTCTTTGCAATGTGTGACGACCCTCCCACTCTCCTGGCCCTGTCTTGCAGGAGCCTCGTTAGGCTGATTGGGTGCACCTGGGCCCGGGGTACTCCTTGGTCTTAAGAAGACCTTCAGACCATTCAGTCTCTCTCCCTCCTCACTGATGCACCTTTTGTTCTGTTCTTTTGTTTCATGTAGTTTGGGTTCTAGGTTAGTCTTAAGTTTTGATGAATAAATTATTATTGTTTTAACTTTTAACAATAATTTATGAACTAAAACTAAGGACTAACCAACAACACAAACTACATTAAACAAAAGGTGCATCAGTGAGGTGGTAGAGAGAGAGACTGAATGGTCTGAAGGTCTTCTTGCCCAAGGAGTACCCCGGGCCCAGGTGCACCCAATCAGCCTAATGACCCCAACACTTGGCAAATTTGATTGTTCATCTGAACAATGTGCTTTCCTCAGATTGTGAGCATTCAGTAATAACTGTTCTGTTGATGTAAACATGTTTCTTTCTGCTGTAGAGTCGATTCGGGCATTTTGATGGAGGAGGGGGACGGGGACGTATGAGGAATGACTCCCCTTTGCAGCCAGCCTTAAAGCAGCTACGAGCAAGATTTTCGATTGTTATTAAACAGTCTAAATGTAATATTGATGCATCACATCTTACCTATAATAGTAGCTGAGACCAAAGCCGTGTGAATCGGAGATTGCTCTCTTGATGATTATAGAGTCTGTGTCTGTCGGCAGGCCAGATAGACCAGGAAGTGAAACGAAACGGTTTACGTTAGCTGCCTGCCTTCAAGCATTTCACTCTGCCTAGCAACAGACCATAAACAAGGAGAACGCCATGCTCGCTACATCCAGGGGCTTGCTACTCTCGGGAACATCTCTCGTTATTCTAACAGTTTGTTTGGAAGTTATTTTGTGGTTATGGCCGAAGTGGCTGCCGCAAACCGTTTCATTTCACTTCCTGATCTGCCCCGGCCACAGACAGAGACAACACTGGCCGATTCACTCGGGGTTCAAGCGAGACTACTCGGTGTTGGTCTCGTCTACTATTAGAGGTAAGATGTGAGGCATCGATATTCAATTTAGACTGTTTAATAACAATCGAAAATCTTGCTCGTAGCTGCTTTAAGTGGCTGTTCGAGGAACTGCGGTTTTTGGCACTTCGGCATTGGCTTCATCTGTCCAATCCGAAACTCCCCCCTCTGGATTTACACCCTAGTAATTGTGGGTGGGAGCAAATGCTATGGTGCTGCCTAGTGCAGATAGGGTACCCGTACTGTACCTTCACACATGTCGTTGTTGATCTGGTATCCCAGGGGACAGATGATCTGCCTCTGACACATGTAACTCCCTGGAGTGTTCACACAGCGCTCGCTCAGCTGGCACGCACGTTTGGACAAACACTCATTTATGTCTGGATGTTGAAAGAGGAGAGAAAAAGAGAGACAGTCAGGCAAAAACCGTGCGAAGGAAGAGTATCGAACAAGCAGGACCAATTGATAGTATTCTGTTACATCACCACACGGCCATCTTGGTAGGAAAATAACAGGTGATTGTAATCAATTAACAGGTGATTACAATCAAGTGACACAAACAGCCAATGAGCTGTGTGTATTGTAGCGCCATATTGGTAGGAAGATGCTTGTGACATCATGGGAATACTATGAATAGAGGGTATGCACCGATGTCACTTTCCCACCGGAAAACACGCCCCCTCAATCGGCACTGAGTGGCAAAGCCTATTATGGGCAAAACATTCAGCAGGTTCCTCCCTGTTGTCTGTTACTGCATTCAAACTGAATGTTGCTGCCACTCAGTGGGCGTGACCCAGCACACAGTGACTTCTGCCTTTGTGACATCACATGCGCTGCCTTCATGTGCTCCTCGGATATATGGGATTCACCAGGGGTGACGTGGTCATTATGACAGGACCCCGTTCAAGTGCTCTTGGTCGGAAAGAGCAACAAACATGGACGCTTGTTTTCTCGCGGCTGGCGTTTTCTTACTAAAAGCAAGTAGTGGCTCATTATCGTATAGCTACATGCCATAATGTGCAACTACTAAACATAAATGATAGCTACTATGAACAGAATAACAAAATATATAACTCTTTACAGTCAATTGGTGCCATGGACTCCATACATCCCGCCATTGTTGTAGTCCTGACTCATGCAACGTCACAACGTCGGAAAATCGTGTAGCATCGAAATCTCAGAAATTCCCACTGGTAAATACGACATTGAAGGGGCCGTCGCAACTCGTAGATACGCTAAATACGATATATCCGAGAAGCACATGAACGCAGCAATAGGTTCAGAGAAAGGAGAGGAAGGAAAAGAACAGCTGAGCCGTGGGTCTCTGTGTAATAGCCGGAATAACACCGTGGCAGGCAGATTAAAGAGACAGGCCCCGCCCTCTAGGGGGAGGGATTAGGGGCAAGGCCATTGGGTATAACAGCCACACAATGAGGAATTTGTCAACACACTGCGCCACGCTCTGTGTCAATGCCATAGCTCACCACTGGATTAACGTTTATGGCTTAACTCTGAGTGAGTCCCCAATGAGACAGCTCAGACACATGGAAGGGGAGCTGATACATTCCATCATAAACACACACAAAACAAACCTGTCCAATCGCATTCTGTAGGCTATGTCACATGACCTATGAGCATCTATGGTATGCAATCTACAGAGTGAGACTGCAAGGAGAGTTGACTTAATCCTCTAGTGGAGGCTCTGTGAAAAGATCTCCTGTATCAGACAGAGTTACTGAGAGTAAAGAGGATTAGCAGCACTGTATCAGAGAGCGTTACTGAGAGTAAAGGGGATTAGCAGCACTGTATCAGACAGAGTTACTGAGAGTAAAGGGGATTAGCAGCACTGTATCAGACAGAGTTACTGAGAGTAAAGGGGATTAGCAGCACTGTATCAGACAGAGTTACTGAGAGTAAAGGGGATTAGCAGCACTGTATCAGACAGCGTTACTGAGAGTAAAGAGGATTAGCAGCACTGTATCAGACAGCGTTACTGAGAGTAAAGGGGATTAGCAGCACTGTATCAGACAGCGTTACTGAGAGTAAAGGGGATTAGCAGCACTGTATCAGACAGCGTTACTGAGAGTAAAGGGGATTAGCAGCACTGTATCAGAGAGCGTTACTGAGAGTAAAGGGGATTAGCAGCACTGTATCAGAGAGAGTTACTGAGAGTAAAGGGGATTAGCAGCACTGTATCAGAGAGAGTTACTGAGAGTAAAGAGGATTAGCAGCACTGTATCAGACAGCGTTACTGAGAGTAAAGGGGATTAGCAGCACTGTATTAGACAGCGTTACTGAGAGTAAAGGGGATTAGCAGCACTGTATTAGACAGAGTTACTGAGAGTAAAGAGGATTAGCAGCACTGTATCAGACAGAGTTACTGAGAGTAAAGAGGATTAGCAGCACTGTATCAGACAGAGTTACTGAGAGTAAAGGGGATTAGCAGCACTGTATCAGACAGAGTTACTGAGAGTAAAGAGGATTAGCAGCACTGTATCAGACAGCGTTACTGAGAGTAAAGGGGATTAGCAGCACTGTATCAGAGAGCGTTACTGAGAGTAAAGGGGATTAGCAGCACTGTATCAGAGAGCGTTACTGAGAGTAAAGGGGATTAGCAGCACTGTATCAGAGAGCGTTACTGAGAGTAAAGGGGATTAGCAGCACTGTATCAGAGAGCGTTACTGAGAGTAAAGGGGATTAGCAGCACTGTATCAGAGAGCGTTACTGAGAGTAAAGGGGATTAGCAGCACTGTATCAGAGAGCGTTACTGAGAGTAAAGGGGATTAGCAGCACTGTATCAGAGAGCGTTACTGAGAGTAAAGGGGATTAGCAGCACTGTATCAGAGAGCGTTACTGAGAGTAAAGGGGATTAGCAGCACTGTATCAGACAGCGTTACTGAGAGTAAAGGGGATTAGCAGCACTGTATCAGACAGCGTTACTGAGAGTAAAGGGGATTAGCAGCACTGTATCAGACAGAGTTACTGAGAGTAAAGGGGATTAGCAGCACTGTATCAGAGAGCGTTACTGAGAGTAAAGGGGATTAGCAGCACTGTATCAGACAGCGTTACTGAGAGTAAAGGGGATTAGCAGCACTGTATCAGACAGCGTTACTGAGAGTAAAGGGGATTAGCAGCACTGTATCAGAGAGCGTTACTGAGAGTAAAGGGGATTAGCAGCACTGTATCAGACAGCGTTACTGAGAGTAAAGGGGATTAGCAGCACTGTATCAGACAGCGTTACTGAGAGTAAAGAGGATTAGCAGCACTGTATCTCCTCAGAAGATCAGAGTGAGGGAGAAGAAATCAGTGACAGAATCTCTCCTAGACCAGAACCAAACTCTCTGGCTCAGCAGAAAAATCACATGAGGGCTGACACTGTAAGCTATGTTTCTCTTGTACATATGCTTGCACAAGATTTTCACACCCTGTGTTGATATATATATATATAATATAATATATCATTTTTATTTTTTTATTTTTTTCAGTTTTATGTTAATAATTAACACGTTCACTGCCATTGACGAGATATCTCGGCTTACAAAATCCAACGGTTGACTGCCAATGACGAGATATCTCGGCTTAAAAAAAAAAAAAAAAAAATTGACGGTGGGACGTGGATCAACGCTCCCCACGTCTCCTATAAAAATATTGGAGCCACCGAACGTGTACAACCCATTCCACCGACCCACTAAGTGGCGACAGTGCTCGCCAAACTAGAAAAAGCAGAGCCAAAACTGCAGGGGAACGTGCGATGAAACCATTCTCATACTGTAGAATGGATTGGCGAAAACGCTTTCGCTTTCGCGCTGATTGCTGGCGGTGAGGGATTGCAAATTTGCATAATAGATTACGGGTGGAACACACTTTGAAACACGCAGCATAAATAAACCAGAATCGCAAAAGCTTCATCAAAGCTCTCAACCGAAACTCCAAGAAACGAGCGAGCCCATCCAGACTTGCCCAGCGGCCGCCAGCAGACAGGCACAGCAGCAAAGCAGTGAGCCTGGTGACGCAAGGTTACAGCAGCAGCAGAAACGAGCTTGTGACACGCCCGCTGCAGCCAAGAAGAACACACACGGAGGGAGGAGTTTGAAGGAGAGGGGTGTTTCCTGCTGTTATGGAGGAAATTACTGTTCAAAACTATTGTTTAGATGTCTGACGTCTTACTCATGCCAAAAATGAATGGTTAAAGTGACTGTTCTATCGAATTTCACAAAAAGCTATTTATCTCAGCTTAAATTTTCAGACGCTGAAACCATGCTGTATTCAAGTGCTAATGCCTACATAACTACTAACTCTACAAACTAACTCTTTTAGACAGAGAAAGCACACATTCTATTAGTTCTTTTTAGATATTTTGTGTTCACAAAATCTTAGCAGAAAAGAATCCTCAGGTCTTGAAAGATGAGCCAGAATCCTCAAAAAACCCCTCTGGCAGAAGCTACCTACAGTAAAAAAAAAACGGCTGGCAGTGAATGTGTTAAAGACAAACAGTCATGAAACTTAAACAAGAATAACAATAACGCGACAACCACAACAATAATAACAAAGACAAGAAAAATAAAAACAAAACAAAACAAGACAAAAAAGGGAGCTACCAGACATATAATATTGATTAAGTTTGCGGTATGTTTCAGAAGGTTACAATCTCAGGTATACAAAGTGAAGGTAGGATGGTTACATGAGCTGTGACATTACAAAGTGGTTATTTATCTTTTAAGATAATCAACAAATGGACCCCATATTTTCAAGAATTTATTTAGCACTTTGGATTTGTGATAATGTATTCTTTCCATCTGTATAATTATGATCATTTCATTAAGCCAATTCTGAAAACAGGGGGGTGCAGGCGACTTCCAGTTTGTCAAAATCATTTTTTGGCAGCCACCATGCCCAGCATCAGTGCTGCTTGTTCTTCTACTGGGTAGCTTAAAGCAGCTTCTGAACAACATATTATATATATATATATATATAATGTACAGTATATATATATATATATATATATATATATATATATATATATATATATATATAATAGAACTATGTTTCAGTTCCTCACCTTCACAGGACTGCCCATCAGCCATCAGCGAGAATCCCGGGAAACAGGAGCATTGTGGCCATCCGCCCACCGGGGTGCACTGTTGGCTACAGGGGCTGTTTCCTGAACAGATTGATGGTCAAGTTGAGTCAAACACAATAATAGTATTTTGGGTGACAGATGACAAGGGGGAGAGGTCTCTGGCCCTGTGTGTGACAGATGAACCCAATTGACTGTATGGCCTTTTGCTCATTTCCTCTTTGCAGGTTGATCTTCTGACACGATCGGATTGTGTTTCCTGCGTTTGGCCCACAGTGATGCGACCCCACCCTGTTGCCGTGGAAACACCAACAACACAATGCGACTCGGCAACAAACCACAATACGAAGACCTCATGAGAATGTGCGCTTAATGCTAGAAACAAGCTAACCTTTGATAGCATCTGGCCCGCTTGTGTGTGTGTGTGTGTGTGTGTGTGACATTTGCAGCACAATTGCATTCCAGGAAAAAGGCACGGCTTGAAAAGAAATAACAGAATGTCAGTGTATCCCCGTTGGCTTCTCTTTCGGAGCATAATTGGCCACCTCGAGATGCTCGTTCCGCTCTCTGATTAAGATGTAAGGATGAATGAAAGTGCTAATTGTGGTGTGCCAGGTGTAGAGTTTCCCTCTCCTCCCTCGTAAAGCCACGAGTGTCGAACCTTCACAGGGGTCGAGCGGGACGAGGGGCTGGGTGGGGGGCGCGGGAGGGGCTGTGGTGGGCTCCACCGCTGCTCCTCTGTCATCCTCCCTCAGCCTGTTCTCCTCATCCAGCGTCTCTGTGGAAACATGAAGGAACCCATCACAGGAGGGACTAATTACACGGCAATCAAGGATTTCACCTCCTCCCGACACTTGGCTCTTTAGTGAGTGGCTTAAACCTTGAGCAATGGCTGCGTTTTGACCCAGTGAGGATGTGAGGCTCGGCAGCCACGGACCAAAGTTGCAAAGGGAGTGAAGGTGAGACGGGAAAAAACATCGCCTGCAGACAAACATTTGGTTTTATTAGTGAGCCTCGTCCCTCACTGTAATCTGCTGAGAAGAGCTCCGACACGATCCTGTGGAGACAGGATCCTGTCGGGACAGGCTCGTGCTGCTGATTACGGTCTGCTAGACTGCAGCAAAGTGATACGGCGCCTCATCATCAAATCAAATCCTTCTCGTCACACCTCTTCCTCTGAGCAGACCTTCACTTTTCAACGGTGTTTGTTTATTATAAGACGGGTTTTCAAATAGGGCGAAAATGTGCGTTTCTTTTTCATCTGAAAGGCTTTTTTTTGGCAGCGGGGAGACTGATGGGACGAGGAGAGCATCTCTGTTGGTCCAGGAAATGAATGCTACAACTATTATTACACAGTATCAGGGCTTGCAGGCAGGAAGGAGCACCAGGGAAATAATACACCTCCAATGTGTCGACAAATAACCACGAGTGGGGTCTTCCTGCCAGGATCAAACGTCGGAGAGATGCTTTCCCCGTGTATTGTAAAGACTGAAATGAAACTGCAGGACGGGTGGTCTTTACGATACTGACTGAAATGAAACTGCAGGACGGGTGGTCTTTACGATACTGACTGAAATGAAACTGCAGGACGGGTGGTCTTTACGATACAGACTGAAATGAAACTGCAGGACGGGTGGTCTTTACGATACTGACTGAAATGAAACTGCAGGACGGGTGGTCTTTACGATACAGACTGAAATGAAACTACAGGATGGGTGGTCTTTACGATAAAGACTGAAATGAAACTGTGGGACGGGTGGTCTTTACGATACAGACTGAAATGAAACTACAGGATGGGTGGTCTTTACGATACAGACTGAAATGAAACTGCAGGACGGGTGGTCTTTACGATACAGACTGAAATGAAACTACAGGACGGGTGGTCTTTACGATACAGACTGAAATGAAACTGCAGGACGGGTGGTCTTTACGATACAGACTGAAATGAAACTACAGGACGGGTGGTCTTTACGATACAGACTGAAATGAAACTACAGGACGGGTGGTCTTTACGATAAAGACTGAAATGAAACTACAGGACGGGTGGTCTTTACGATACAGACTGAAATGAAACTACAGGACGGGTGGTCTTTACGATACAGACTGAAATGAAACTACAGGACGGGTGGTCTTTACTATACTGACTGAAATGAAACTACAGGACGGGTGGTCTTTACTATACTGACTGAAATGAAACTACAGGACGGGTGGTCTTTACGATAAAGACTGAAATGAAACTGCAGGACAGGTGGTCTTTACGATACAGACTGAAATGAAACTACAGGACGGGTGGTCTTTACGATACAGACTGAAATGAAACTACAGGACGGGTGGTCTTTACTATACTGACTGAAATGAAACTACAGGATGGGTGGTCTTTACGATAAAGACTGAAATGAAACTGTGGGACGGGTGGTCTTTACGATACAGACTGAAATGAAACTACAGGACGGGTGGTCTTTACGATAAAGACTGAAATGAAACTACAGGACGGGTGGTCTTTACGATACAGACTGAAATGAAACTACAGGACGGGTGGTCTTTACGATACAGACTGAAATGAAACTGCAGGACGGGTGGTCTTTACGATACAGACTGAAATGAAACTACAGGACGGGTGGTCTTTACGATACAGACTGAAATGAAACTACAGGACGGGTGGTCTTTACGATACAGACTGAAATGAAACTACAGGACGGGTGGTCTTTACTATACTGACTGAAATGAAACTACAGGACGGGTGGTCTGATACAGACTGAAATGAAACTGCAGGACGGGTGGTCTTTACGATACAGACTGAAATGAAACTGCAGGATGGGTGGTCTTTACGATAGACTGAAATGAAACTGCAGGACGGGTGGTCTTTACGATACCGACTGAAATGAAACTACAGGACGGGTGGTCTTTACGATACCGACTGAAATGAAACTACAGGACGGGTGGTCTTTACGATACCGACTGAAATGAAACTACAGGACGGGTGGTCTTTACGATAAAGACTGAAATGAAACTGCAGGATGGGTGGTCTGATACAGACTGAAATGAAACTGCAGGACAGGTGGTCTTTACGATACTGACTGAACTGAAACTGCAGGACAGGTGGTCTTTACGATACCGACTGAAATGAAACTGCAGGACAGGTGGTCTTTACGATACTGACTGAACTGAAACTGCAGGACAGGTGGTCTTTACGATACCGACTGAACTGAAACTGCAGGACAGGTGGTCTTTACGATACTGACTGAACTGAAACTGCAGGACAGGTGGTCTTTACGATACCGACTGAACTGAAACTGCAGGACAGGTGGTCTTTACGATACTGACTGAACTGAAACTGCAGGACAGGTGGTCTTTACGATACTGACTGAACTGAAACTGCAGGACAGGTGGTCTTTACGATACCGACTGAACTGAAACTGCAGGACAGGTGGTCTTTACGATACTGACTGAACTGAAACTGCAGGACAGGTGGTCTTTACGATACTGACTGAACTGAAACTGCAGGACAGGTGGTCTTTACGATACAGACTGAAATGAAACTGCAGGACAGGTGGTCTTTACGATACTGACTGAAATGAAACTGCAGGACGGGTGGTCTTTACGATACTGACTGAAATGAAACTGCAGGATGGGTGGTCTTTACGATACAGACGGAAATGAAACTGCAGGACGGGTGGTCTTTACTATACTGACTGAAATGAAACTGCAGGACGGGTGGTCTTTACGATACAGACTGAAATGAAACTGCAGGACGGGTGGTCTTTACGATACTGACTGAAATGAAACTGCAGGACGGGTGGTCTTTACGATACTGACTGAAATGAAACTGCAGGATGGGTGGTCTTTACGATACAGACGGAAATGAAACTGCAGGACGGGTGGTCTTTACTATACTGACTGAAATGAAACTGCAGGACGGGTGGTCTTTACGATACAGACTGAAATGAAACTGCAGGACGGGTGGTCTTTACGATACTGACTGAAATGAAACTGCAGGACGGGTGGTCTTTACGATACAGACTGAAATGAAACTGCAGGACGGGTGGTCTTTACGATACTGACTGAAATGAAACTACAGGACAGGTGGTCTTTACGATACCGACTGAAATGAAACTGCAGGACGGGTGGTCTTTACGATACTGACTGAAATTAAACTGCAGGACGGGTGGTCTTTACGATACCGACTGAAATGAAACTGCAGGACGGGTGGTCTTTACGATACTGACTGAAATTAAACTGCAGGACGGGTGGTCTTTACGATACCGACTGAAATGAAACTGCAGGACGGGTGGTCTTTACGATACAGACTGAAATGAAACTGCAGGACGGGTGGTCTGATACAGACTGAAATGAAACTGCAGGACGGGTGGTCTTTACGATACAGACTGAAATGAAACTGCAGGACGGGTGGTCTTTACGATACAGACTGAAATGAAACTGCAGGACGGGTGGTCTGATACAGACTGAAATGAAACTGCAGGACGGGTGGTCTTTACGATACAGACTGAAATGAAACTGCAGGACGGGTGGTCTTTACGATACAGACTGAACTGAAACTGCAGGACGGGTGGTCTTTACGATACTGACTGAAATGAAACTGCAGGACGGGTGGTCTTTACGATACCGACTGAAATGAAACTGCAGGATGGGTGGTCTTTACGATACCGACTGAAATGAAACTGCAGGACGGGTGGTCTTTACGATACTGACTGAAATGAAACTGCAGGACAGGTGGTCTTTACGATACTGACTGAAATGAAACTGCAGGACGGGTGGTCTTTACGATACCGACTGAAATTAAACTACAGGACGGGTGGTCTTTACGATACTGACTGAAATGAAACTGCAGGACGGGTGGTCTTTACGATACCGACTGAAATTAAACTACAGGACGGGTGGTCTTTACGATACCGACTGAAATTAAACTACAGGACGGGTGGTCTTTACGATACCGACTGAAATTAAACTACAGGACGGGTGGTCTTTACGATACTGACTGAAATGAAACTGCAGGACGGGTGGTCTGATACAGACTGAAATGAAACTGCAGGACGGGTGGTCTTTACGATACCGACTGAAATTAAACTACAGGACGGGTGGTCTTTACGATACAGACTGAAATGAAACTGCAGGATGGGTGGTCTTTACGATACAGACTGAAATGAAACTGCAGGATGGGTGGTCTTTACGATACTGACTGAAATGAAACTGCAGGACGGGTGGTCTGATACAGACTGAAATGAAACTGCAGGACGGGTGGTCTTTACGATACCGACTGAAATGAAACTACAGGACGGGTGGTCTTTACGATACCGACTGAAATGAAACTACAGGACGGGTGGTCTTTACGATACAGACTGAAATTAAACTGCAGGACGGGTGGTCTTTACGATACCGACTGAAATGAAACTACAGGACGGGTGGTCTTTACGATACCGACTGAAATGAAACTACAGGACGGGTGGTCTTTACGATACAGACTGAAATTAAACTGCAGGACGGGTGGTCTGATACAGACTGAAATGAAACTGCAGGACGGGTGGTCTTTACGATACTGACTGAAATTAAACTACAGGACTTTACAGGACTAAACTACTGGTCTTTACGATAAAGACTGAAATGAAACTGTGGGACGGGTGGTCTTTACGATACTGACTGAAATGAAACTGCAGGACGGGTGGTCTTTACGATACAGACTGAAATGAAACTGCAGGACGGGTGGTCTTTACGATACAGACTGAAATGAAACTGCAGGACAGGTGGTCTTTACGATACAGACTGAAATGAAACTACAGGACGGGTGGTCTTTACGATACAGACTGAAATGAAACTACAGGACGGGTGGTCTTTACGATACAGACTGAAATGAAACTACAGGACGGGTGGTCTTTACGATACAGACTGAAATTAAACTGCAGGACAGGTGGTCTTTACGATACAGACTGAAATGAAACTACAGGACGGGTGGTCTTTACGATACAGACTGAAATGAAACTGCAGGACGGGTGGTCTTTACGATACAGACTGAAATGAAACTACAGGACGGGTGGTCTTTACGATACAGACTGAAATGAAACTGCAGGACGGGTGGTCTTTACGATACAGACTGAAATGAAACTGCAGGATGGGTGGTCTTTACGATACAGACTGAAATGAAACTGCAGGACAGGTGGTCTTTACGATACAGACTGAAATGAAACTGCAGGACGGGTGGTCTTTACGATACAGACTGAAATGAAACTGCAGGACGGGTGGTCTTTACGATACTGACTGAAATGAAACTGCAGGACAGGTGGTCTTTACGATACAGACTGAAATAAAACTGCAATACCTTGGGCGCACATGAGGCCGTCGTCTTGCAGCGTGTATCCAGGGAAGCACTCACACCTGAAGGAGCCCGGGGTGTTGATACACCTGTGCTGGCAGATTTTTCCCTGATACACCAGGCACTCGTCCATGTCCTCCACCTCCACGGGACCCTCCACTGCATTCTCCACTGCATTGTCCCCGTCCTGCTGCTCCACTGCATTGTCCCCGTCCTGCTCCTCGCCGATGGAGAAGGCCTCTTTAGGGAACGGGCTGTCAGACACTACAGGACACGGAGTGAGTTGTCGTTTGTAACCGATATCAAATAATATCAATGTATAATCTTTTGACTGATTGGCTGATTTTTGTTATAGTGTCATACTGTACATCCATTCTGGTGAGCATCCAGGCAAGATCTTAAAAAGTAGCGTAATAGACCCATTTCACAGCAGCCGTTTTGAGGTGGTAAAGCAGGAAGTAAAGCAGGTGTAACCAATAACAATAATGATAGTTCCATTCCATTTGTGTTCATTCATGTTTTCTCCCAAATTGTACTTGGTCAATTCCCTGTTAGGGTGTCCCGGCCGTTGCTCCACCCCCTCTGCTGATCTGGGGAGAGTTGTAGACTAGCACCATGCTTCCTCCGATACATGTGCAGTCACCAGCTGCCTCTTTTCACCTGACAGCGAGGAGCTTCACCGGCAGGACGTAACACGTGGGAGGATCACGTTGCGCCAATTGTGCCTGTATGGATCTATTTATTTCGCTCAGTGGTATGGATGCCCGACCAAGCCAGAGGCAACACAGGGACTTAAACCTGTGACCCTCAGTCACAGGGTCGAGCCCCCATGTAGGCAGGGAATCTAGCGCTGCACTACCCAGATGCCCGGATTAATTTGAGATTTTACCGAATAGAACTTGCCAAATGTCATCGTACCAAAGGGCAGTGACATAAAGATTTGAAATAAATATATATTGTATTGTATATATATTGTATGTATATATATATATATATTGTAAAAAGATTTTAGGAATTCCCTTCTTGGAAAATAACCTTTAAACGCCTCAGTATCAAATCCCATGGAGAATAGAGGGCACTTTTATTGACACACACAGTGTCAACAAGCCACACTGATGTTCTTTTCAGGTCTGAGCTGCCAAACCAAATCAGTGCGAAGATACTAAAAGCACAGAGTGCTCGGAGTCTAATCCAAATAAGCCTTTGAAACGTAATGCAATGCCAAGCAGGCAGGCACTAGATCTCTTAGAATGAGATGGGTGAACTGAGGTATTGTACTTTACTCTGGCAGCCCAATGAGGCGCAGCATTCATCTGCAGAGTTGGAGGGCCTCACTACAATGCTTCCATTTATCAGGGTAAAGTCAACTGATTGTCTTTTGTGGAAATCAGTGCTTTTCTCCGGCAGTGCAGCGGTGTGGTTTCTCTGTGCAGCGGTGTGGTTTCTCTGTGCAGCAGTGTGGTTTCTCTGTGCACTGGTGTGTATTACATTGTCGCCCCCTTGGAAGTTCAGCAGAGTGTGTGTTTGTGTAGCGCCCTGGCACGGCAGCAGCGCACTGCATAAAAGCATTGGGTGCATTGGCGTTGCACGTTTGTGTATCTGTGTGCACGCTTGTTGACAATACCTTTGGTTGGCAGGGCGGTGGAGTCGGGAAGGGGCCTCTCTTTGACAGCATGCCAGCCCCCTCTCTCCGCCTCCTCCCCCTCGCAGCAGGTCAGGAACACGTGTCTGCAGTGGAAGCCCAGGTACTGGTGGGCCTCGCAGCGCTGTCCTTCACTACGATACTGCAGCCCCAGGGAGCAGCAGCCACAGCACTCCTGCAGGTCACATGTACACAGTCTTACCTCCACACATACTACTACTGCATACTGGACCATCTTACCACCACACATACTGCATACTGGACCATCTTACCTCCACACATACTGCATACTGGACCATCTTACCACCACACATACTGCATACTGGACCATCTTACCTCCACACATACTGCATACTGGACCATCTTACCACCACACATACTACATACTGGACCATCTTACCTCCACACATAATGCATACTGGACCATCTTACCACCACACATACTACATACTGGACCATCTTACCTCCACACATACTGCATACTGGACCATCTTACCACCACACATACTGCATACTGGACCATCTTACCACCACACATACTACATACTGGACCATCTTACCACCACACATACTGCATACTGGACCATCTTACCACCACACATACTACATACTGGACCATCTTACCACCACACATACTGCATACTGGACCATCTTACCACCACACATACTGCATACTGGACCATCTTACCACCACACATACTACATACTGGACCATCTTACCACCACACATACTACATACTGGACCATCTTACCACCACACATACTACATACTGGACCATCTTACCACCACACATACTACATACTGGACCATCTTACCACCACACATACTACATACTGGACCATCTTACCTCCACACATACTACATACTGGACCATCTTACCACCACACATACTGCATACTGGACCATCTTACCACCACACATACTACATACTGGACCATCTTACCACCACACATACTGCATACTGGTCCATAATGTATTGTAATGTAAGGGATCATGTGGCTCATTAGAGAAGCTGTGCTTGGAAAAACATATTTCCAAAACCCGCTTTATGAAAACTGAAAAGCACTGCGCACTTTGGTCCATATGGGAGGTTTATTTATTTTGAATTATGATCGTTCTTACAAGTCTGAATTTAGAGCGACTCTCCCCTCGACTCCAGCCTCTCACTCTCTGTGTCCCCGTTGCTCTCAGCAAGAGAAGGTGGAGAGTATATACTGTAGGGACACGTCGAAATATAAAACTGAAATAATGACCATTGTGATGTATGGTGGTTGTGAAGTGGTGTAATATTACTAAATTTATAGGAGGTCTGCACAGAAAAGTGTTGAAAGCCAATATCTAAGAGCTTTACCCGGGCCTGGAGTCGATAATGGTCCCACATTGCTGTGGCCCTGGGCTCTGAGGAGGCGAGTAGTCCAAGTCCTCCAACGCACAGGTCAGCTGGCAAATGAACGGCTGTGGAAGTCTGGACTGATTTTAACCAGTAGCACTCTCTGACCACGACGTGACCCTCACTGACCCCCAGTAACACTCTCTGACCACGACGTGACCCTCACTGACCCCCAGTAACACTCTCTGACCACGACGTGACCCTCACTGACCTCCAGTAACACTCTCTGACCATGACGTGACCCCTCACTGACCCCCAGTAGCACTCTCTAACCATGACGTGACCCTCACTGACCCCCAGTAACACTCTCTGACCACGACGTGACCCCTCACTGACCCCCAGTAACACTCTCTGACCACGACGTGACCCCTCACTGACCCCCAGTAACACTCTCTGACCACGACGTGACCCCTCACTGACCCCCAGTAACACTCTCTGACCACGACGTGACCCCTCACTGACCCCCAGTAACACTCTCTGACCACGACGTGACCCCTCACTGACCCCCAGTAACACTCTCTGACCATGACGTGACCCCTCACTGACCTCCAGTAACACTCTCTAACCATGACGTGACCCCTCACTGACCTCCAGTAACACTCTCTGACCACGACGTGACCCCTCACTGACCTCCAGTAGCACTCTCTAACCATGACGTGACCCCTCACTGACCCCCAGTAATAAATAATGACCATTGTGATGTATGGTGGTTGTGAAGTGGTGTAATATTACTAAATTTATAGGAGGTCTGCACAGAAAAGTGTTGAAAGCCAATATCTAAGAGCTTTACCCGGGCCTGGAGTCGATAATGGTCCCACATTGCTGTGGCCCTGGGCTCTGAGGAGGCGAGTAGTCCAAGTCCTCCAACGCACAGGTCAGCTGGCAAATGAACGGCTGTGGAAGTCTGGACTGATTTTAACCAGTAGCACTCTCTGACCACGACGTGACCCTCACTGACCCCCAGTAACACTCTCTGACCACGACGTGACCCTCACTGACCTCCAGTAACACTCTCTGACCATGACGTGACCCCTCACTGACCCCCAGTAACACTCTCTGACCATGACGTGACCCTCACTGACCTCCAGTAACACTCTCTGACCACGACATGACCCCTCACTGACCTCCAGTAACACTCTCTGACCATGACGTGACCCCTCACTGACCTCCAGTAGCACTCTCTAACCATGACGTGACCCTCACTGACCTCCAGTAACACTCTCTGACCACGACATGACCCCTCACTGACCTCCAGTAACACTCTCTGACCATGACGTGACCCCTCACTGACCTCCAGTAGCACTCTCTAACCATGACGTGACCCTCACTGACCCCCAGTAACACTCTCTGACCACGACGTGACCCCTCACTGACCCCCAGTAACACTCTCTGACCACGACGTGACCCCTCACTGACCCCCAGTAACACTCTCTGACCATGACGTGACCCCTCACTGACCCCCAGTAACACTCTCTGACCACGACGTGACCCCTCACTGACCCCCAGTAACACTCTCTAACCATGACGTGACCCCTCACTGACCCCCAGTAACACTCTCTGACCATGACGTGACCCCTCACTGACCCCCAGTAACACTCTCTGACCATGATGTGACCCCTCACTGACCTCCAGTAACACTCTCTAACCATGACGTGACCCCTCACTGACCTCCAGTAACACTCTCTGACCACGACGTGACCCCTCACTGACCTCCAGTAGCACTCTCTAACCATGACGTGACCCCTCACTGACCCCCAGTAACACTCTCTAACCATGACGTGACCCCTCACTGACCCCCAGTAACACTCTCTGACCACGACGTGACCCCTCACTGACCCCCAGTAACACTCTCTGACCATGACGTGACCCCTCACTGACCCCCAGTAACACTCTCTGACCATGATGTGACCCCTCACTGACCTCCAGTAACACTCTCTAACCATGACGTGACCCCTCACTGACCTCCAGTAACACTCTCTGACCACGACGTGACCCCTCACTGACCTCCAGTAGCACTCTCTAACCATGACGTGACCCCTCACTGACCCCCAGTAACACTCTCTAACCATGACGTGACCCCTCACTGACCCCCAGTAACACTCTCTGACCACGACGTGACCCCTCACTGACCTCCAGTAACACTCTCTGACCACGATGTGACCCCTCACTGACCTCCAGTAACACTCTCTGACCACGACGTGACCCCTCACTGACCTCCAGTAGCACTCTCTGACCACGACGTGACCCCTCACTGACCTCCAGTAGCACTCTCTGACCATGACGTGACCCCTCACTGACCTCCAGTAACACTCTCTAACCATGACGTGACCCCTCACTGACCTCCAGTAGCACTCTCTGACCACGACGTGACCCCTCACTGACCTCCAGTAGCACTCTCTGACCACGACGTGACCCTCACTGTCATGTCAAATATCCATCCATGTTCCAGGAAGCCCAAACAATTCCCATGTGACATCTCCAAGCACAGCTGGTGTGTTTTCGAGGTGGCTAAAGATATGAAACTGTGGGAACCCTTAAACGTAGGAGGCCCTCAAGCACAATTAAATAAGGCAATTGAATAACAGAGGGAATTGGCAGCACAGCATGCAATCGTCACAGGAGAGAACTCGACTCTGTAACTTCAGTGAGACTTTAATGGCTAACGGCGAGTCGCGTCCACACATTTCGTTCGATTCTACGTTGACTAATGCAATTGGGAACTGCTAATTTAAGGACAGTATTAAGTTTAATTTGAAATTAACTCTGGCGTTAATTTGGACTTCAAAGGAGTTGAGCACCCAGTAGACTCTGTTTGGCCCCCCGTCATGGTCTCTGCTAATGGATACTAGCCTTGTAGGAGTGGGTTCCACACGTATCGCTGGCGTCCTCTTCACACACACTTCCTTCTCTGGCTGCTTTAACACCGGCCAGGCAGCCACCTTCTTTCATGGCACCCAAACAGCACTGCCTCTGGGACGTCCTGGCAGAGAAAAGCACACGGAGAAGTGTTTGGACTGAGCAGCTCGCCTCCCAAAACCTCCCACTGGTGCTGCTACAGAGCTGACTGAACTGTGTTTTCAACTTTCCTTTGAAATTTAATTAGACGTCGCTGAAAGAGAAAACACTTCTGTTCTGGAAATTGAAATCATTTCCCGACCAAAGCCCTGGAGACTATTCGCTGTTCCGGTGGTTCCAAATGAATGTTGAACGGAAACAAGCCCGATCTTGCTTGAAAACACTGGTAATAAAACAATATGAGCATCACTTTTGTCAGTACGTCTCAAGACAAACTGTCTAAGTCACTACTAAAGATGACTTACAGTACACTACAGTACATTACTGTTGTTTGGTTTCATTAATAATTCATTTTAATTGTTTTAATTCATTATTCATTCATTAATTAGGTTGTAGATTAGCACATGGTTCCTCCGATACATGTGCAGTCACCCGCCGGCGCCGCTCGTTTTCGCCTGACAGCGAGGAGTTTCACCGACAGGACGTAGCGCGTGGGAGAATCACGTTATTCCCCCCACTTCCCATCCTCCCCCGACGAACAGGTCCCCCGACCGACCAGAGGAGGCACTAGTGCAGCGACCAGGACACATCCCCTTTAACCCGGCTTCCCCCCCTCCCCGCAGACACGGCCATTTTGCGCCTGTATGGACGCCCCGACCAAGCCGGAGGTAACACGGGGGCTCGAACCTGCGACCCTTTGTTGATAGGCAGGCAGGCCGCCCAATAAGAATGAAGCGAAATGATGGGGATGACGGGGAACTTATTGATGGAACTTACCAACAGATGGATTGCCTATCTTTTGTGGGGGGGTCCATGTTGTCGCAGTGACCATTAACTGAGGCCCACTTGGCTCCTGTCTCACAGCAGACCTCCAGCAGCTCCTTGGTAGACACTGTAGAGAACCAGAAACACCCAGATCCACAGTTCAGACACTGTAGTGAACCAGAAACACCCAGACCCACAGTTCAGACACTGTAGTGAACCAGAAACACCCAGATCCACAGTTCAGACACTGTAGTGAACCAGAAACACCCAGATCCACAGTTCAACCCAGCTCAGTTCAGACACTGTAGAGAACCAGAAACACCCAGATCCACAGTTCAACCCAGCTCAGCTCAGTGCGCTCAGTGCTTCAGCACAATCACATGAAATTACGATTACAATGCAAATGTATATGTGCAGCATGAACGACACTGCGCATCACAGTATGGCATCACTGGGCCCTGTGGAGTAGACCCTGTGGAGTAGACCCTGTGGAGTAGACCCTGTGGAGTAGACCCTGTGGAGTAGACCCTGTGGAGTAGACCCTGTGGAGTAGACCCTGTAGAGTAGACCCTGTGGAGTAGACCAGGAACATTGAAATACAAGGTCTGACAGCCACATCAAAGGAGGAATGACAGCATTATGTAAAGTGTAACTGAATCTCAGCTCGCCTGGGCCACTTGTCTCTTAGAAATGGACTTGGCTCAAAGCGTTTTGGTGCCTGCACATCAAACAGCATAGTGAGTTTCTTTCTTTCTTTTCAGACTCCGTGACTCTGCTCTCTGTCTAATTGCCAATTAGAACTATGAAACCCAAGTCTGTAAAATGACCTTCTGTGTAAATTCATCCTTTTCTTTTTGACATCCTGGCTAATCAGACCTGGAGTCGAGGCAAGAGCAACACATTAGCACATCATTCTTAAGTAGGTCAGGGAGCAGACGGAGCAAAAACACATTCTGCTTTACAGGGAAATATACGTGTGGCTCCGACAACAGAACAGGTCAGGGTCAGGGTTAGGGTTAGGGTTAGGGGTCAGGGTTAGGGTTAGGGTTAGGGGTCAGGGTTAGGGTTAGGGTTAGGGGTCAGGGTTAGGGTTAGGGTTAGGGTGCATTCCAGCTTTGATTTGTGGCTCTGGCTCTCGTGACCTTTATGTCTTCAGTCAGTCACGCCATACAGTAAGACAAATCTATGCGTTAGGGTGGATCTAACACAAACTGTGAGATGTATGTCTCAAAATTTACTTTAGTGTAAAGATTATCACCACCGGCAAAACAACTTTTTTTTAGTTAAAGCAGCTGGTTCATTAATATTCATCATTGACGTTTGATTGACACGTTTGATTAAATACAAAGGTTTGTAGCCTCTTCAGCTGTGGTACTGAACCAACAGACTGGAAAAAATATATTATTTGCAACGCTTTGAAAAGTGTAATTTGTCTGTCATAGCATTGCTTAATAAAGGTTTTAGTCTGTGACTTCACAAAGTGAGTCTGGAGGTGGCAGAGAGGAAAGGCACGATGCCAAGCGGAAATCGTTGTGCGTTTCCAGATGGATGCAGCCGAGCCCAGACTTCCCTGAGGTCATTATAACATTTTTAACTTCCACTTTTCCTTCACTTACCTACGCTGCTGTACATACATATACCTACGCTGCTGTACATACATAGCAACACAGAGGCAATTAACCAGACCAGAGCAAGCGACTGCCGCACCGTGTGCATAATTGATAGGTTATGAGAAAAGCTCAAGCTTAAAAGACCCATGACTCTTTGATGCATAAGTATCAGTGGCAGACTAACACGTCTCTTTGAACACCAGTGAATGTAGAAGATAATTATTCATCTTCATTCTTCTGCCTCCTATTCATTTTCTCCAGGTGGAATCCACTCACTCATCACATGAACATGACCCAAATCTGCTCCACATGTCCATCCAGAAGGATGTATACAGAGTTTAAACATACACTGCAAGGTTACAACATCTTTTTGACGACACAATAACGACTTCTCTTTAGAAGAAGATTGAGTTTCACCAAAATAGTTACTGTACGTGAAAACAATGAGCTGTCTTTAGCTGAACCATCGTCCACCTGACCCGCGAGTCTCTCCCTGTCTCTCTGACAGGCCTTCTAATTAAGCGTGAATAGCAAACCTGTTCCACAGAGTTGTGTAATAATTAGCTGTGGTGATTTATGACACAGGAGAGATTGGGAGCTACTGTATATTCCATAAGTCTCCTTTCTGGGCCTGTCATTATATCTGTCTATCACACTAGCATGACACCAGACGCACTGCTCTAGCACGACACCAGACGCACTGCTCGAGCCTAAATCCAAAACCAATGACATCACCACCCTGCCCCTGCAAATATGAAGCTACGCCGACAACAAAAAAGGGGCAACTCTCGACATGTCGGTGGTGTCATAAAGCGGTGGGCTGCCACTAATCCAGGCTGCTGGGTCTTTGCCTCTGTGGACACACGGCGGTGATTTACAATAGACCCTTTTCACGGGGGCCATTTTGTGTCGAAAAGGCAGAATGAACACAGGTGCAAGCAAAACACTAATGAGGGTTTCCAAATTCCAATCAGTGTTTTGCTTGCACCTGTGTTTACCCTGCCTTTTCGACACAAAATGGCCCCCGTGAGAAGGGTCTATACAGGTGGGCTGACATGAGTAACAGCATGTCAAGGGTCCCCGCAAACTCTCAAAACAAGTGTGGATGGACATGTCGGATGAGTGATGTCAAACGCATACAAGCATTTGTTTGTTTTTGTGTGCGTGTGTGTGTGTGCATAATGTGCACGTGTGTGTGTGTGTGTGTGTGTGTGTGTCAAGCGTGGGAGGGAGCGTCACGACGTTCTCCTCACCTTCAACGTGAAGAGCAGAGATCTTTGTGTCTTCTGAAACACATCATCATGTCCACCAGCAGCAGCTGGCTGTGACATAACAGGGAGGGCTCTCCTGCTATCATCATCGCCATGACTTCATCTGCGCCGCACGCCTGAATCATGTTTCACTTAGTGAAGCTCTCCTCTTCATCTCCCTGAGACGGAGCGTGAGCAGATGATGGGACATGTGTGATCCATCTTCATGAACTCTTGACTGAGCCACGCGCTTTGATGGTTTCACACAGTAACTCCAATCTAATTACAACTCCCTGTGGTGAGATAAGCAGTGTAACATCTCCCTGTGGTGAGATAAGCAGTGTAACATGCTAATATGGTGCATCGCTGAAGGAGGGGCTTTGGCTCGTGACTTTCAGGTTGTGTTTCCAACAGGTGCCGAACAACCACCACATCAGTGATCAAGAAAGAATTCCAGCACATCTGGAATAGGCCTCTGGTTCATATTCATGGGGACAAAATACTGTACATGGTAAAATTGGGAGAGAGGAATCATAATGTCTATTAGGAAAATACTTTTTGAACGGAACATATTTCTAGATTTGTGTGTGTGTGTGTGTGTGTGTGTGTGTGTGTGTGTGTGTGTGTGTGTGTGTGTGTGTGTGTGTGTGTGTGTGTGTGTGTGTGTGATAGGCCCAACGTGTGGTCCACGTACATGTGTATTCATGTTCAGTAACTCTGGACTCGCACTCAGACTCAGGTAATGGAGTCTCGATTCGGACACATCTTGGTGACTCGGATTCAATCACTGGGGACTCGAGACTTGACTCTGACTCGAGATATAGTGACTTGACTACAGCACCCCCCCCCCCCCCCCCCCCCCCCATGACTGATGTTTTGTGAATATTATGCTATTATGCTAAATCAACATTAGAGACCCCTTTGCAGCGTACAGCAAACGGGTCAATTGTCTTTCACTGCACCTCTGGAACTAAAAACCCTCCCCTCCTGTTTGTGTGTGGACCTGTTTCCTATTGCTTTCTTCTGGCTAATATGTTCTCAGGCCAGAACACATGCAGGAAACACACTCATTCTTTTGCACAGGAAATCCATCCAAATCCAGCCTGGTAAACCAGACGGTCACGTCAACTCATATTTCATAGAACAACATGAAAATTTGTGAGTTTCACGTGACCGGCTGGTTTACCAGGCTAGTCCAAATCCAGATTTTGGGATGAAAATACCACTGACTCCCAAGGAATAATACCAACTAATTAGTGGTTTTCAAGTTGCCAACGTTTCATTAAAGTATTTTCTACGCTAGAAATCATTATATCAACAAAGCATATAAAAAGTATTTCATATAAGGAGTATATTTCATATTTCTGTATTAAAGAAAACATGGCTGCTGGTATGTCTGAAAACAGCTGCCTGCCATCATGTTTCACTGCCATGTAGATGGGTGCAAGAGCTGTTATTCTGTTGTTATTTATCACCAATCTCTCTCTACTTACTGTGTCGGCCTTTTTTATTGCTGGTTTCCTGCATCTGGAGTTGATATATATATTTATATTGATATATTTATAAGCCCGGGTGACATGTGGATCAGTTGGTGGTCTTCAGTAAGGACATGCTGTTGAAGTCAGATATGCCACAAATCCTGCAAATGACCTGGAAGGCACCCTGGATTTTACCAGAGGGATCAAACTGATCTTCACAGTAAATGAAACTCTCACATGGCTGCAGCTCTGGAATTCACCCTCCTTCTAATCTTCAACTCAAATGATACATCTCTTCAGCCCACTGCCATGTGCAGCTTGTTGTGAGAGTGATGTTCCTCCCATGTTGTGACAGTGCTGCTGATGAGAGCAAGTCTTATACTGCACCTCACCACATGTTTTCAGATGATTCCTAGGATTGAGTCTGCCTTTTGTCCGTGCTTAAAGGCTGGGACACACCTGGGAGACTTCAAAGGACTAGCGGTGACGAAGGCTGGCGGTTGCGCCACCTGTGTCTGGGCCAAAACGTTGCACTTGAACACACCCCAAATACTACAGACCAAGGCATAGATCTTCTATTACTATCTAGATGGGTCACCGCAGGCTCCGCCCATTCTAACAAATGGTCGCAGCAAGTCACCCAAATGGTCACGTGGTCACCTGACCTCTCCCCTGAAGTGTTGTGAGAGGACTGTGCCTGGTGACGCGGGCTTAGCGCTGACCCAAACTCCACACAAACCACACGTATAAACACAAAGCTGCCCCTTGTTAGCTCAATACAGTTGAAACTAAGATATTCCATTAAAAAATAACTTTTCTAGCCACAGATTTAGCTACTACATCAACGAACTTCAGCTTTAGCTTTAGCTAATCGCTCCCTGCTAACATGAGTTCCTGTTGCCAAATCCGCCAAAGAGTGTGTTGCTGAGACAGAGACCGGTCTTGAACAAGTTTAATTTTCTCCTGATCTGTCTGAAAAATGCCATTTTAGTGTCAGAATATTCTGAAGATATGTTTTGGTCCAAAAAGAACTGAACAGATCAAAAGATGATGGCCAGAAGTTGGAGTGGTTGTTTAAGACTGAGGTATTTAAGACTGCTAACTTTATCTCTAGGGCCTGGAATAAAAGGCAAGCACAGCTCTTTAAGTAGGTTCAGGTGGTGGTTTTCATGCTGTACAACTTTACTGTATGTATTTTGGGTGTTTTCTGTTGGTTTTATGTTTTGATCATTGTTTGTTTAAATGATGAACAGTAAAAGTGTCCTGTAAGCCCATGTGGGCTGGCCTTCATTCGAAGCATGACACTTAAATAAAGAAAATCAATCAATCAATCAATCAAATATTTACTTTAATGAATATGGGGGCGTGTCCGTGCAAAACGCACGTGCCAAAATGACAGGAAATGAGTTGAAGTTGAACGGTCTTGCTTGAAATCCCATCGTCTTTGAACAAGGTCAACTATTACCGTAAATTCCGGACTATAAGACGCACCGGTGTATAAGCCGCGGGACCAAAATTGACTATTTTTTTCTTCTATAAGCCGCACCGGACTATAAGCCGCGGGTGTTTTGATGTTTAATTACCATATGAAAGGGTTCGTGCACAGAGAGGAATGTCGGGAAAGAGATCGCTGTTTGGGGAAGCTCCCATTTATTAACATTTCAACAAAACAAAACAAAAGTCAGGTCACTAATCCCCAGACAAAATCACACAACAATAGGCTACCGTATATGTGCAGCAAACCTGTAACCAGAGAAGTCAAGTCACTAATCCTCGTCTTCCTCTTCTTCCTGCGTACTGAAACCACCAAAGTCCTCATCTTCAGTGTCGGAAACGAACAGGTTCAGGGTGGCTTCGTCAACCACTCTCCTCTCTCCTTCAGGTGCCATGGCACGAGTCCGATACCTCACGAGTCCGACACCTCACGAGTCCGAAAAAAGAGGCTAACTTCCCCCAGACCCTAACCCAAAACCTAACCTCTCCCACCCCCACGCCTAAACCTAACATCCCCCAGACCCTAACCCAAAACCTAAACTCTCCCACCCCCACGCCTAAACCTAACCTCCCCCAGACCCTAACCCAAAACCATGAGGTGTCGGACTCGTGAGGTATCGGACTCGTGAGGTATCGGACTAGGGGGCAGTCCCCGTGGCGTCATCCTCTTCATCCCGCAGCAGTCCAGCGTTTTGGAACCCGTTGGTAATTGTGGATGTTTTCACACTCCTATAATATTCCGTGATCTTCCTTTGTGTGAATTCGCCGAAGTTTGTGATTTTCTCCTGATAGTCGGGAGGGAGTTGTTCAGTAGTTCTCCCCCGGACGGACAGTCCCTTTTGCCCAGGTTACGCGCGGCTGCTCTGTTTGATCGGCGGCTGCTCTCTTTTAATGCGAGATTGACTGCTTTCAACTTGAAAGCTGCCTCGTGTGAATTTCTGCGTACCTTCCCCATGGTAAGTGAGAGTGTTGCTTCTACTGCTCGTCTTGTTGTGAATATTCCTTGATCTTCCTTTGTGTGAATTCGCCGAAGTTTGTGATTTTCTCCTGGTAGTCGGGGGAGGGAGTTGTTGCCCGAGTGGCCGTTTGCTTACCGTAATTACCATATGTAAGTGGTCACGCACAGAGGGGATTGTCGGGAAGAGATGGCTGTTTGAGGAAGCTCCCATTTACCGTATTACAACATTTCAACAAAACAACATAACACAACACCACCGTTGTTTATTTTTACAGTGCACACAGTGTCCGCGGTGTGGTGAAAAGAGGGCAAGAGAGGAAATTAAAACAGAAGTGGATTTATAGTTAGAAAGAGTGCTAAAAAAGAGAGATTTTTTTTTTTTTTTTTTTTTTTTTCTGAAAAAATCCATAGATAAGACGCACCGTTATATAAGCCGCAGGGGCCAAAAAACGGGAAAAAAGCCGCGGCTTATAGTCCGGAATTTA